>NC_134353.1:544568161-544905147 GCF_048569485.1 Anomaloglossus baeobatrachus | reverse complement strand
GTTTATTTAAAGAAACTGAACAAAAAAACCCACTTCAAGTACTATAGAATGACCAAATATTATGGAGAATGATGTAACTAAAATGACATATTAGAAAAGGTTTTTTTCTTCTAAGCTGGGGAAGAAAGGGATGATGATATAATTGACTTGTAATTAGAAGATGAGCGGTGTTCGAATCGAACTGTTCGCCAATCTCAAATTCGACCTGTTTTAGGCGATGTTCGAGTCGTTCGACGAACGCGAACAATTAGCTTCAAATTTGACAGTTCGAGGGTATGTTCGATAACGGTTCGATCACCAAAAGCGTAACTGGCTTTTCACATACAAGTTTTGCTGCATGTTTTCTTAAGCAAAAAGAATTGCATGTCAATTCTTTTCCGCAGGTCCCTGCGGTATTTCACTCCATTGACTGTAATGTAATCCTGAAATACCGCAGGGAATAACGCAGGTTGCAAATTCTCTGCGTTTCATTGCGTTTTCCTGCGTTATTCTCTGCGTTATTTCACGTTTTTGGGACATAGTGATCATCACTTCCCTGCTTTTTGCAAGGAAGTGATGTCACTAGAAGAGGAATATGAAATTGATCAGACAGTAAACACACACATCTCACACTCACACACAGAGACATACATGTATCATATGTGATGCCCTGGCAAAACCAGGTAGTCACAAATGGGCCCCTGCATAACACCGTTCCCTCACCAGGAAACACACAGCCCACCATTAAACCCTAGTCACCCCCCTTAGGGACAGATAGACACACCAGTGGGCGTGGCCAGGCAGTTGGTGCATGCCCACCCAGGGGTCTAGACAGCCCAGGGCAGGAAAACCAGCAGTAAAGTGTTGAAGTTTAGTTTGGAGACGAGTGTGGGCTGAAGCTAGGGGTAGTTCCAGCAGTGAAGCCCAAGTTGAATGGTACCAGGGTAGGAGCCCTGGTGCCACTGGCTAGGAGGCAGACAGTGGTCTCCGTCAGCAGGAGACGGGAAGACGGCTCGGTGGAACCGAGGTGGACCGGGACAGGGTTGTAGCCCGACAGTACCGACATGGGGAACCGACCCGGAAACCGTAGCACAAAGGGGGTACTCAGACCGTGAAGCCAGAAGCCAGAATCGACTGGAGCTGGTTAATTAACCGATTGAAACCAGGACTAGAGGTTGTGTCCCACCCAGAGTCCCTCATAGAAGACAACAGCCCACCGATTAAGGATAAGAGGTCACCGCCAAGGCCCATAGATCCCACGGGACAGAGTCTGCGGGCACGACTTCTTAGGCCACACCCAGCTGGGAGCGGACTCCTACGTTTCACACTGGGAAGTCATTTCTACTTAAAGCAGTGCAGGAAAAGGATAGAGAAGACCAGCTGGGTGGGAGACCAGAACGCAACCGGCCGCGGCACCGGCCACCACCACCTTGGTTTACCAGAGACTCGTGTGTGTTTCTAACTGTGAGTACACCAGCACCCCCTGCGGTTGCCATCCCCTGCATGTGCCAACCGGGTCCCGGGGCCACCATCCCTGCCCACGGAGGGGTTAACAACTCACTGCACAACATCTCCCCCGGGTGCCCCGTAACAGCAGCGGTGGTGTCCTACCTCACCACACACCGTGGGTGGCATCATGAACTTACTACAGCCTAGCCCGTACATCTACGTCCCCCCATTTATTCGGCGTGTCCGCGAGACCCCCGGGTCCGGACACCCTCGAGCCACCTCCCCTAAAGGCTCGAACCCGAGCAGCGGCGGCTGCTGTCACGGGGGCGGCACACCCCCACAGACACATAGAAATCAGGTAACATACATTCGGAGGGCTGCTTTTTGGCCAGATACTGCTCCCCATATAAAGTCTATGGGGACCAGAAACAGGCGCAAAGGAATAGGAGCAAGGGCTTCATACTTACCGATCACTGGGCGGCCGTCACACTGCTCCCGTGGCAGCTCTTTCATCTTCCCGAACCGTCGCTCTTAGGTCTCATAACATATTCACGCCTTCCCTGCTCACCGGTGGCTGTGATTGGTTGCATTCAGACGAGCCCCCATGCTGAATGACAGCTGTCTCACTGCAACCAATCACAACCGCCGGTGGGCAGGTCTATATCATGCAGTACAATAAATAAATAATTAAAAAAAAGGCGTGTGGTCCCCTTCTAATTTTGATACCAGCCAAGACAAAGCCTCATGGCTGAAGGCTGGTATTCTCAGGATGGGGAGCCCCACTTTATGGGGAGTCCCTGAGCCTAAAAATATCAGCCAGTAGCCACCCGGAATTGCGGCACCCTTTAGATGCGACAGTCCCGGGACTCTACCCGGCTCATCCCGATTACCGTGATGCGGTGGCAATCAGGGCAATAAGGAGTTAATGGCAGCCCATAGCTGCCACTAAATCCAAGATTAGTAATGGCATTAGTATGACATGCCATGACTAATCTGTAAGTGATAGTAAATAAACACATACACCGAAAAATCCTTTATTTAAAATAAAACACCAAAATCCCCCTCTTTCACCACTTTATTAAAATCCCCAAAAACCCCTCCAGGTCTGACTTAATCCACACGATGTCCCACAATGCTTGCATACTGATCCAGTGGCGTCTGACATAGCAATGAAAGCAGCCCCGTGAACAAGGCTGCAAGGGTAACTCCAGGACCTTTCTCATGGTCGGTAAGAAATTGAGTGACATCACCGACCGGCAGTGACCCTGCGAAAACTCAGACCCAAAGTCCCACAGGGTCACTGCTGTATGAGAAATACTGTTGGGGGGGAAACACATATATCAGAAATAAAAGCTGTAATATCTATCAACCAATCCATTATCTATCTATCCATCTATCCATCTATTATCCATCTATCCATCTATCTATCTATCTATCCATCTAAAACCTATCTATTATCTATCTATCTATCTATCCATCTAAAATCTATCTATCATATTATCTATCTATCTATTATCTATCCATATATCTATCTATCCATCTATTATCTATCTATCTATCTATCTATCTATTATCTATCTATCTATCTATTCATCTATCTAACTATTATCTATCCATCTATTAACTATCTATTCCTCTGTCTATTATCTATCTATCTATCCATATATCTATCTATCCATCTATTATCTATCTATCTATCTATTATCAATCCATCTATTATCTATCTATCCCTCTGTCTATTATCTATCTATCTATCAGAAGGAAATGGCACTTTTTTTTTTATCAATGTGCTTTATTGCATTGAATGCATTTAAACACATGTATCAATCTGCGGCAAAACCGTGGCAATACCGCGGCAATACCGCGGTAAAACCATATGTTTTCCATGTGCTTGTTGTGTCTTCTGAGTAGTTTGTCACCTTTTGGACACCTTAGAAGGTGTTTTCTATGTGTTTTCTATGTGTTTGTGTTTGCCTGCCATTGTTTTCAATGTTGTTCGACGGTGTTCAACGAACGTTCGTCGAACACACCCCAAGTTTGACGAACCGAACACGAACACTAGGGTGGTGGCTTATCTCTATTTGTAATGTTTATTATATTTGTTGTTTTTTTTTTCTCAAAAAAGAAGTACACCATTTAAATTAATCTAAAGAAACTTGAAATGACAGTCTGCCAAAGAGAAAAATTTATCAAAGTTTTCAAATAAACATTTGCCTTAAGATTATTACATCCGGTGATCTCTTAACTGAAAGGTGCTGGGAAGCATAGGCGTATTATAGCGAAGGCAATTTAAGGGGGGTGGGGGCTATTGCCAGATGGCTCATGTCATAATGTTTTGTGCAGCAGCACATACTAACCTTCCTTCTGTTCCCCCGGCATAGATCTCTGGGCTGGCAGTATTCTTGGAACTACGCTATCAGCAATAAAGAAGGCAGTGCAGCACCAGGGTAGCTCCCATTACGATGAAATTATCAGCCGACGCAGGTTCCAGCATGTACGCTTCGTCATCAATAATAAAGTGCAGCCACTGGGGAAAGGAAGGGAGGTGAGTATGTTTTTTTTTATATGTTTGTATGAGATGTGTGGGGGCTCATGCTACAGTCAGGGCCAGAAATATTTGGACAGCGACACAAGTTTTGTTATTTTAGCTGTTTACAAAAACATGTTCAGAAATACAATGATATATATAATATGGGCTGAAAGTGCACACTCCCAGCTGCAATATGAGAGTTTTCACATCCAAATCGGAGAAAGGGTTTAAGAATCATAGCTCTGTAATGCATAGCCTCCTCTTTTTCAAGGGACCAAAAGTAATTGGACAAGGGACTCTAAGGGCTGCAATTAACTCTGAAGGCGTCTCCCTTGTTAACCTGTAATCAATGAAGTAGTTAAAAGGTCTGGGGTTGATTACAGGTGTGTGGTTTTGCATTTGGAAGCTGTTGCTGTGACCAGACAACATGCGGTCTAAGGAACTCTCAATTGAGGTGAAGCAGAACATCCTGAGGCTGAAAAAAAAGAAAAAATCCATCAGAGAGATAGAAGACATGCTTGGAGTAGCAAAATCAACAGTCGGGTACATTCTGAGGAAAAAGCAATTGACTGGTGAGCTTGGGAACTCAAAAAGGCCTGGGCGTCCACGGATGACAACAGTGGTGGATGATCGCCGCATACTTTCTTTGGTGAAGAAGAACCCGTTCACAACATCAACTGAAGTCCAGAACACTCTCAGTGAAGTAGGTGTATCTGTCTCTAAGTCAACAGTAAAGAGAAGACTCCATTAAAGTAAATACAAAGGGTTCACATCTAGATGCAAACCATTCATCAATTCCAAAAATAGACAGGCCAGAGTTAAATTTGCTGAAAAACACCTCATGAAGCCAGCTCTGTTCTGGAAAAGTATTCTATGGACAGATGAGACAAAGATCAACCTGTACCAGAATGATGGGAAGAAAAAAGTTTGGAGAAGAAAGGGAATGGCACATGATCCAAGGCACACCACATCCTCTGTAAAACATGGTGGAGGCAACGTGATGGCATGGGCATGCATGGCTTTCAATGGCACTGGGTCACTTGTGTTTATTGATGACATAACAGCAGACAAGAGTAGCCGGATGAATTCTGAAGTGTACCGGGATATACTTTCAGCCCAGATTCAGCCAAATGCCGCAAAGTTGATCGGACGGCGCTTCATAGTACAGATGGACAATGACCCCAAGCATATAGCCAAAGCTACCCAGGAGTTCATGAGTGCAAAAAAGTGGAACATTCTGCAATGGCCAAGTCAATCACCAGATCTTAACCCAATTGAGCATGCATTTCACTTGCTCAAATCCAGTCTTAAGACGGAAAGACCCACAAACAAGCAAGACCTGAAGGCTGCGGCTGTAGAGGCCTGGCAAAGCATTAAGAAGGAGGAAACCCAGCGTTTGGTGATGTCCATGGGTTCCAGACTTAAGGCAGTGATTGCCTCCAAAGGATTCGCAACAAAATATTGAAAATAAAAATATTTTGTTTGGGTTTGGTTTATTTGTCCAATTACTTTTGACCTCCTAAATTGTGGAGTCTTTGTAAAGAAATGTGTACAATTCCTACAATTTCTATCAGATATTTTTGTTCAAACCTTCAAATTAAACGTTACAATCTGCACTTGAATTCTGTTGTAGAGGTTTCATTTCAAATCCAATGTGGTGGCATGCAGAGCCCAACTCGCGAAAATTGTGTCACTATCCAAATATTTCTGGACCTAACTGTATATATAGGAAGCTATGTGGAAGCTTGTACTGTATATAGGGGCTATGTGGGGGCTCCTACTGTATATAGGAGGCTTAATCTGTATATAGGAGGCTATGTGGGGGTTTATGCTGTATATAGGAGGCTATTTGGCGCTGATACTGTATATAGGATAATATGTGGGGGCTCATGCTGTATGTTGTAGGCTATGTAGTGGCTCATACTGTATATAGGGGTTTGTGTTGGGGCTCATGCTGTACACTGGAGACTATGTGGGGCTCATACTGTAAATAGAATGCTATGTGGTGGCTCATGTTGTATATAGGGGCTATGTGGGGCTCATACTGTATATAGGAGGCTATGTGGATGTGGGGCTTGTTCTGTATATAGGAGGCTATGTGAGAGATGCTCGTTTTTTATTAAGAGTCATGTGTGGGGGTTTGTACTGTATACAGAAGGCTATGTGGGAGCTCATACTGTATATAGGAGGCTGTGTGGGGGCTCATGCTATATAAAAGTCTATGTGGAGGTTCATGCTGTATATCTGAGGCTATGTGGCAGCTCATATTGTACATAAAAAGCTATGTAGGGACCCATACTGTATATAGGGGCATATGTGGGGGCTCATACTGTATAGGAGGTTGTGTTGTGTCTCTTACTGTATATAGGAAGCTATGTTGGAGCTCATTCTGTATATAGGAGGTTACGTGGGATCATACTGTATATAGGAGGTTATGTGAGGGCTCATACTGTATATAAAAGGATATGTGGGATCATTCTGTATATATGAGGCTATGTGAGGGTAAATGCTGTCTATAAGAAGCTACATGTGGCTCATGGTAAATAGAAGTCAATGTGGTGGCTCATTCTGTATATCTGAGGTTATGTGGGGGCTTGTATTGTACATAAGAAGCTTTGTGGGGGCTCATACTGTATATAGGGTCATGTGTCTGGGCTCAAACTGTATAAAGGAGGCTATATGGGGCTCCTGCTATATGTATATAAAATTCTATATGGACACACATACTGTATAAAAGAGGCTATGTGGAGGCTCATGATAAATATAGGAAGCTATGTGGGGGCTTATGTTGTGTATACGAGGTTATGTGGGGCTTATACTGTATATAAGAGCATGCGTGGGGCTCATACTGTATATACGAGGCTATGTAGGGGTAAGTGCTGTATATAAGAGGCTATGGGGGGGCTTCTGCAGCATATAGGAGACTATGTGGGGGCTCATGATGTATATATGAATCTATGTGGGAGCTCATAATGTATTCAGAAGGCTATATGGGGCTCATAATTTATATAGGGGGCTATCTAGGGCTCATATTGTATACAGAGGGCTATGTGGGGTTTCACACTGTATATAGAGAGGCTATGTGGGGGTTCATTATCTATATAGAGGGGAAATGTGGGGGCTCACATTGTACATAGAGGGCTATGTGGGGCACACAATGTATATAGAGTGGCTATGTGGGGGCACACTCTATGTATAGAAGGGCTATACAGGTGTTCCTTTTGTATATAGAAAGGCTATGCGGGGCTTCATACTGTATATAAGGGTCTAAATGAGGGTTCATTGTATATACAGAGGCTATGTGGGGGCTCACACTATATATATATATATATATATATAGAGGTTATGTGGAGGACTTCTACTGTATATAGGGACTTAAATTGTATATAGAGGCTGTGTGGTGACTCAAAAATGTATATATGACGTTATGTGGGGACTCAGAAATGTATATAGGAGGCTTTGTATAAGCTCAGAAATGTATATAGGAGGCTATGTGGGTTCATAATGTATTTAGGGGGCTATGTTTGGCTCATAGTGTAGATAGGAGGCTATGTAGTACTCATAAATGTATATAGGAGGCTATGTGGGAGCTCACAATGTAACATATTGCACATTTTTGGACTGCTTAAAATAAATGTGATCACATTTGCTCTCATTTGTGATTGCCAGATTTATTTTTTTGAACCTTAACACTCTCATGGAACTGGACATAATAGTACTTGTTCTATATTTGATTCTGATTTTTCCCTGCCTGACAGCGGACGTTGGCACCCTAAGATCATGTAATGGTGGCCCCACTCATTGACGGCTGACCCTGAGTGTCCTTAACTGCAACCTAAGCTATAAACCAAAAGTAACACAAAAACATAAACATAAATGAAGAGCACTCATGCAGAGGTTGGGACACAGGGCTAGGAACATTCAAACTCATTTGTATAGGAATGATGGAATACACAAAATGAAACATGGAAACCCTCCCAAACCTAAATGAAACAAAATAGGAGATAACTGGGAAGGGATTCACACAAACAAACTGCAGGGAATAGCAATGGTGAAAAAAGGAATGATCCAGCTTCACGTTTCCATAAAAATACAGCTTTAATGGAAAACTTTTTTAAAATACAAGGAATATTTTTCTTGAAATGAAGATAAGCCTCAAAAGTATACCATCTCTGGGTCAGGAAAAATACAAAGGTTCTTTAAACCGCACACCAGATGCATTTCGAGTGCATGGCTCTTAGACCTTTTCTTTGCAGGGAATAATAATGGCAATGTCTCAGCAAGAAAACCCTAACCGAGGAGCTGGAACTCGAGATCACTATCCATCCAGAAATATATCCAGCTCTGAGGCATGTGAGTAGTGAGTATAGATAGCCCCTCAAAAATGTGAATGGGCAAACCAAATGAGAAAGTGCACATACCTGAATAGAAGTGAAACAGGAAGGCAAAGCATTAGAAAGAAAGACAAGACAAGAGATCCTTCAGCAGTTGGACCAACACAAAACATGATGTGGTCCAACCAAGAGAGAAACCTACCAGAAATCACTGGTTTGAACACTGCAGTGGAGCCATGACACCACATGTGGCTTCCCAGGCCACACAGGGGGAGTGTTGGTTCATAATTCATATATGTATGTGCCACCCCTGCAGCGGTCGAACCGGTCCGATCCGGGGGTCTGCTGTGGCTCGAGGGTTTGCGGCCACTCAAATGTAAAGGGGGTATTTACAGGGGATAAGAGTTTGTGATGCCACCCATGGTTCACGGTAAGGGGAGTACAGCCGCTGCCGATGTGAGTACCCGGGAGAGATGGATTGGGGCAGGCAGATGAAGTTCCCTCCATGGGTAGGGAAGGCCCTGGGACTCTGGATGTTAGAATGATGGTGTAGGGGAGTGCAGGGCTGGTTGGAAGCAGGGGAGGACCATGTAGTCACTCAGGCAGTGTTAGTCATGTGACCGCAAAGCAGACTCTGACAACAAGGTAAACCAAGTCTCTGGGTGCCGCTGACCTCTTGGGGGAGCCCGTCCGGGTATCTGTCCCCTATAGTTCTGACGCGTGGTCCGGAGCCTGTCTCCATGCACAAATTAGCAGTGTTCTGATGGCCCGTTGGCATAAAGCTGTCCGGGCCCCGCTCCCTACTTGTTGGGATTTCTGTGGGCTGCGTGGGTTGGAAAGCCCTATCCCCCTCGTTGTGCTAGTGCCCCTTATCTCTGAGCTTCTTGGGGACAGTCCATAAAGTCACTATCCTCTGCAGGTTAATTGCCGGGTTGCCTGAAGCTACACCCTGACCTTGGGTCCAGTATCCCGCCGTGCTTTCAGCCCCGGACCGGTTATAAGACTCAAGCTACTGACCGTCCCCCAAGACCAGGTTTAGGCACCCAGCCTCAATACCCTGCAACCAGGTCTCCGACTCCTCCGGGCCCAGACCACTGTCTGTGACCCAACCTCTAACTCCCAGCGAGCCACACACTCCCCTAGCTCCTCACTTCTCGAGGGCTAACACTACACTGCTCTACTTCCCTCCCACCAGTCTGCCTGACCCCTAGGTGGGTGGCCCTATTCCAGCTCAGCAGCCCACTGGTGTGTCTGACAGGGTGTGGTGTGAGGTGTGGTTGGGATTTGGATGCGGATGGAGGCAGTACCATAGGTTGGGAACCCAGACCCATGGGGGATTGAGACCTGCACTAAAGGGCAAAGAGTGCAGTACCCTGTGACGCCCTGATTAGTCCAGGGGCGTCACATGTATATCAGGGTTTCCCTTCCCCTCACTACATGTGCAGGGGTAGGTAGACAATGACAAAGGATGGTCCATGTGCTGCAAATGGGTTTTTCCACTATGGCCAATAGCTATCTTAGGCTAAGAGTTTTGTTCAGTGGTTTAGGAAAATATAAAAGTTACATCACAGCCCTCAGGCAATGGTAGGAGGGATGAATCTTAACACACACATCTGTTTCTGTGGATACATAAGCTGAAGACTGCACTCTTCCTCTCTCTTTCTCTCAATTCCTGACCAGCAGACCACCAGGCGAGAACAACACATAATAGACTAAAGGCCGCTTTACACGCTGCGATATCGTTACCGATATCGCTAGCGTGCGTACCCGCCCCCGTCGGTTCTGCGTCACAGGCAAATCGCTGCCCGTGGCGCACAATATCGCTTGGACCCGTCACACTACTTACCTGCCTAGTGACGTCGCTGTGACCGGCGAACCGCCTCCTTTCTAAGGGGGCGGTTGGTTCGGCGTCACAGCGACGTCACTAAGCGGCCGCCCAATAGAAGCGAAGGGGGCAGAGATGAGCGGGACGAACCTTCCTCATTGCGGGCGGCCGCAGGTACGATGTGGTTCCCCGTTCCTGCGGTATCACACATAGCGATGTGTGCTGCCTCAGGAACGACGAACAACCTGCGTCCTGCAACAACAACATTATTTGGGAACTGAACAGCGTGTCAACGATAAGGTGAGTATTTTTGATCGTTAGCGATCGCTCGTACGTGTCACACGCAACGACGTCGCTAACGAGAACGGATGTGCGTCATGAATTCTGTGACCAAAGCGATGTTGTTGCGTGTAAATCGGCCTTAAGCGTATCAAAGCCCCATCTTCAACCCCTGTTACTATGTAGGGACAGTTAGGTAGTGTTAGGTGGGCTGATACAGTATCTTTATAAGTGGGTGCATGAAAGTACCATTAATGGTGTTTCCATGTAATTTAATTGTGTTGAAATTAGTATATGCATTTCATATTGATTCATACATGTATTGACTTTTCCTAGTATTGTATTTTGAATTAAGCGTAGTCTAGTATGTGAATAAATTTGTTATATTTTATTATTATAACAAAGTGTTTTGAGATTGTGTAGGTATGCCCAGAAAGTAACAGAGACATTTCTTTGTACTAATAATTGTACCCCTCTTACACAGACCATTGGTTTCTGAGCACTATCTTCTCTTGTGTGATTAATACATTTCTAGGGAGCAGACCATGTTTTGAAAATAATAATAAAAAAATCAAAATAACTTATTTAATTTTCCTATTTACAGACTTAAGTGAGGCTGTGTTCTTAGAGAATTTTCTATTCCAATGAATTTAAATAATTATACAAGCATAATAAGTTATAACATAATTTTCAAATAAAATTGTGGTCTTTTGGCCAATGTTATGTTACCATATGAAAAAAAAAATTCTGTGTAAATGATCTGTTACCAACACGTCTCAAAAGACATCTGCTGCTATTTTAAGACATTGCAGGAAGGAAACTGATTTGCAGATGACATCTTATCTAATGTTTACTTTTCTTGATTTTGTTTTTGAAATTGAGTTCTGCAAAATATCAGAAATTACAGTTTCACTTTCATTAAACTGTAAAATGTGGTATAAACATTAGTGCATGAGCAATGGAAAAGGCAAAAAATATGAATGACAAAAATAAATATAGTAGCTAATAATTGTAATTTTAGGTGCTTCGTTACCCTGTCCACACAATGACAGAACTGAAGTCTTTGGGAAGTACCGTATATACAATGACATTAAAAACAAACATATTTTAGAAGCAAAGGTATCCATTAACCCCTGCACCTCCCGGCGATTTTCTGGTTTTTGTTTTGTTTTTTTCATCCCCTTCTTCCAAGAACCATATTTTTTTTTAATTAACTGCCAATATAGCCTTAAGAGGACTTGTTTTTTGCTAGACAAGTTGTATATTTGAATGACACCATTTATTATACCACATATTGTACTGAAAAAGGTGAAAAATATTCCAAGTGTGGTGAAATTGCAAACAAAGTTCAATTAGATGATTGGTTTTTTTTTATTTATTTTTTATTATTTTTATTTACCTTGTTCATTATATGGTAAAATGACCTGGCAATATGATTCCCCAGGACAGTCCGAGTTTGTAGATACAAAAGATGTATAGTTTTACTTTTATCTACTTGATGAAAAAAAATTCTAAAGATTTGAAAAAAAAAAAATAGAATTACACTTTTGTCTCCATTTTCCGAGACTCGTAGTGTTCTCATTTTTCGTGATCTGGGGCTCAGTGATGACTTATTTTTTGTGTCTTGAGCTAACGTTTTTAACATACCCTTTTTATTTAGATGTGATGTTTCAATCAACTGTAAGGGGCACTTTGCACACTGCGACATCGCAGGTGCGATGTCGGTGGGGTCAAATTGAAAATGACGCACTTCCGGCATCGCATGCGACATCGCAGTGTGTAAAGGCTGGATGATACGATTAACGAGCGCAAAAGCGTCGTAATCGTATCATCGGTACAGCGTCGGCGTAATCCATAATTACGCTGACGCAATGGTCCGATGTTGTTCCTCGCTCCTGCGGCAGCACACATCGCTGTGTGTGAAGTCGCAGGAGCGAGGAACGTCTCCTACCGGCCTCACTGCGGCTTCCGTAGGATATGCGGAAGGAAGGAGGTGGGCAGGATGTTTACATCCTGCTCATCTCCGCCCCTCCGCTCTGATTGGCCGCCTGCCGTGTGACGTCGCAGTGACGCCGCACGACCCGCCCCCTTAACAAGGAGGCGGGTCGCCGGCCACAGGGACGTCGCACGGCAGGTGAGTGTGTGTGTGAAGCTGGCGTAGCGATAACTTTCGCTACGCCAGCTATCACCACATATCGCTGCTGCGACGGGGGCGGGCACTATCGCACTCGGCATCGCAGCATCGGCCTGCGATGTCGTAGTGTGCAAAGCCCGCCTTACTGTTGCGGAAACCTAAAAAAAGTAATTTTGGTGTTTGGATTTTTTAATCTTTACCGATCAGATTAATTGATATTATAGCTTGATAGATCGGTATTTCTGAATGTTTTGATGCCAAATATGTGTATTTTTAACTTTTTTTTTATTATCTTTATTTTCAGTGGCAAAAGAGGGGTGATTTGAACTGTTAGGTTTTTTATTTTTTTAAAACCTATTATTTTTTTTTTACATTTTTTATTGATTTTTCTAGTCCCCCTAGGGGACTTTATGACTGTACTGTCCAATCGCTTGTCCTGATCAGAGCAATGCTTCTGGAGCGATCTGATCAGCAGAAATGCTGTGTTCCTGTGAGTGCCAATGCTCTGCCGGCATTCAAAGGGAATAAGTCATGGCAGCAACAGGGCTCATCATCTGACCTCAAGTTGCCAAGGCGACCCATTGGCACCCCGTGATCGCAACACGGTTCCCCAAATGGCAGTGGGGAACAGCGCGATCCCTTCCGGAGTGTGTTAGATTGCGCTGTCAGAGCTTGTTAGTGCGATCAAGAGGTTTAACAGGCGCAGGTGTATTGGAGTGTTAACCGCACATGTCTATTGATCAGTTCAGCAGACATGTATAGGGAAGAAGGGACATCCAAGTGCAGTCTGATATATGCACAGACAGGCAGTTAAGAAAATGGAGACATTAATCTCTCCCTCTTCTCTGCACCTGTGATCTGATCACAAGATTGCATCACAGTTACATTACGCTCGCAGCAGAGCCTGAGCTGAGGGTCATTAGCATATTGCATCCAATGCTCTCGCATTCGATGCATACGCTAGTGTGACACCAGCCTAACAAAGTAAATCAGAGCTGAATACTGTCTCATTACAAACGTATCTATTTTTTTCATAGTTCTGTCAGTTGTGCTGTACTGCCCTTCCCCACACTAGCAGATTGTGAGATGGATGATGAAGAAATGTTAGTTGTAATAAGACACAGCTCTGCAGCAGCGATGAAAGTAGTGTGAAATGAGAGCTACAACTGCAGATGTATTTGTAATGAGACAAAGTTCAACCTTGCTGTGCTGTGTTAGCTATAATTACACAAAGCACTCATTTAAAATAAGCTCTGCAGGCAGATTCTCAGGAAAATCTGTGTTCAGCCAAGAGAAATTAACATCTCATTTACAATACATACTAAGAAACCAAGCTATCATTTTATACAGCTTTCCATGACCAGCATGCCCAGATAGATTTCTTAGGATTGTTAATTGTACTGACAGATTCCTTTTAAAGGGATTTTATCAATTTCATAAATGGTAAAATTTCAATGTACTTGTAAAGACAAACAACTTTGATATTTACTTGTTTTTAAAAATCCTGTTTGTTCTCAAGAACAGAAATATTTTTAATGTTATAGTTTACTGCTCATTGCCCAGATTTTCTGCCACCACTGCAATCTATCAGCGGTGGTTAATCTAGACTATTTGCACAGCGCTTACAAGCTTTCTCCAAGAAAGCTGATCAGTGCTACGCTGCAGCTGGATAGATTGCTTCATCCAAATAGTTTCGACTGCCACTGTGCTCTTCTGATGCTGCAGAGGGAAAGCTGCCTCTGCTTAAAGCATTGGAGAGTACACAATATAAAGAAACTCTTTACCAATTTTTTCATATTGAACTGGACACAAAATGTAATAAGTGATGCAAAGCAGAATAAACCATTTGTGTCTTTTAAGTTTGCTTCTCATTTGCAGATATGTTAGCACTAAAACTATTTGTCACTTAAACAGTTAATATTTTTTTAAAGTCCAAGTTGGCATTACCAGAGACATTTTACAAGGGACAGGTATGTTTTGCTCTTTGTGACATAAGCAGGCAGTAATAGACTATGTTCACACACTACATCTTTTTTCTAAGTGCACCTTAAGTACTGTATATCTTGAGTGCATCTCTTTCCTGTGGTCCAAGAAAACACAGCTTCTGGCCCAAAAAAAGCATGACGTTTTGACGTATTTTTGTTAATGTGTTTTTTAAAGGAGAAACAAAATATTAGTTAGGATAATTGATAGATAGCTAGGATAGATAGATCGAAAGAACATATAGAATAGATCGATAGATAGAGAGATAGAAAGATAGATTGATAGATAGAAAGAACATATAGAATAGATCAATAAATATATAGATAGATAGATATAGATAGATAAAATAGAAAAAATAGAAAGAATAGATAGAAATAACACATACAATAGATAGAAAGAAAGAACATATGAAATAGATAATAAGAAAGAACAGATAGAATAGATAGAAAGAAATAACAGAATAGCTTGATAGAGGGATAACTAGCTTGACCAGCTGTTTAATTTTTTTTGGTAAAAAAAAATTATGCGAGGTCCTCCAAATTTTTCACATCCAGCACAGGAACAGCAGCAGCTGCGGGCTGCAACACTCAGCTGTATGCTGGGCCTTGGCTGGTTATGAAAAATAGAAGGAATCCCACGCCTTTTTTATTTATTTTTTTTTTAATTATTTGATTTATTTTTTTTTTATAATGACTTGTGGTCCCCCCATTTTTCTAAAACCATACAAGGTGCAGCAGAAAACTGGGGGCTGATACTATTAGGGTGGGAAGGGCCATGGTTATTTGGCCATTTCCAGCCTAACAATAGCAGCCCCCAGCCACCTAGAAGTGGCGCATCCTCAGGATGCGCCAATTCTGGCGCTGGACTCAGCTTTTCCCGTGGCCCTTGTGCAGTGGCAATTGGAGAAAAAAGGAGTTAAAGGCAGCCCATATCTGCCACTGAGTCCTAGATTGGTAATGGCAGGTGTCTATGAGACACCCCATACCTAATCTGTAAGTGAAAGTAATTAAACACAAGCACCCAAAAAATCCTATATTTGAAATAAATGACAAAATTGCACCCTCTCTCACCACTTTATTAAACTCCAAAACACCCCTGCAGGTCCAACGTAATCCACATGAGGTCCCACGATGCTTCCAGCACTGCTACATATCTGAAGCTCACAGCAAGCGCCATAGAACATGGCTGCCTGCTGCGAAATTCAGGCCACGACTGAAGTGAGAACATGATCAGTGGTGATGTCACTCAGGTGATTTGTGGTCACAGCTGGAGTCCTCCACCTGTGACCGCAAATCAGGCTGCGACTGAAATGAGCCGCGCAATCAATGGGATATCACTCAGGTGATTTGCGGTCACAGGCTGATCGCGCGGCTCGCTGCAGTCATGGCCTGAATCTCACAGTGGGCTGTCATGTATGGCGTTCACTGTGAGCTTCAGATATGTAGCAGTGCTGGAAGCGTCATGAGACCTTGTGTAGTTTACGTTGGACATGCAGGGGTGTTTTTGGTTTAATAAAGTGGTGAAAAAAGGTGGCTTTTTTGTCTTTTATTCCAAATAAAGCATTATTTCAGTGTTACTGTTTATTTCTTTTCACTTACAGATTAGTTATGGGGGGGTCTCATAGACACCTGAAATCACTAATCTAGGACTTAGTAGCAGCTGTGAGTTGTTATTAAATCCTTATTCCCCCAATTTCCATCACACCAGGGAAATCGGGAAGAGCCAAGTAAAGTGCCGGGATTGTCGCATCTAATGGATGCGGCAATTTCGGGCGGCTACTGGCGGATATTTTTAGGCTAGGGAGTGTCCAATAACCATGCGTATCCCCAGCCTAACAATACCAACCCTCAGCTGGTGGAGTTTATCTGTGCTGGTGTCACAATATGGGGGAGCCTACACCAACTATTTTTTATTACTTATTTATTTTACTGTATGTGTAGTATCCCTGAACCCATCAGGAGCTACAAGGTACTGCATCCTGTCAAAGATGCAGGGCCTACTCCCAGGAACCCAGAAGACCAGTGCTGGTAACACCAAAACACATATATAATCCCTGTTTTTCCCTTCCCCAAGGACTGGTGACAGACTAGAGTTGGACCCAATGGATGGCCATCTTGGGGTGGAGCCAATCCAGTCCACTAGATGACAACCAGGGAGGACGGGTCTGTAAGTGGAAGTGAGAGGAGACGTACGTAACAGCATTGACAGGAGAGTGTAATGGTGACCTGAGAGCTCAGGCGTGTGGTTGCTGGAGGAGTACTCATGGAACCATAGCAATAATGTAATAGGGTAATAAATCCTCAAATACTCCAGGCAGACCTGATAAAATCTGCACAGTGACGGGACCATCCAGGACCTCACTGACCGTAAAGTCCGGGGGCACCAGCAGTGACGGGAGAACCAGGGACTGGAACAGAACACCGACAACCCTACAGGGTTCAAACTGCCACCGTATGGACTAAAGACTGAGAGACTACCAGGAGGGGACTCCCAGACACTCCAAGCCACGAGGACCCATCAACTAGAGAAAGGTGCAGGGGAAAGAAGCCCTCAGGTCACCACACTGTCACTGGGACTAAGGGAACCAATGGTGAGTACCAGCCTTCCTCGGGTTACCAGCCATAACAGCGCTTTGAGTAAAGAAACCAGTTACACTGTATTCCCTTGTGTGTCCTACCTTCTTTCCACGCCTAACACCATCACCTATCCCTTAGGGCTAGGCCCTACTTGCGGAGGGCCGCAACATCCAGGTTGCAACTAACATCAGCCCCCGTGGTGAGAGACTGTGCAGTGGCGATTCCATCTCCATAACCGCAACACGCAAGTGGTGTCACGATACAAACTTTATAAATGTTTCCCTGTACATAAATCCCTTCAAGTAACCCCCAGGGTCACAGAGCCGGGCAACGGCCACCCAGTGAACTGTCCCTGTGAATATACGGCCCGGGACTGAGTACCCCATAGCCCTGGGGTGAGTCATATGCTACAGACCTGCCCACCGGTGTCTATGATTGGTTGCAGTCAGACTTGCTGTCACTGAGTGGAGGCTTCTTTGACTGCAACCAATCACAGCCACCAGTGGGCGGGAAAAGCAGTGCATATTCAATGAAGGTAATGAGCAGCCCGGGAAGTGAATGACCAGCCGCGGGAGCAGTGTGACAGCCGCCCCGGTGATTTGGTAAGTAGAAGCGCTTCCTCTGACCCCTTTGCAATGGATTCTAGTCCCCATAGACCTTATATGGGGACACCAGCATCTGGCCAGATGTCTAGATTCCAGAGATTAATCCCCTGCTGACCCCGAGTCAGCAGGGGATTGATCTGCCAGTCTTCCGAAATAGAGGGACGCAAAAAGAGTTTACATGCTGCATCTTGGCTGCATCTTCAAAAACACAGTTAAAAAAAGATGCACCGTGCGGACAACAAAATAGAAATCCCATAGACTTTGCTGAGGAAGGAAATGCATGCATGTGACCTCAAAAATGCAGCAAAAATGCAGTAAAAGATGCAATGTGTGAACATAGCCATACACTGTAGAAAGAAGAGCTCATTCCCAGAATAGCATTGACAAAGTCTGCTCTCCTCACTGCAGAGGTGACAAGTTCTGGAGTACAGCAGAGCTGAGTATGATCTGACAGCTTTAAACTTTCATCTCTCGGAGTCTCATTACAAACACTTCTAGTGACTCTCCTTTAGTTCTACCAGCTCTGCCGCTCATAAGCAAGCATACACATACAATTCAGAAATAAACGTCTCTGCAATAATGTAGAACAGGCTCTGTGGATGAAATATTGACAAAGTATTGAATGTGAGGAGAGGGGCTATATAGCAGACTGTTTGTCAATGCTAATGTGGGGGAGTGATTTTCTTTCCCCAATGTGTTCCTGCTCGCTAATGATGGTTAATGTCAAAAAGAGGTAAAAGTGCACGCTCCCAGTGATATTTATCTGGTAGTGCTCATTCCCAGTTAAAATGAATAACTGTTTAGATGGTAAATTTTTTCATCACAATTATCTCAGCAACAGAGGCAAAAATAATTAAAAAAAAAAAGTTTTATTCTGTTATGAATTGTGTGTCCAGCTGAATATGAAAAATGTGAAAGGTCCTTTTTAAAGGGAACCAATCACCAGGATTTTCATATATAAGCTAAAGCCAGTGCTTTACGTGCACTATCAGGCTGATTCTATACATACCTGCAGTGGTCAGCTCGGATGTTTAGGTTTTGAAATCCAAAAAAGTAGTTTATAAAATTAGCTGCTTGTTGAGTGACATCAGCTGAGGATAATATATTCATAGTTATCCCCTCCCTCTGTTAGAATTAGCATAAGTATTATACAAACTAATCACTTTGTCTGTTGCAGGACCTGTGTGAGGTCATACCGATGTGATCAGAAGGGGCGGGGCCTCAACCAACAAAGCTGGATACCAGGTCACATGGGTATGACCTCACACAGGTCCTGCAAGAGACAAAATGAATGTATTATACTTATGCTAATTCTAACAGGGGGAGGGGATAAGTATGAATATATTATCTGCTCCTCAGCTGCTGTCACTCAAAAAGCTGATGATTTTATAAACTTTACTTTCTTGGATTTCAAAACCTAAACATCCGAGCTGACCACTACAGGTATGTATAGAATCAGCCTGATAGTGCCAGTATAGCACTGGCTTTAGCTTATATACAAAATCCTGGTGATTGGTTCCCTTTAAGCTAGTAGCTCTTTTTTGGTCTTAATTTTCAAACAAATAAGAACGCACACCTCTCTTCCCTGGCATATAGGAAATCAGGAGGCATGGCAGCCATGTGCTCTTAAACTGGTGATTCTACAAGGCTTTAATACAATAATTAAAGTTTTTAGCTGTCATTCACTATGCACAGAACACTGACTGAATCTGAGCTGGTCTGCCCCTATGACTGAAAGTTCGATGCTGCTGGGAGGAATAAATTTAATATTGTCCCAGCAGAAGGGTTTTCAGTGTGGGCACTGAGCAGCTTCAGAATGCTATTAACCTGCAGATTAATCTCATATGTGCAGGCTATGTGTTTTTTACATGACAGGTTCCCATTAAATATATTTTCTCTAAGTCCTAAAATTCTCACTTTCTGCATCAACTTTTTATGTCACACAGTGTCAAACACCACAACCATGGCTTTATTTGGGCCAGTCATTAAACTTTTACCTCCTCAGCAAAGCTTATGAGATGAGATTGATAGGATCAATCCATCAAAACGCATGCTGATGCAGGGTTATAAGGTTATTCACATTGAGATAGTTCGATAGCATGTCTTACATAGTGACATAGTTAGATATGTTGAAAGAAGACCTAACTCCATTAAGTTCAATGTTTCTCCACCAATTATATATTTTTTGTCACTAAATTATCTGTAACCCACAATGATATGTGTACTAAGAAAATCATCCAGCCCTTTTTTAAAAGCCATTATAGTATCTGCCATTACTAGCTCTTGTGGTAGGTCATTTCACAGTCTGACTGCTCCAACTGTAAAGAACCCTTTCCTATTTATCTGCTAGAATCATCTTTTTTCCACTCACAGTGAGTACCCCCTGGTCATTAATATTGTCTTTGGAAGGAATAAGTCATGTACCAGTCCCTTATATTGAACACACATGTCCTGTATTTATACATATACTGTACAGTGCCTTGCGAAAGTATTCAGCTCCCTTGAATTTTTAAACTTTTTCCCATATTTCAGGCTTCAAACATAACGATAAAAATTTTAATGTTATCGTGAAGAATCAACAAGTGGGACACAATTTTGAAGTTGAACGAAATTTATTGCTTATTTTAAACTTTTTGAAAAAATAAATAACTGAAAATTGGGGTGTGCAATATTATTCGTCCGCTTTAAGGGACACTTTGCACACTACGACATCGGAAGTGCGATGTCGGTGGGGTCAAATCGAAAGTGACGCACATCCGGCGTCGCTGTCGACATCGTAGTGTGTAAATCCTTTATGATACGATTAACGAGCGCAAAAGCGTTGTAATCGTATCATCGGTGTAGCGTCGGTCATTTCCATGAATTGGGAAAGACCGATGTTACGATGTTGTTCCTCGTTCGTGCAGCAGCACACATTGCTGTGTGTGAAGCCACAGGAGCGAGGAACATCTCCTACCTGCTTCCCGGCCGGCTATGCCCCTCCGCTTCTATTGGCCGCCTGCCGTGTGATGTTGCTATGATACCACACCACCCGCCCCCTTAATTAGGAGGTGGTTCGCCGGCCAGAGTGACGTCGCAGGGCAGGTGAGTGCATGTGAAGCTGCCGTAGCAATAATGTTCGCTACGGCAGCTATCACTATGATATCGCAGCTGCGACGGGGGCGGGGCAGGGATACTTTGTAGCGCCACCTTTTGCTGAGATTACAGCTGCAAGTTGCTTGGGGTAAGTCTATCAGTTTTGCACATCGAGAGCCTAAAATTCTTGCCTATTCTTCCTTTGCAAACAGCTGGAGCTGAGTGAGGTTGGATGGAGAGCTTTTGTAAACAGCAGTTTTCAGCTCTTTCCACAGATTCTCGATTGGATTCAGGTCTGGACTTTGACGTGGCCATTCTAACACCTTGATACGTTTATTTGTGAACCATTCCATTGTAGATTTTGCTTTATGTTTGAGATCATTGTCTTGTTGGAAGACAAATCTCCGTCCCAGTCTCAGGTCTTTTGCAGACTCCAACAGGTTTTCCTCAAGAATGGTCCTGTATTTGGCTCCATCCATCTTCCCATCAATTTTAACCAACGTCCCTGTCCCTGCTGAAGAAGAGCAGGCCTAATCCATGATGCTGCCACCACCATGTTTGACAGCGGGGATATTGTGTTCAGGGTGATGAGCTGTATTGCTTTTACGGCAAACATATCATTTGGCATTGTGCCCAAATAGATTGATTTTGGTTTCATCTGACAAGACCACCTTCTTTATTAGCTCCTGTCCCATGTGCAGGTGACGCCGGTCCATGGTGGGGTATGACCTTGATAATGACTCGGGACCCTGTGTGCCCCTGTGCTTCGGGATCTTACAATCCCCCTGTCCTGCAGATTCTGGTGATACAACGTGAAGTCTGCTCCACTCTAGGGCTCTGCACCCTGCACTGCACCGGTCCCAAGGGAGCAATGAAGCTCTCCCCTTGGCGAACGTATTAACTTGATACATCCCACAGGAGCTACCGAGTAACCCATCTGTGCCTGTCCTCTCCTGCTGGAGAACTCTCTCTACTGTGTCAGCTCCTAACTCCCCCTGGTGGCCGCTCTTCCCCCAGTTCCCTGTCACTAGGGGGTGGCAGCCCCCCATTTTTGGTGACTACCTTAAGACCTGACACTAGCCCTTTTACCATTGGGGAGGGCAACCTGACTATGTGTATGAGTTTGTGTGTTGTGGAACTGGTACCAACCTCCTCTAGACCCAGGATGAGTACCGCACCTTAAGTGAGGTGCAGTACCCTGTGGCAACTGAAGCCTCAGGGGTGCCACAAATGCTTCTCTTAAACACTGGCATCTTGGATTGGTTGCAGTTAGACCTGCCCCCATGCTGAGTGACAGCTGTCTGACTGCAACAAATCACAGCCGCCAGTGAGCAGGTCTATATTGTACAGTAAAATAAATAAATAAATAATTAAAAAATAACGACATGCGGTCCCCTCTAATTCTAATACCAAGCCAAGATAAAGAATCACAGCTGGGGGTTGGTATTCTCAGGCTGGGGAGACCCACGTTATTGGGAGCCCCCCAGCCTAAAAATATCAGCCAGCAGCCACCTGAAATTGCTGCATCCATTAGAAGCGACAGTCCCCGGACTTTACCCAGCTCATCCCGATTGCCCTGAGGTGGTGACAATCAGGGTAATGAGGGGTTAATAACAGCGCACAACTGTTATCAAGCCCAGAATTACTGATGGCAAGGGGTCTTCTATGAGACCCCCCCGTCACTGATTCTATATGTAAAAGGAAAAAAAAATACACCAAGAAAAATCCATTATTTTGAATAAAATACAAAACCACCCTCTTTCACCACTTTATTATCCCCAAAACACCCAGGTCTGACATAATCCACATGATGAAACTGAATGGAGAGAGCCTGGAGAATATGCCTGCATGCATTTCTGCTTCACATATGGTTTCTGGGAACAAGGATGTCACAGTATTACGCCACTTTTACAGATGCACAAGAACATCTAGCAAACCTAACCTAAATTGCATTTTACAGGCCAAAAAAGTTAAGAAACAGTTTTTCCTGCACAATCACTTGTACATAAGTCTAAATAAACTGTAGTAAAAAAAAAATCCCCTTTAGCGTTTTTTCACATGTAGTGTTTTTGACTTTTTTTTACTTTTACAATTGGGAGGGCCCTGACATACATTTTGTAGGTCCCTCTGTCATACATAATTTCTAGTTAGCTATTCCCCAGTACTTCACAAGGTTAGCTAGAACACCCCCGTTAGTATGTTGATCATTCAACTGAGGGGCCTCAAGTGGTCCTGTAACATACTTTTTGGATGGACTCCTGTTACTTATACATTTGGGCGGTTCCCTCCCTCATTGAGACTCATGATGGAATACATATTCCATATTCCATTACAATGCGCCCATTGTAGCTTTGGACTTTACCCTCTTCCTCCTCTATGTCATTCTGCGCCCTCAATTCAAGTTTTCAGAGGGTCTGCAGGTGTCAGAAAAGCTGAGTTTGGTGAGGGCCCCAAGGTGGCACAGTAATGTATGATTGGGAGGGACTGTTCTTACTTATACTTTTGGGCAGTCCCTCCCCCATTAAGACTCAGATGATGGAATACATATTCCATAGCAGTTTACAATGTGCCCATTGTGGCATTTTGCTTTACCCTCCTCCTCTTCCTCCTCCATGTCATTCTGCGGCCCTCAATTCAGGTTTTCAGAGGGTCTGCAGGTGTCAGGAAAGCTGAATATGGTGAGGGCCCTGAGGTGGCCCAGTAACAAATGTTTGGGAGGGACTGCTCTTACTTATACATTTGGGCTGTCCCTCCCCATTGAGACACATATGATGGAATACATATTCCATAGCAGTTTACAATGTCCCCTATGTAGCACTAGGCTTTACCTTCCTCCTCCTCCTCAAATTTCTGTGTCTGGAATGTAAACATGAGTGCAAGCCAGAATAGCAAGAGCAGATGCTGTCTTGGATGGCAGACAACATGGTTTCTTCGCATTTCTCAAGGAGCAACAAATCTTCCATGACCACACAGTGTACTTTGTACACACAGAAGGTTGGCCCATCCAATCCTCAACCTGGTCCTCCTTCCGCCCCCCATCATAAGCTACAGGAGACATATTACCCCAAGCTTGGCCACTCTGAGGATCTGTTTTGTACATATCCTTTGGTTGGCTCTGGCCTCTCACCATGTAGCATTGAAGAGGGACGTGAGGAGGTAGCATGCATTGATACAAAAAATATTTGAGGACCTACGGCCAGAAGAAAGCCACATTAAGGAAAATTGTTTACTGTCTCCAGAGGTAGAGGCTGATGATGATGACGACACACAGTTTCCATTAGGTCAGCCTATAATCTCAACTGGGAAGGAAGATGAGATGGAAGACAATGTGGCCGATGATGAGTCCACTAATCTGACCTGGACCATTGACATGCATAGCCAGCACAGCATCACATAGGAAGATGGATATGTAGCACCAACACAGGCACAAAGGGGTAGTGGTTTGCCCAGAGTGAGAACTGGGTCAACTGTTCCGAAGAGCACCCCTACTGTGGCTCAAGTCAGGGCAAGGAGGCATTCAGCCGCTGTCTGGAAGCTTTTTTCTGAAAGTCCTTCAGAGAAAAACATTGTAATCTGTAGCATCTGCCATCCAAGTTGAGCAGAGGTCAGGGCAAAGGCAACCTGAGCACCACCATTATGAGGAACCACATTGCAGTCAAGCTCCGCAGTAATAATAATAATAATAATAATAATAAATAATAATAATAATAATCTTTATTTCTATAGCACCAACATATTCTGCAGTGCTTCACAATTCAGAGGCTCATATACAAGCAAGTAACAGTTATAGAAAATAGAATAATTATTGCAAAAAAACAACACTGCTAATGAGAGCTTACATCTACAGTGAAGTGGGGGGACAAGGTACAGGTGCACTGCACATTTCTAATGACAATCCAGCCATCTCAGAAAAAGAGGATAGATAAAGGCTGCCTGAACCAGTCAGCCAATCTTTGAGATGCTTTTGGGTGCGGTGGAGTTTGTTGGGAGAGTTGTAAAAAGTCGAGGAGGGGACTATGTGAATTTAATTTGATTAGGGAGTGTGAAAGGCCACCCTAGAAAGATGTGTTTTTAGGGAAAATCTGAAGCTGAGTAAGTTGTGGTTCATCCTGGTTTCTTGGGTCAGAGCATACCAGAGGATTGGTGCAGTCTTGGATCCGGGAGTGGGACGTTTGGATTAGTGTGGACGTTAGTCGAAAGTTGTTTGCGGAGTGTAGAGAATGAGTAGGGTGATAGACAGAGATGAGGGTGGAGATGTACGGGGGTGCCGCAGTGTGGAGAGCTTGTGGATGAGAACAAGAAATTTGAATTAGATCCTGTGATATATGGACAGTCAGTGCAATGGCTGGCACAGAGGAGAAGCATCCGAGTAACAGTTAGCCAGATAGTTGACCCTGGCTTCAGCATTAAGGATGGACTGTAGAGGAGAGAGTCTAGTTAGGGGAGACCAATTAATAGAGAATTACAGTAGTCAAGGTGAGATTGGATGAGGGCCATGGCGAGAGATTTTGCAGTTTCCATGGTAAGAAAGGGGCGGATTCTAGAGATGTTCTTGAGGTGCAAGCAACAGGAGTGACTAAGAGATTGTATGTAGAATGTGAAGGAGAGATTGGTGTTGAGCATTACCCCCAGTCAGCAAGCCTGCTGCCTAGGAGTTATTATCGTGGTACCACACACAGAGAGGGGAGATTAAAAGATGGAGGGAATAGAAGCAGTTCAGATTTGGAAAGTTAAGTTTCAAATAGAGAGCAGACATGACGTTGGAAACAGCAGACAGACAATAGGTGGGCAGAACAACAGGGCACAAAATTTGTGCCTGCAGGTCAATCCACTGGAATGTCACCAGTGCTACATCCTTCACAATCTGCTGTCCAGGAAGCAAGCGCTCATATATCCTGCCTACAAGCTGCGATTGCACAGACAGAGCAAACATCAACCACATCCACTTCCTTGTCCCAGCAAAGCATCTGGTTGTCTGTGCCTGAGAGCTTGGAAAGGAAGTGTAACCACCCAGCCATGCATCCACAGGTACAAAACCTAAACTCGCACATTGCCAAAATGCTAGCCATGAAGATGTTGCTATTTAGGCTTGTGGGAACACAGTATTTCCATGATCTCTTGGCTGTAGCTGCCCTACGTTAGTGTTCCTAGCCACCACTATTTTGCCCGGTGTGCCATCCCCTCATTACACAATAGAGATGAGCGATGTTCGAATCGAACCATTCGCCAGTTTCAAATTCAAGTGATTTTGGGCGGTGTTAGAGTCGTTCGACGAACTCGAATGATTTGCTTCAAGTTTGGCCGTTCGAGTTACCATTCGATAACAGTGGCACGACTATCACAAAGCTACGGCGGCTTTTCCTCTTTTGAAAATGGCTGCTGCTCATTATTCAATCTGGTATTCCCTTTTTTCCCCGTCCACCGGCGCCCATGATTGGTTGCAGTCAGACACGCCCCCGCGATAAGTGACAGCTGTCTCACTGCAACCAATCACAGCCGCCGGCGGATAGGTCTATATCGTGCAGTAAAATAAATAAATAAATAATAAAAAAAATGCGGTTTCCCAGAATTTTTATACCAGTCAAGATAAAGCCACACGACTGGAGGCTTGTATTGTCAGGATAGAGAGCACCACATTATGGGGAGCCCACCACCCTAACAATATCAGTCAGCAGCCGCCCGGAATTGCCACATCCATTAAATGCGACAGTCCCGGGACTCTACCCGGCTCATCCCGAATTGCCCTGGTGCAGTGGCAATCGGGGTAATAAGGTTAGGTTAATCATGACAGGCATCTCCCCGAGATACCTTCCATGATTAACCTGTAAGTGAAAGAAAATAAACACATACACCCGAAAAAATCCTTTATTTGGAATAAAACACAAAAAAAACCCCTCATTCACCACTTTATTAATCCCAAACACCCATCCAGGTCTGAAGTAATCCACACGATTCAGCTCTGCTACATGAAGCTGACAAGGAGCACAGTAGAACATGACAGCTCTGTGTCAGCTCCATGCAGCAACTGAATTGAGCCACGCTGTCACTGGACACTTCACCCAGGTAGGGCCTGCGCGTGCAAGGATGATGATGAGTCCGGTAGTGCTTGTGTGTGTGAGGATGATGATGATGAGTGCGGTAGTGCTTGTGTGTGCAGTGATGATGATGAGTGCCGTAGTGCCTGCGTGTCTCTCTCTCTTCTCCCTTTCTTCCCTCTCTCTTCTCTCTCTTCTTTCTCTCGCTCTCCCCCTCTCTCTTCACTCTCTCTTCTATCTCTCTATTCTCTCTCTCTCTTCTCTCTCTCCTCTCTCTCTCCTCTCTCTCTCCTTTCTCTCTCCTCTCTGCTCTCTCTCTTCTCTCTCTTCTCTCTTTCTTCTTTCTACTCTCTCTCCTCTCGCTTTCTCACTTCTCTCTCTCTTCTCTCTCTCTCCCCTCTCTCTAATCTCTTCTCTCTCTCTCCTCTCTCTCTTCTCTCTCTCTCTTTACTCTCTCTCTCTTTTCTCCCTCTCTCTCTCTCTCGTCTCTCTCGTTTCTCTTCTCTCTCTTTCTCTCTTCTCTCTTCTCTCTCTCCTCTCTCTCTTTCTCTCTCCTCTCTCTCTTCTCTCTCTCTTCTCTCTCTCACTCATCTCACTCTCTTAAGCGGGCTTTACATGCTACGATTTTGCTACAGCGATCTCGTTGGGGTCACAGAATTTGTGACGCACATCCGGTCGCTGTAGCCATCTCGTAGTGTGTAACTCCAAGGAGCGATTTTGGATCGTTGCAAAAACGTCCAAAATCGCTCCTCATTGACATGGGGGTCCGCTCCCAATTATCGATACTATCGCTTTCCCGTTGTTGTTCCTCGTTCCTGCGGCAGTGCACATCACTGTATGTGACCCCCGTAGGAACGAGGAACATCTCCTGCCTGCCGCCGGCCATAATGCGTAAGGAAGGAGGTGGGCGGGATGTTCCTCCTGCTCATCTCTACCCCTCCGTTTTCATTGGGCGGCCGCTCAGTGACGTCGTTGTGAACTTAGAAAGGAGGCAGTTAGCCGGTCACAGCGATATCAAAGGGCAGGTAAGTACGTGTTACGCGGGTGCGCGATTTTGTGCGCGACGGGCAGCGATATGCCCGTCGCACACAAACGATGGGGGTGGGTCTCATGCTAGCGATATCGGGCCGGATATCGCAGCATGTAAAGCCACCCTTAGTCACTCATCTCTCTCATCTTTGTAGCTGAATAATCTACTTCTGGATTCTCTACTGCAATACAGAGGTCAAGATTACCAAATCTTCCCATGCTTTTCATTCCAGGCAGTGGCTCAATGGCTACTGCCTAAGGAGAATTAGTTCACGAGATCGAGTCCTGGCTGTCCCGGTAAAAAAATTAATTTAATTTATTTATACTTTTAAATTATAATTATTATTTATTTATAATTATAATTTAATTTAATTATGCACTGAGGGGAGGATCCGGAAATCAGCTGTGAGCCGCGGGACACACTTCTAAAATCGGAGCAGTTCACGGAATGAGGCTGCATTGCTCTCTCCTCTCTCTTTCCTCTCTCTCTCTTCTCTCTCTTTCTCTCTCTTTGTCTCTCTCTCTATCTTTCTCTCTCTCTTTCTCTCTCTCCTCTCTCTCTTCTCTCACTTCTCTCTGTCCTCTCTCTCTTCTCTCTTCTCTCTCCTCTCTCTCTTCTCTCTCTCCTCTCTCTCTTCTCTTTCTTCTCTCTCTCTCTTCTCTCTCTCCTCACTCTCTTCTTTCTCTTCTCTCTTCTCTCTCTCTTCTCTCTCTCCTCTCTCTCTTCACTCCTCTCTCTTCTCTCTCTTCTCTCTCTTCTCTCTCTCTCTTCTCTCTCTCCTCACTCTCTTCTTTCTCTTCTCTCTTCTCTCTCTCCTCTCTCTCCTCGCTCTCTTCTCTCTCTTCTCTCTCTTCTCTCTCTTCTCTCTCTCTCTTTTCTATCTTGCTCTCTCTTCCCTCCCTCCCCTCTCTCTCCTCTCTCTCTTCTCTCACTTCTCTCTTTCCTCTCTCTCTTCTCTCTTCTCTCTCTCCTCTCTCCTCTCTCTCTTCTCTCTCTCTCCTCTCTGCTCTTTCTTTTCTCTCTATTCTCTCTCTCTTCTCTCTCTCTCCTCTCTCTCTTCACTCCTCTCTCTTCTCTCTCTTCTCTCTCTCTTCTCTCTCTCCTCACTCTCTTCTTTCTCTTCTCTCTTCTCTCTCTCCTCTCTCTCCTCGCTCTCTTCTCTCTCTTCTCTCTCTCTCTTTTCTATCTTGCTCTCTCTCCCCTCTCTCCCCTCTCTCTTCTCTCTCTCCTCCCTCTCCTCTCTCTCTTCTCTCTCTCTTTTCTCTCTCTCTCCTCTCTCTCCTCTCTCTCTCCTCTCTCTCCTCTCTCTCCTCTCTCTCTTCTCTCTCTCTTTTCTCTCTCTCTCTTCTCTCCTCTCTCTTCTCTCCTCTCTCTCTTCTCTCTGCTCTCTCTTCTCTCTCTCTTCTCTCTCTCTGCTCTCTCTTCTCTTTCTCCTCTCTGTCTCCTCAGTCTCTCTTTTCTCTCTTTCCTCTCTTCTCTCTCTCTCCTCTCTCTCTCAGACCTGGCGATTATCAGCTGATGCAGTAAACTGACGGAATTAGCTGACACTATAAGTCGAGTGGTGAGGCCGGCGTTTTACCGCCCGGTCGGCTAAACTATCAGCTGATGCTGTCGGACAGGAGTCTGTACAGAAGTGTGTAGTTTTTTTTTCCACTGATGCATCAGCTGATAGTATAAAAGCCGCTTATACAATCAGCTGCTATGTCATGTGATTCAGGCCCTTGAACCTGACACATCATCTGATTGCTTTGCTTTCCAGCAAACCGATCAGATGGATTCAGATTGGACGGCACGGGACCCTTGACCCAGGATTACTGCGGAGGGGGGTTCTTTAGTTCAATAAAGATGGAGTCACTAATTGTGTTGTGTTTTATTTTTAATAAAAATATTTTTTTGTGTGTTGTGTTTTTTTTATCTGTATTAGATATTCATGCTGGCCATGTCTAATATTGGCATGACACCATGAATTTCGGGCTTAGGGCGAGTTAATAATATACAGCTAGCCCTAACCCCATTATTACCCAGCAAGCCACCCATCACCAGGGTAGCTGGAGAGTTGGATACAGCGACAGAAGATGGTGCTTTTATGAAAGCGCCATTTTCTGGAGCAGCTGCAGACTGCAATTTGCAGCAGGGGTGCCCAGAAAGCTTGGGCACCCTGCGCTACGGATTCCAATCCCCAGCTGCCTAGTTATACCTGGCTGGACACAAAACTTGGGTGGAGCCCACATCATTTATTTTTAAATTATTTCATTAAATTCGTGAAATAATTAAAAAAAAAAAAGGGCTTCCCTATATTTTTGGTTCCCAGCCGGGTACAAATAGGCAGCTGGGGGTTGGGGGCATCCCGTAGGTGCCTGCTGTACCTGGCTAGCATACAAAAATATGGCAAAGCCTACGTAATTTTTTTGGGGGACAAAAAACTCCTGCATACAGTCCTGGATGGAGTATGCTAAGCCTTGTAGTTCTGCAGCTATAGTCTGCTGTCTGTCTGTATGGAGGAGAGGAGACATCAGCTGCAGAACTACAAGGCTCAGCATCTTCCATCCAAGACTGTATGCTGGAGGGAGAGGCAGGGGGAGAAAAACTGCAAGACTCAGCATACTTCATCCACTAGTGTATGCAAAAGAGCAGACAGCAGCTGCAGAACTACAAGGCTCAGCATGCTGCATCCAGGACTGTATGCTGGAGGGAGAGACAAGGGGAGCAGAATTACAAGGCTTGCATGCTCCATTCACTAGTGTATGCAGGAGAGCAGACAGCAGCTGCAGAACTACAAGGCTCAGCATACTCCATCCAGGACTGTATGCAGGAGTTTTTTGCCCCCCAAAAAAATGACGTGAGCTTCGCCATATTTTTGTATGCTAGCCAGGTAAAGCAGGCAGGTACGGCTGCCCCCAACCCACAGTTGCCTATTTGTACCCGGCTGGGAACTAACAATATAGGGAAGCCCTTTTTTTAATTATTTCATGAATTTCATGAAATAATTAAAAAAAAAAATTACATGGGCTTCGCCCCATTTTTGTGTCCAGCCAGGTACAACTAGGCAGCTGGGGATTGGAATTCGCAGGACAGGTTGGCCCGAGCTTTCTGGGTCCCTCTGCTGCGAATTGCAGTCCGCAGCTGCCCCAGAAAATGGCGCTTTCATAGAAGCGCCATCATCTGGCGCTGTATCCAACTCTTCCAGCAGCCCTGATGCCAGGTTGCTTGCTGGGTAATAAAGGGTTAATACTAGCTTTGTTTTACTAGCTAGTATTAAGCCAGAGATTCTTAATGTCAGGGAAGTTTGACCTGGACATTAAGAATCTCCAATAAAGGGTTAAAAATAAGACACCACACAGAGAAAAAATATTTAATAGAATTAAATACACAGACCCACTTAGAGACTCCATGTTTATTACATCCTCTCACCCCTCCACGATCCTGATCTTCTGTCTTCTTTCTCCTTCAACTCATGCAGCTCTGCTACATCAGACAGCACTGCATGGGAGGAAGACGCTGCTGCTCCCGTGCAGTCTAATCACTTAATGAGTGAGCAGAGGCTGCAGGTTGTAAACGGTGACGTCACTGCTGCCACCGTTGAAATAATAATCTGACAGGCGGGTTACTATAGCAATGGTGATCTCCGATCACCTGATTCCCGGTGCCTCTGTTCACCTGCTGTGGCATCCAGTCCTTGCATGTGGGCTGACTCTGTAAAGAGCGCCGACATGCAGGAACGGGGAGCCAAGCATGTGCCCAAGCATCTCGCCGGTACTTGGAGATGCTCAAACGAGCACCGCGTACCATAGAGATGCACTGACAGGACCTAGCATGACGTTTAGCCATGTGACCAGTCTGTAGCCAATGAGATAATACACATGTTACTGGTCACATGCTATGACGACGTCACGGAAGGTCCTATCATCAGTGCTGGTTACCGGAAGGGCACAGCGATGATCAGAAAGAGAAGCGGCAGGAGACAGAGTCTGCAGGACGCATTGCGGGGACCTGTAAGTATAATGGCAAAGTTTATTAACTGTATGTGTACATGTATAATGTGTTTGTATGCGCTTGTTACTGCCTGCCACTGTTTTCAATGGGGTTCGAAGATGTTCGCCGAACACACACCGCCGTTCGATGAACCGAACCGAAATCGAACACTAGGAGGGTGGCTTATCACTATTACACAAGCACTTGTTAAACTATCTCAAATGTGCTCTGACCAATGCCTTAACCGGAAAGGTCCACCTAACAACAAACACGAAGACAAGTTCTTTTGGACAGGGACGATAATTTTCTGGCACGGCAAATTGAATGATCCTGGTGGAGGCTGGGACAAAGTAGCAAACTGTAACATCACACATAGTACCCACGCCAAGAATAAAGATATGTTTACTGTATAAAAATAGGTACCTATATATCACCCCAGTGAAAAAATAAGAATAACTTGAAAGTTATTTATCATAATAATTCAGGGAGGAATATTACTACATTTAGGGACTACATAATTGGTCAAGCACCATATCAATAACACCTACCTACCTACCTACCGTGTTTCCCCGAAAGTAAGACAGTGTCTTACATTCTTTTTACCCCCAAAAGTCCCACTATGTCTTACTTTCGGGGTTGTCTATATTGGAAAAAAAATCCCACAGCAATCGCAGCATGTCTCCATGCAATGTACCGCATGGGGACTTGCCACGATTGCAGCACATGAGGGCACTGAGGCTGCGTGTTTTTGTATGTTGTCCGTGGTCCTGATGGACCACAGACAACATTACTGCAACATTTCTCGGTGGCTGAGCGTTCGGCTGAGCGCCCGACCGCCGGCATGTCAGGGCGCTCAGCTGGGCGCTCGGCCGTCGGCATGTCAGGGCACTCAGCTGAGCGCTCGGCCGCCGGCGTGTCAGGGCGCTCAGCTGAGCGCTCAGCCGCCGACGTGTCAGGGCGCTCAGCTGGGCGCTCGGCCGGTATTGTAAAGAAGAACTGGGCGCTCGGCCGCCGGCGTGTCAGGGCGCTCAGCTGGGCGCTCGGCTGGTACTGTAAAGAAGAACTGGGCACTCGGCCGCCGGCATGTGATGGCTCTCAGCTAAGCGCTCGGCCGCCGGCATGTCAGGGCGCTCAGCTGGGCGCTTGGCCGGTACTGTAAAGAAGAAAAAAAAAAAATTTCCATTTACTATGTCTTACTTTCGGGGTACGTCTTACATTAGCCAACCCCCCCAAAACCCCCACTACGTCTTACTATCGGGGGTGTCTTACTATCGGGGAAACATGGTACATACAAAAAGTGCACTAGAGACCATAAATAATATTAACATTAGAGATGAGCGAGCCTCTAGAGGCTCGAGTTCGGTTCGGTTCGTCGAACGGAGGCCGTGTTCGAGTTCAGCTCGACGAATGGCTCGACGAACCTCTCGAACCCCAAAAACATCAATTAGAGGCAAACACAAACACATAAAAACACATTATACATGTACACATACAGTTAATAAACATTGCATTACATTTACCGGTCCCCGCGACGCGTCATGCACTGTCTCCTGCCGCTATTCCTTCCGATAATCGCTGCGTCCTCCCGGTAACCAGCACTGATGATAGGACCTTTCGTGACGTCAAAATAGCCATGTGACCAGTCACGTGTCTATTATCTCATTAGCTACAGACTGGTCACATGACTATGACGTTATGCTAGGTCCTGTCAGTGCATCTCTTCGGTAAGCGATGCTCATTTGAGCATGTCCTTTTACCGGCGAGATGCTCTGGCACATGATGGACTTCCCTGTCCATGCATGTCGGTGCTCTTTACAGAGTCATCCCACATGCAGGGACTAACTGCATGGGTAATAACGTGATCGGAGCACCGTTTCTATGGTAACCCGTTTGTCAGCGGTGACGTCACCGCTTACAGCCAGCAGCCTCTGGTCACACACAGAGTGAATACTGCACGGAGCAGCAGCGTCTTCTCATGCAGTGCTGTCTGATGTGGCAGAGCTGCAGGGAAAAGAAGACAGAAGAGCAGGATTGTGAAGACCTGACAGGGAGTAATAAACATGGAGTCTCTAAGTGTGTCTGTGTATTTATTTCTATTAAAGTTTTTTTCTCTGTGTGGTGTCTTTTTTTAGCCCTTTATTGGAGATTCTTAATGGCTGAGTCAAACTTGCCTTACATTAAGAATCTCTGGCTTAATACTAGCTAGTAAATCAAAGCTAGTATTAACTCATCATTACCCAGCAAGCCACCCGGCTTCAGGGCTGCTGGAAGAGTTGGATACAGCGCCAGATGATGGCGCTTCTATGAAAGCGCCATTTTCTGGGGCAGCTGCGGACTGCAATTCACAGCAGAGGTGCCCAGAAAGCTCGGGCTAACCTGTGCTGCGGATTCCAATCCCCAGCTGCCTAGTTGTACCTGGCTAGACACGAAAATGGAGCGAAGCCCGCGTCATTTTTTTAAAAAAAATTTTTCATGAAATTCATGAAATAATTAAAAAAAGGGCTTCCCTATATTTTTAGTTCCCAGCCGGGTACAAATAGGCAGCTGGGGGTTGGGGGCAGCCCATAGCTGCCTGCTGTACCTGGCTAGTATACAAAAATATGGCGAAGCTTGCGTCATTTTTTTTTTTTTAGTTTTTTGGCAAAAAAAATAAAAAATGCTTCCCTGGATTTTCCATTGCCAGTGAAGGTAACACCAAGCAGTGGGGGTTAGCAGCCAGTAGCTGCTTGGATTACCCTTAGCTAGCAATACAAAAAATACAGCAGGAGCCCATATATATATATTTTTAATTATTTATTTAAATAACTAAAAAAAAAATGTGCATCCCCGTATTTTGATTGCCTGACATCACAGTACTGTAAAAATAAATCATTAAAAAAAATGACGTAGCACTCCGCGGTATTTTTGATTCTCAGCGCAGATAAATCAGACAGCTACGGGTTGCCACTCCCATCTGCCTGGCGTTATCTTGGCTGGCAATCAAAAAACAGGGAAGCCCATTAATTTTTTTATTTATAAAAATAGTTTTAAAAAAATGACGTGGGGTCCCCCCATTTCTGATAGCCAGCTAGGGTAAAGCAGACGGCTGTAGCCTGAAATACACAGCTGGCAGCTTTACTGTGGTTGGTGATCCAATGTGGAGGTCACCCCAGGCTCTTTTTTATAATTATTTTATAAATAATAATAATTACAAAAAAAAGTAGGGTCCCCCAAATTGGATCACCAGCCAAGGTAAAGCGGACAGCTGTGGTCTGGAATTCTCAGGGTGGGAAGGTCCATAGTTATTGGCCTTTCACAGCCTAAAAATAGCAGGCCGCAGGCGCCCCAGAAGTGGCGCATCCACTAGATGTGCCAATCCTGGCGCTTCACCCCAGCTCATCCCGTGCCCTGGTGCAGTGGCAAAACGGGTAATAAATGGGGTTGATACTAGCTGTAAGGTCACCTGACATCAAGCCCAGTAGTTTGTCATGTCATCGCGTCTATCAGATACCCAACATCACAAACTGACAGTACTAACAAAACAAATAGACAAAAAAAAATTTATTTGAAAAAACACTCCCCAAAACATTCCCTCTTTCACCAATTTATTGTAAGGAAAAAAAATAAGGGGGTCCCACGATGACTCTGGCCCATCTAGAATATGGGGTGACACGCTCACGGAATGTATCCCCCATTTTCTAGGAGTGCAGACCCTCCATGTGAGGAGTGTGGGTGCAATGAATCTGCACCCATTCTCCCCGAGTCCACAGCAGCACAGTCCATGTCGTAACTGTTGCTATCAAAGCTGCAATGCCCTGATCATGAGGTAAGGGCATGCCTAATCAGGAGAACTATTCTACATTTCCAAATATTGGTATTTGCTGATATTATTGCTATTCCACCTACTATATATTGGGATAGGATCTTGGAGATGGAATACCCCTTTAAGTCCAGCTATCCAGCTGAATGAATACTAAACAACAGAGCTCGCTATTTAGACATGTTTTCTTGTGGCGTATCACAGACTCTCATGTTTGGTAGTCATTCAGCAGGGCAACTATAAAATCAAATACCTCCATTTGGATATGTAGTATAGCTCTCCTGATCAACTATGTTTCTTCTCTCTTGAGCAGGCATTGCAGTAGCTTACAGATGCATGGTTACCGCCACTCCCTGTGTCTGAACACAGGAAGCTGAGCTGACAGCTGCTATGTGCATGCGGCAGTGTCTATTGTGAAGGAGGGGGCCGCGGAGGATCAACGCTGCACAGGTACCGTGGGACAGCAGGGAACACTGGTGGGGTTATAGGGGGTGACCTGGCAGGACCTGGGGAGGAGTTTTCTGTCGCATGTGTCATAGCACATGCGACAGAAATCAGAGAAGTAGGGTGAATGCGGCCAGCGTGCTGCTGTGCGAGCGGCCATCTTGGATTTCTGGGAGGAGGTCAGGGGGGAGCACTTTGACGACATCGGGGGACCGGAGGGTACCGGGGAGGAGATTTATTTCCCATCTGACATGGTTGTTCATGCCAGATGGGACATAAATAATTTTTTACAGGCGCTGTCATTTACTGTAACATGATCATCGGTATACGGTGTATACCGGTGATCATGTGAGCGGGGACCGGAATAACCGGCCTGATTCATGATCTCCAGGGTCTCAGCTACCCCCTGAAACCCCAGAGATTTTCTGACGCTGGGGGGCGCTATTCACTTATTTCTGCCTGCTGTTTATAAACGGCAGATCAGAATAAGGCTACATTCACATGACCGATCCGTTTTTGTGGTCCGCAAAAAACAGTCTGTTTTTTTCACGGATGCATCTGTGGGGCATCCGTTTCCGTTTCGTATGCGGTCCGTATGTCATCCGTTTGTCATCCGTGTGCCTTCCGTTTTTTTGCGTACTGCAAAAAAACTGAAGGAGGGAAAATACATAAATTTACCCAGAATCCATAGCTTCAACCATTCTCCAGTGCCATTTTCTACTGCTTTTCACAGCGTAGAGCACTCTGGTGATTTTCTTGTGCTTGTACACTTCATAACAGTCTTTTTTGTCATTATAATGGCAGAAAGACACATAATGTCCCACTCTCCTGCATTTTGCAATTTTGCACCCTTTCGTGCCTTTCATGTGGCACTAAGGGTGCTTAGCCTTGTATTTAGCCAAAACAAAATATATATTTAAAAAAAAAAAATGAAATGGCGTTCCCCCTATTTTTGATAGCCAGCTAGGGTAAAGCAGACGGCTGCTGCCTGCAGACCACAGCTGGCAGCTTCACCTTGGCTGGTAATCCAAAACTGAGGGCACCCCACGCTGTTATTTTAAATTAAATAAATAATTAAAAAAAAAAAACACGTGGGGGTCCCCCCAAAATTGGATCACAAGCCAAGGTAAAGCGCACAGCTGGGGTCTGATATTCTCAGACTAGGGAGGTCCATGGTTATTTCACTCTCCCCAGCCTAAAAATAGCAGGCTGCAGCTGCCCCAGAAGTGGTGTATCCATTAGATGTGCCAATCCTGATGCTTCACCCCAGCTCATCCCATTGCCCTGGTGCGGTGGCAAATGGGATAATATATGGAGTTAATACCAGATGTGTAATGTCACCTGGCATTAAGCCCTGGGGTTCGTGATGTCAGGCGTCTATCAGATACCTGACATCACCAACCCAGTCAGTAATAAAAAAAAAAGACGACAAACACATTTTTATTTGAAAGAACACTCCCCAAAACATTCCCTCTTTCACCAATTTATTAGAAAGAAAAACAAATCCAGGTCTGGTGTAATCCAAGGGGTTCCCATGACGATCCATACCATAGTCAATGTCCCAGTAAATGAAGAACAGAATGTTCCATATTGGCTGGGAGAGCAATGCAGTGACCTGAGCTAACATCAATAGGTCAGCCCAGGTTACTGCAGGGCATGACAAGTGCTGCTGTCAGGAGGATAGCGAGGTAAATTACCTGCGGTTATTGCTGCACTCCTGATAGAAGAGCTGTCACTGCAGGGCATGACAAGTGCTGCAGTCAGGAGGATAGCAAGGTACATTACCTGCAGTGATCGCTGCACTCCTGATAGCAGCGCTGTCACTGAGTTCAATGACCGCCGCCTTCACAACCAAGTATCGCGGGTGCCTGTGATGTCACCGCTGGTCACAGTCTTGGGTCAGCAGCGAGAGGAGATGTGACAAGCGGCGGCCATGGAGGACAGTGACAGCGCTGACGTCGGAAGGGCAGGACTTCATCACCGCAGCACAGCACAGCAGGAAAGGAACTTCACTAACCTCCTGACGGCAGCACTTGTCATCCCCACGGCTGCTGACACTGCAGTGTGGGAAGCTGCGGACACCGTACAGTGCGGGCAGCTGTGGACACTGCAGTGCAGGCAGCTGCGGACACATTACAGTGCGGGCAGCTGCTGGCACTGCAGTGTGGGCAGCTGCGGATACCATACAGTGTGGGCAGCTGTGGACACTGCTGAGCGGCAGCCGTGGGGCTGAGGCTGGAGCTGGAGCAGGACACAGACTGCAGCGGCATCCGAATGAAGTCACACGGAAGTGCTTCTGTGTGGCTTTCAGGGATTTTTGCACACGTAGCCAGGGTAAACATCGGGTTAAGCAAAGTGCTTTGCTTGGATACCCGATATTTACGCTGGTTACCAGCTTACCACAGGCTGCCAGCGATAACTCCCTGCACACATAGCTGTAAAAAGCCACGCTTTTTGTTGATCGAACCGTTCTCGAACATAACTCGAATTGTCGAGCTTTTAGCAAAAAGCTCGAGTTTGATCTCGAGCACCCCCCAAAATCACTCGAACATGAAATTGGCGAACCTCGAACCTTGAACATCGCTGAACTCTAATTAAAATATAATTTATCGAAAATTCATTACATTTTTTGTTATCAATGTTATAATAATCGTAATTAAATGAACACAAAATGGCACAACATGAAATAATACAGAGAATAAATAAATATAAGTATGCTAGGAACACAGTCAGTTCATTTTAATTAGCAGCTACAGTTAGGTCCACAAATATTTGGACAGTGACACAATTTTCGCGAGTTGGGCTCTGCATGCCACCACATTGGATTTGAAATGAAACCTCTACAACAGAATTCAAGTGCAGATTGTAACGTTTAATTTGAAGGTTTGAACAAAAATATCTGATAGAAATTGTAGGAATTGTACACATTTCTTTACAAACACTCCACATTTTAGGGGGTCAAAAGTAATTGGACAAATAAACCAAACCCAAACAAAATATTTTTATTTTCAATATTTTGTTGCGAATCCTTTGGAGGCAATCACTGCCTTAAGTCTGGAACCCATGGACATCACCAAACGCTGGGTTTCCTCCTTCTTAATGCTTTGCCAGGCCTTTACAGCCGCAGCCTTCAGGTCTTGCTTGTTTGTGGGTCATTCCGTCTTAAGTCTGGATTTGAGCAAGTGAAATGCATGCTCAATTGGGTTAAGATCTGGTGATTGACTTGGCCATTGCAGAATATTCCACTTTTTTGCACTCATGAACTCCTGGGTAGCTTTGTCTGTATGCTTGGGGTCATTGTCCATCTGTACTATGAAGCGCCGTCCGATCAACTTTGCGGCAATTGGCTGAATCTGGGCTGAAAGTATATCCCGGTACACTTCAGAATTCATCCGGCTACTCTTGTCTGCTGTTATGTCATCAATAAACACAAGTGACCCAGTGCCATTGAAAGCCATGCATGCCCATGCCATCACGTTGCCTCCACCATGTTTTACAGAAGATGTGGTGTGCCTTGGATCATGTGCCGTTCCCTTTCTTCTCCAAACTTTTTTCTTCCCATCATTCTGGTACAGGTTGATCTTTGTCTCATCTGTCCATAGAATACTTTTCCAGAACTGAGCTGGCTTCATGAGGTGTTTTTCAGTAAATTTAACTCTGGCCTGTCTATTTTTGGAATTGATGAATGGTTTGCATCTAGATGTGAACCCTTTGTATTTACTTTCATGGAGTCTTCTCTTTACTGTTGACTTAGAGACAGATACACCTACTTCACTGAGAGTGTTCTGGACTTCAGTTGATGTTGTGAACGGGTTCTTCTTCACCAAAGAAAGTATGCGGCGATCATCCACCACTGTTGTCATCCGTGGACGCCCAGGCCTTTTTGAGTTCCCAAGCTCACCAGTCAATTCCTTTTTTCTCAGAATGTACCCGACTGTTGATTTTGCTACTCCAAGCATGTCTGGTATCTCTCTGATGGATTTTTTCTTTTTTTTCAGCCTCAGGATGTTCTGCTTCACCTCAATTGAGAGTTCCTTAGACCGCATGTTGTCTGGTCACAGCAACAGCTTCCAAATGCAAAACCGCACACCTGTAATCAACCCCAGACCTTTTAACTACTTCAATGATTACAGGTTAACGAGGGAGACGCCTTCAGAGTTAATTGCAGCCCTTAGAGTCCCTTGTCCAATTACTTTTGGTCCCTTGAAAAAGAGGAGGCTATGCATTACAGAGCTATGATTCCTAAACCCTTTCTCCGATTTGGATGTGAAAACTCTCATATTGCAGCTGGGATTGTTCACTTTCAGCCCATATTATATATATAATTGTATTTCTGAACATGTTTTTGTAAACAGCTAAAATAACAAAACTTGTGTCACTGTCCAAATATTTCTGGACCTAACTGTAAATGGTATAATTATTATGCATGATGCCCAATAAATAACAATATTAGAAAAAACAAAAATATTTACGCAATCTACATACCAAATATTAAATATTGTAGATTGTGTAAACACACCGGAGTCCCTATATACACCAATTATTACTGATAGGTGCACACGCCTCTCTACAGAAAATACAGACAGACTAAAGTGGGCTCTACATGCTACAATATATTTTACGATGTGTCGGCGGGGTCACGTCGTAAGTGACACACATCTGGCATCGTAAGTTATATTGTAACGTGTGGCAGCTACATGCGATTGCGATTGAACTTTAAAACCTACATCGCACGCACATCGTTTAATTCCTAAAAATTGAACATGAGGTTGTTCAATGTTCCCATGGTAGCACACTTCGCAGTGTGTGACACCCCGGGAACAATGAACAGATCTTATCTGCATCCCGCGGCTCCCGCCGGCAATACGGAAGGAAGGAGGTGGGCGGGATGTTTATGTCCCGCTCATCTCCGCCCCTCAGCTTCTATTGGCCGGCTGCCGCGTGACGTCGATGTGACGCTGAACATCCCTCCCACTCCAGGAAGTGGATGTTCGCCGCCCACATCTAGGTCGTATGGAAGGGTAAGTACGTGTAACGGCAAATAATCGTTTGTGCAACACGTTCAACAAATTGAACATGCCGCACATATGATGGGGCGGTTACGATCGCATACGATATCGTATGTTTAATCGTAATATGTAAAGCAGGCTTTACTCTGATTAAGTTCAACAAAGGTTGCATTTCTCCACTATTTCTAATCCCTCAACATGTGAGCAAGCCAAACTAAATTACCAGAAAATGTTCATTTTACTACTGCTGTTAACGTCCACCCCTTCCCATATAAAGCTGTTTCTTTTCTGTGTCAACCATGACTCAGCATATAGCACTAATTTTTGTAAACAATGCACATTGTGCACTGGAAAAACCAGGACAGTAGTCATACTAAACTAAAGGCCCCGTCACACGCAACGACGGATCTAACGATATATCGCTGGGGTCACGGATTCTGTGACACACATCCGGCATCGTTAGCGACGTCGTTGTGTGTGACAGCAAGGAACGACCATTAACGATGGAAAATACCTTATCATCCATCATTGACACGTCGTTCCTTTTTAAAATATCGTTGATTGTAGAGGACGCAGGTTGTTCACCGTTCCCGAGGCAGCACACATCGCTACGTGTGACACCTTGGGAATGACGAACACAGATTACCTGCGGCCACCGGCAATGCGGAAGGAAGGAGGTGGGCGGGATGTTACGTCCCGCTCATCTCCGCCCCTCCGCTTCTGTTGGGCGGCCGCTGTGTTACGTCGCTGTGACGCTGAATGTCCCTCCCCCTTCAGGAAGAGGATATTCGGCACTCACAGCAACGTTGTTAGGGAGGTAAGTATGTGTGACGGGGATTAACGACTTTGTGCGCCACGGGCAACTAATTGGCCGTGATGCACAAACGACGGGGGCGGGTGCGATCGCTCATGCGATCGCACCATATATCGGTGCTTGTGAACCTGCCTTAATATTTATCATTGGAGACCTTTGTCATGAGTCGTCCCACATTGTGACTGAGATAGGGGCAACATATTCCATAAAAATTTACAATAACTGTTGATGAACAACTGATGATGGCCCTCTGGAAACTTGAATGAGGGCTGCAGAATGACATAGAGGAGAAGGAGGGTAAAGCCCAATGCTACAATGGGCACATTGTAAACTGCTATGGAATATGTATTCCACTATATGAGTCTCAGTGAGGGAAGGACCACCCAAATGTGTAAGTAAGAGCAGTCCCTCCCAAATGTATGTTACTGGGCCACCTCTGGCTGTATCAGGCAGCACTGATTGCTAGAGTCTTGGTTTGTATATGCAAAGGCCACTAGCAATGTATGAATGTGGCTGACTTGGACGGACGGCCCAAGTCAGGCTGTGAAACCCTAAATATTGTGGAAACAGGTCCCGATTCCCTGCCTAATCCACAATCTCTCCCTCCCTGCTGTGACTTTGTTCAGTGCTATCAGCCCTTAAAATAGCTATTCTGTTCTAAATAAAATAAATAAATAATATGGCGTTAAGTCCCCCCATATTGTGATACTCAGTGGTGACAATGCAGATGGCTACAACCTGCAGTCCACAGCCATGTGCTTATCTTGGCTATGTATCAAAATGAGAGTTACCATATGCGGCTTTTTTAAAAAAATATTTAAATAAATAATTTAAAAAAAACAGTGTGTGGTACCCCCAAGTTTCGATACTCAGCCATCATAAAGTCGACAGGTGGAGACTGGTATTCTTAGGCTGGAGAGGCCCATGATTATTTAGCCTCCCCAGTCTAAAAATATCAACCTGCAGCTGCCCAAAATTATTGCATCCATTTGATGCAACTATTCCGGCACCTTACCCTTCTCATTCTGTTTGCCCTGGTGCGGTGGCAATCGAGGTAATATAAGGGGTTAACTTCTCCACTACACATGACGAACTGGGTATGTCATGGATCATGTGAGGTTAATCCCCACTGCCTGCCACGGGCAGTCGGTAGCAATCACTGCACATGTCAGCTGATTTGAACAGCTGACATGTGCGGGTATCAAGCATGAAAGGAACCACTCTCTACTCACGCCTGTTAACCCCTTACATCTCGCTGTGAAAATGTCACAGCAAGATGAAACAGCGTGCCACAGTAAGCATTAACTAACCCAGTGCAATTGGAAGTCATGTGACATGGTCATAAGAATCTGATGGTTGCTATGGTAGCACAAGGTCATGTGATGACTCTTGTGACTATCATGAGTCACTTCCTCTTACACCCAGAAGACTGCTGTTTGTAATAGGAGAGCTGCTTTTCTGCAGATCTCAGCTGTGTAGCTGTGATCTGGAGAAATGGAAGAGCAAGCAGACTGCTGATCCTTATAGTCCCCTAGGGGGACTAGTAAAATAAAAAAAGTAAAGAAAAAAAGTTTTAAAAAATTAAAAAAATAAACAATCTAAAATATCAAATTCGCCCTGTTGAAAATGAAACCGATAAAAAAGATAAAAAATATACAGATATTTGGTTTCGCTGCATTCAGATTCGCCCGATCTAACAAAATATAAAATCTATTAATCTGATCGGTAAATGGCGTAGCAGGAAAAAAATTCCAAATGACAAAATTAAGTTTTTTGGTTGCCGCATATTTTGCACAAGATGCGATAATACTGTTAAAATCGTCAGCTCGAGACGCAAAAAATAAGTTGTTACTGAGCCATAGATCACGAAAAATGAAAACAGTACGGATTGTGAAAAATGGTGCAAAAAGTGCGCCATTTCTTTGGACAAGCTTGTGAATTTTTTTTAAGCCCTTAGATAAAAGTAAACCTATACGTGTTTGGTATTTACAAACTCGTATCAATCTGAGGCATCACACCAACATGTCAGTTTTACCATATATTTGTCACGCTCCCCGGGTCCTTGGCTCCCCTCCCCGGGTCCTCTGCTCCGCTCCCCGGGTCCTCAGCCCCGCTCCCCGGCTCACCTGCCACGCTCCCCGGGTCCTTGGCTCCGGTGCCCGTCCTTCCCAGGCCCCCTGGTCTCCGATCGCGGCGCCCGACGGCTTCCCAGGCCCTGGCCGGCTCCCCTGCGTCCTCTCCTCAGCCTCCTTCCCTGGCTTCTGGCACCCGGGCTGCGCGCATGCGCATTAGGGCGCGCGCGCGCGGTCACTGACCCTTTCTTAAAGGGCCAGCGCCCATTAACAGGAAATGAGGCTAAACAGGTACAGGGTATAAAGGGGTGTATTGTCCAAGAGGGCGGCGCCTGATCTTCGTGTTTTCCAAGCTAGGAGTCAGGTCTCCTTGTGTCTTCGTGCCATACTCACGTATCTCTCTTCTAGAGCTGATCCTGCCTCGCCATCCGGTCCTGCTGAATCCCGAACCCCGCACGCTCTCCGTCTGCCATCTGACAGTCCGTACCATCTCGGATCCCTGCGGTGACCCGTCATCTCGCTCCAAAGGTTCCGGACCCCGCCTGACATCACCTCGGCTTCCGAACCTGAGCTACGTCACCCGGACTACCATCTGTGACTCCGTGGTCCCAGGGACTTCTTCGTTACACTCACTGGCACGGACTGTTCTGCTGCCCATAGTGCTTCAGCTACCGGACTCCTTGCCACCATCTTAGAGTTCGGCCCAGTGGATCCACCTCCTGGGTCTGCCCGACCGCCTGGCCCTGACAATATTGAACATTATGAATAAAATATCTCCAAAACAATCAAGAAGTCACACTTTTTTTGCAATTTTTTTTAACACTTGGAAAGTTTGCTGTTTTCCAGTACACTATATGGTAAAACTAATGCTTTCAATCAAAAATACAACTTGTCCCACAAAAAAATAAGTCCTATGGCAAGATTGACAGAAAAATAAAAAAGTTACGGCTCTCAGAAGAAGGGGAGTCAAAAAAGAAAGTGGAAAAATGGAAAATCGCCCGGGGATGATGATCTATGATGGTCTATGAAAGTGAAAAGAAATAAAACAAACTCAGAAATTTTTTTATTAGACATAAAATACAAAAAACTACTCTCTTTCTCCAATTTATTATCACCCTCAAATACCCAGTTCCAACGTAATTAACACCAGGTCCCAAGACGATCCCGGCTCTGCTGTATTCTGAAGTCACAGCACATAGGCACATTAAAGAACATGATTGCCCGCTGCAACTTCAGGCAGACACAGACTGAGCAGCAGCTGTGATCGGTGACATCACTAAGTTTACTTGCACTCACAGTGGGATGTTTTAACCTGTAACTGCAGGTAATCTTTCCTCAGGTGTATTCATTGAACTCAGTGACCTCACTTCAGGTGACCTCATTGAGTTCCCTGGCAGAAAATCACAATGTGGTTTTGATGTGGGGTTTTTTTTGCCAGGAGATGCAGATTTGGTGCAGGAATTTGGTGTCTAAGTTTCAGTACCAAATCTGCATCTCCTGCCAGAAAACAGCACAAAAACTGCCATTTTTATGCCTCTTTCATGTGTTTTTCTGCCAGGAGAAGCAAATTGGGTGCACAAATCAAATTAGGTGCAGATTTGGTGCTAACATTTATACACCAAATTCCTGAATTGAAGCATGCAAGTGTTCCAAACAGTACAGTATACTTCCCAGCTTTGCAAGAATAGAAAGAAGGTCAAATTATTAGGTGCTCATGTTGAGCAGGTCATTATGATTAGGCCTCGGTTCCAGCGAGAGCATTGGAAGTGATATGCTAATGACCCTCTGCTGTGAGCGTCACCCGAGGGTCATGCAACTGTGATCCGATCTTGCGATCAGGTCACAGCTGTGGAGAAGATGGAGGATGCACTTTCTCTCCATCTCCTCCCTGGCCTGTCTCTCCATATATCGCAGTGCATTCGGATGACATGCAAGTGCAGTGCAATGTTTCACATGCATCCATAGACTTGTATGAGTGCATGTGAGCCAAGACTCACTGCCAAACGCAGCATGCTATGATTCATTTCTCATGCCGATATGGCATGAGAAATCAATCGCAGGTGGACATTGCTCTGTAGTTTTGCACTAGAGTGAGTGCAATGTGATGTTTTATTGGATTGCACTCGTCCATGCAAACGTAAGTAGAACCTTACCCTTACAGGGATACCAAATATGTCCTTGTTATTTGCTGGTTTGTGATGTTTATTATTTTTTTATTTATTTATTTTTTAAAAAAAGTGAATTTAAAACGTAATTCTTTTTATTCTTTTTTGATTATTTTTTAGTTATTTTATAGGAAGAAAAATATATTTATTTTAGTATAGAACAGAGGGATATAAAAAATATACTGCTAAGTACAATGTATCTTTATACACCTGTATAAAAGGCTTCTGTGTTCATTACCTGCAGTACAGCTCAAGTTGACTAAATTCTCCTGTTTTCCTCAATGTGGACTGTGGCTCAGAGCTGCTTTCTGTGAACTTTGCGTTTACAATTTTGAGTCTGTGGAAACCCAGTGGAGAGAAATGTTTATTTAGATTGTGTGTGTGCAGAGAAATGTCAGCCACCCCCCGAGGAGCCAGTGGAGTGATTAAGAAGGAGTTGTTACAAAGCTTTTATGTGCAGGGACTAAGGGGTACTTTGCACACTACGACATCGCAAACCGATGGTAGCGATGCCGAGCGCGATAGTCCCCGCCCCCGTCGCAGCTGCGATATCTTGTGATAGCTACGGCAGCTTCACATGCACTTACCTGCCCTGCGACGTCGCTCTGGCCGGCGAACCACCTCCTTCCTAAGGGGGCGGGCCGTGCGGCGCCACCGCGACATCACACGGCAGGTGGCCAATAGAAGTAGGGGAGCGGAGATGAGCGGGATGTAAACATCCCGCCCACCTCCTTTCTTCCTCATTGCAGCCAGGACGCAGGTAAGGCGATGTTCCTTGCTCCTACGGCTTCATACACAGCGATGTGTGCTGCCGCCGGAAAGAGGAACACCTTCGTAACATCGGTCCTTCCAAAATTATGGAAATGACCGACGATACACCGTTCATATGATTTCGACGCTTTTGCACTCATTAATCGTAGTAAAAAGGATTCACATACTCCGATGTCGACAGCGACGCCGGATGTGCGTCACTTTCGATTTGACCCCACCGACATCGCACCTGCGATGTCATAGTGTGCAAAGTACCCATAAACCCTTAAATTGGGACAGTTCCGCTGAATCCAGGACTTTTGTGAGCTATGGTGCAGTGACCGAGCTGCACAGTCCTGAATTTCAGATCCTGCCAAATGTTCTGTTGCCTTGCCACACTTTTTCTGTACACGTCATACTCTGCAGTATTTTCATGGCTAATCTCCACTCTACCGGTTTGATTACTACATGCAACACTGCAGCCTTCAGACAGTTGTTTTGCTCCCATCCTAGTTTTCCTGCTTCTGGTGCAAAATTAATACATTTTGTCCAGCACTTGGATTAAACTTGAGTTTTAGCTTTACTGGACCATTTTAAAATCTATTTGTAGACACAGCTTTTACGTCTCTGCAGGAGGGCTGACACTGCATCCTAGATGCAGTGTCGCCAGTAGAGTTGAGCGCGGTTCGTGGTTCGAGGTTCTCCAGTTCGCGGCTCGAGTGATTTTGGGGGCTGTTCTAGATAGAACTAGAACTCGAGCTTTTTGATAAAGCTCGATAGTTCTAGATACATTCGAGAACGGTTCTAGCAGCAAAAAGACAAGCTAATTCCTAGCTGGCTTTCCGCTGTAATAGTGTAAGTCACTCTGTGACTCCCACTATTATGAAATTTCAGTGTATAGTGTGCTGGAAAAGCGCATTCAGATCACTGCTGTATGGATAATGGCGATCGCCATTTTTTTTTTTTCCTTGTCTTCCTTCCCTGAGCTCGCGCGTGTAGTGGGGCAGGCCAGCATGTCAGCCAATCCCAGACACACACACAGCTAAGTGGACTTTTAGCCAGAGAAGCAACGGCATGTGTGATAGGATGTCCATGTCACATGTCCCTGCATTATAAAAACGGACATTTTCCTCCAGCACGCCATTATCTGCCTTCTGCGTCCTTGGTGTCAGTCACCGCTGGCGCAGCGCCTAGCTCCGATACCGCTGTGTACGCTCTATACACAGCGCTGTACAGCATAGGGATAGGCAGGCTTCCTTTCCTCTACCCAGAGACCCACAACCCTGGCACTGTACCCTCCTGCCCTTTGCACACTCAAACTCATTGTTACTAAGCCATTATACTAGCAAACACTGAGTGAACTTAGTGGCATCCTAAACGTGGCTGTTGGACTTCTGTATTGTCCCACTAGTGCAAAGATATTTGCAGCACGTCTGCCTGCATTGCACACTCAAACTCATTGTTACTAAGCCATTATACTAGCAAACACTGAGTGAACTTAGTGGCATCCTAAACGTGGCTGTTGGACTTCTGTATTGTCCCACTAGTGCAAAGATATTTGCAGCACGTCTGCCTGCATTGCACACTCAAACTCATTGTTACTAAGCCGTTATACTAGCAAACACTGACTGAACTTAGTGGCATCCTAAACGTGGCTGTTGGACTTCTGTATTGTCCCACAAGTGCAAAGATATTTGCAGTACGTCTGCCTGCATTGCACACTCAAACTCATTGTTACTAAGCCATTATACTAGCAAACACTGACTGAACTTAGTGGCATCCTAAATGTGGCTGTTGGACTTCTGTATTGTCCCACTAGTGCAAAGATATTTTCAGAACGTCTGCCTGCATTGCACACTCAAACTCATTGTTACTAATACATTATAATACCAAAAATTGAGTAAACTTAGTGGCATACAAGAAGTGGCTGTTGTACTCCATTAGTGCCCCACTGGTGCAAATCTATGTGCAGCACCTCGGCAGCACACCCTCCTGCTCTGTTTTTAATAAGCTATAATGATAGCAAAAAATGCTGCCATTTAGTGGCATACAAGAAGTGGCTGTTGTACTCCATTAGTGCCCCACTGGTGCAAATCTATGTGCAGCACCTCTGCATGACACGCTCCTGCTCTGTTTGTAATAAGCTATAATGATAGCAAAAAATGCTGCCATTTAGTGGCATACAAGAAGTGGCTGTTGTACTCCATTAGTGCCCCACTGGTGCAAATCTATGTGCAGCACCTCTGCATGACACCCTCCTGCTCTGTTTTTAATAAGCTATAATGATAGCAAAAAATGCTGCCATTTAGTGGCATACAAGAAGTGGCTGTTGGACTTCCATTAGTGTCCCACTGGTGCAAATCTATTTGCAGCACCTCTGCATGACACCCTCATGCACATTTTGCTACGCTAATTTTATAGCAAACTCAGGGAATTCCTTGCTGCATTTGATCATTCGGAGGGATAGAAAGTGAGGCTTCCTTTAGCTTTTCCTTCTGTTCATAGACAGCATCTCCAAGTCCACACCCGAAGAGCAATTTCTCCTCCACGTGTAAGTGTGGAGAGGCAGCTAGTGCGCATGCGTGTGCCGATTGACCCCAGCAGCAGCCTAACTACAGTGTTTCGCCTAGTGAGTATGCTCAGCCTGACTGTGCCATTCCTGAGGCTAAAGCCCGCTACACACGCTTCAATATATCTCACAATCCGTCATTGGGGTCAAGTTGTAAGTGACGCACATCCGGCATCGTTTGTGAGGTATCTGCGTGTGACATCTACGTGCGATCAGGATTGAACGCAAAACCGTTGATCGCAAACACATCGTATCTTTGTCTAGAATTGAGCGTTTTGTTGCACGAACCTAGTGAATTGTAACGTGTGACATCCCTCATACGATTTTGGTGTCTGATGCTATGTGCGCAGGTGTGCGCTCTGCACCGCAGCTTAAAAAAGGTCCGCTTCAGAGCGCAGCTGAAAAGCTGCGTTCTGAAGCGCCTCACAATGTCTGTCATTCACTAATCTCTGTCAGTCGGTCACTATCTCTGTCCCTCTCTCTCTGTCCATGTCAGTCTATCCTCCGCTCTCATATACTCACCGATCCCCGATCCCCGGCGCTGCACGGCGTTCACACTGCTCCGGCGGCTTTTACTGTTTTGAAAAAGCCGACCGCCCATTAAACAATCTCGTATTCCCTGCTATCCCCGCCCACCGGCGCCTATGATTGGTTACAGTGAGACACGCCCCCACGCTGAGTGACAGGTGTCACACTGCACCCAATCACAGCAGCCGGTGGGCGTGTCTATACTGTGTAGTGAAATAAATAATTAAATAATTAAAAAAAACGGCGTGCGGTCCCCCACAATTTTAAAACCAGCCAGATAAAGCCATACGACTGAAGGCTGGTATTCTCAGGATGGGGAGCTCCACGTTATGGGGAGCCCCCCAGCTTAACAATATCAGCCAACAGCCGCCCAGAATTGCCGCATACATTAGATGCGACAGTTCTGGGACTGTACCCGGCTCTTCCCGATTTGCCCTGGTGCGTTGGCAAATCAGGGTAATAAGGAGTTATTGGAAGCCCATAGCTGACAATAAGTCCTAGATTAATCATGTCAGGCGTCTATGAGACACCCTCCATGATTAATCTGTAAATTACAGTAAATAAACACACACACCCGAAAAAGTCCTTTATTAGAAATAAAAAACACAAACATATACCCTGGTTAACCACTTTAATCAGCCCCAAAAAAGCCCTCCATGTCCGGCGTAATCCAGGATGATGCAGCGTCGCTTCCAGCGCTGCTGCATGGAGGTGACCGGAGCTGCAGAGTACACCGCCGCTCCTGTCAGCTCCACACAGCAACTGAAGACAGCCGTGCAATCAGCTGAGCTGTCAGTGAGGTTACCCGCTGTCACTGGATCCAGCGGTGGCCGCGGGTAACCTCAGTGACAGCTCAGCTGATCGCGCTACTCACCTCAGTTGCTGCGTGGAGGTGAGAGGAGCGGCGGTGAGTAGCGCGATCAGCTGAGCTGTCACTGAGGTTACCTGCGGCCACCGCTGGATCCAGTGACAGCGGGTAACCTCACTGACAGCTCAGCTGATCGCACGGCTGTCTTCAGTTGCTGTGTGGAGCTGACAGGAGCGGCGGTGTATTCTGCAGCTCCGGTCACCTCCATGCAGCAGCGCTGGAAGCGACGCTGCATCATCCTGGATTACGCCGGACATGGAGGGCTTTTTTGGGGCTGATTAAAGTGGTTAACCAGGGTATATGTTTGTGTTTTTTATTTCTAATAAAGGATTTTTTTGGGTGTGTGTGTTTATTTACTGTAATTTACAGATTAATCATGGAGGGTGTCTCATAGACGCCTGACATGATTAATCTAGGACTTATTGTCAGCTATGGGCTTCCAATAACTCCTTATTACCCTGATTTGCCAACGCACCAGGGCAAATCGGGAAGAGCCGGGTACAGTCCCAGAACTGTCGCATCTAATGTATGCGGCAATTCTGGGCGGCTGTTGGCTGATATTGTTAGGCTGGGGGGCTCCCCGTAACGTGGAGCTCCCCATCATGAGAATACCAGCCTTCAGCCGTATGGCTTTATCTGGCTGGTTTTAAAATTGGGGGGGACCGCACGCCGTTTTTTTTAATTATTTAATTATTTATTTCACTACACAGTATAGACACGCCCACCGGCTGCTGTGATTGGGTGCAGTGTGACACCTGTCACTCAGCGTGGGGGCGTGTCTCACTGTAACCAATCATAGGCACCGGTGGGCGGGGAAAGCAGGGAATACGAGATTGTTTAATGGGCGGCCGGCTTTTTCAAAATAGTAAAAGCCGCCGGAGCAGTGTGAATGCTGTGCAGCGCCGCGCCGGAGATCGGTGAGTATATGAGAGAGGGCTGCTCAATTTAGTTAGTCAGGAGTTTAGCGGTCACCGGTGAGTCCTTCAGGGGTGACCGCTAATCAGGACGCGACACAGACAGAGCCACAGCATGACAATGAAGTCGGGTGAAGTTCACCCGAGTTCATTCTGCAGTGCGGCTCTGTCTGTGTCTGCTGTCATCTGCCATTCAGCTCTGCTGCATGGCTGTCTGTGTCTGCTGTCAGCGGCCATGTAGCAGAGCTGAATGGCAGATGACATAGTAAAAACGCATCCCTACACATTACACACGCTTGTCAAGTCAATAAATAAAAAAAAAAAAAGGTGCCCAATGCATACGTCACAGAACACATGACACAAAGGATCGCACACAAAATTGATCAATTTAACATAGACTACTAACGCACGTGTGACAGCAAATGAACGACCTACGTGCAATCTCATAAGATCCCGTATGCAACCTGGGCGTGTCACATCGCAAATGCGATTGTACAACTAATTGCAACGTGTAAAGTGGGCTTAAGTCTTCATTTCGGGATACAGCGCATGCTCCCACACTTAGTGCGAAAAGCCTCTTTGCACAGGTACTTGCATTCTGTGCCGGGTCTAAGTCCTGTGTTGTGCCTATACACCATGCTAAAGCTGATAGTCTTTTTTCAGAGACTGTATTTCATGCTACTGAGCATGCTCAGGCACTTACTGCATCAGAGACTAGGTCCGGTAATGAACTCTTTGGCCCTGCCCCTGATGTGGGGGGCCCATATAGACCACAGGGCATCAGGTGTCCTGACGATGTGGCCAGGCCACTCCGAAATGGCTTGCAGAGGCCCGCCCCTATGACTTGTCACCTCATTATTGATGGTCAGACGATGACTGGTGAGGTGTTTGTGTCGTGGCAGCCATGAGGTCATTATTGAAGTTGCGGTTCCAAATAGGACGCTAGTTATGCCACTCATGACGTGTCACTCTGCTTTTGTCTCCAGGAGGTGCATTGTGGTCCACCTTGGTTTGGGGCGGACCCAGGTTATAAAACGGGCTGGAGCCAACAAGGAGGTGCGCACTCTTTTATTATGCTCCGAAAGAGCACACCTCCATGTGTTGAACCCATTGCGGCTTTAGGCCAGAGGTAGGCAGGGATAGGGCGTCGATGCAGGCCTCCACCACAGTTGGTAACGCAGAACGGTTAAGACCAGCTCCTGTCCTACAAGTCCTGCTTGTGCAGCCCAGTGGCATTAACAGGCCTGCTGCTGCTGATGCGCCTGCTTTCCACAGGTGTGGCCCCAATGCACACGGTCAGCGTACTCAATGGCCCCTGTGATGTTAACAGGGAGTTCCTGGGCTGGGTGGGCGTGTGGACCCTGTGACGCTAACAGGGCTCCCAGTCTCCAGATCCGAGTGGCGTCTAACTTGATTCAGGCTACTATTAGTTTCATAGCCACGCAGCTATGTATCCTCCACCTAACCTTCCAGTTGCCAACCTCTCCTTTTCCATCTGGGAGCACGGTGGACACTGACTGCTGATGGGGATATATACCTTTCTCTTTCTTTTCTTATTAATTTTCGTTATATAGCGGTAACATAGTATATACCACCTTATCCAAATCTGCCAGTCCCACCTTAACAGATGGTGTTTCTTCATCAAATGTTACTTTTGCTTAACCACCAAACCCACAGACAAAAACTTTTTTCCCCTTTCCAACACACCTGTTCCCCTTTCCACCAGCATCTGTCCTTTTTGAACTCATTTGGTATATGACCAAAAGTGCAACTCTGGAGGGACACCGTACTCAATGCCATCTCAGCACAGCAGCCAGCCCTCAGTCTCTCAGATGTGGACAAGTAAAAACCCATTTCCTCCTATCCATGACAAAGCGTTGAGATTCACTCTGTGCAGCACTGGTGTTTACTGGAAAAGCAGATCTAAGAATCCGTACCACCTTCTGCAGATACTCCTGTATACGTGCGTCCCTTTCTATGGCAGGAATTATTTTGCCAAATTTTGTCTTGTACCGGGGATCTAACAGTGTGGCAACCCAGTAGTTAGCATTACTTCGAATTCGTACAATCCGAGGGTCATGTTGTAGGTAGTGCAGCAAGAAGGCGCTCATGTGTCTTGTGCATCCAGGAGGACCAAGTCCTTGGTGTGTTGGTGGCAGAGAGGTGAGAATCATGCCTCCTTCCTCTGCCCTCTCCCCCCAACCTCGCACAACCGAAATATGAGCAAGCTCTCACTCATCAGCTGAGTCTTCCATGCCCATCGCAAGTTCGTCCTCCATTTCTTCATGGGCTCCTGCACCTTCCTCAACAATGTTTGCTGATACTATGCGCCCTTGTTAATCCCTATCCCCCACCATGACTGCCGCCTAGGTGCCGCTCACCGTATGGACCTTGTAGATCTTATTATCCCTTCTGCATATGACTCCTCCTGTACTTCCTCACCTTCCTCTTGGACCAACACCTGACTCCGAATAATGCTTACAGTGTGCTCCATCTTGTAGATGACCAGAATTGTCACGCTGAGAATGGCATCGCCAGTGCTAAACATCTTCGTCGACATTTGTAAACTGTGTAGCAGGGTGCATAGGTCCTTGATCTGACACCACTCCAGCAGCGTGATCTGCACCACCTCTGTCTCAAGTTAGCCCAGGGTATACGTCATACCGTATTTCAGCAGGGCTCTGCGGTGCTGCCACACACGCTGCAACATGTGCAGATTCCAATTCCTGCGTGTCGTAACATCGCATTTTAGGCTTTTAACCGCCAGACCCTAAGACTTCAGGAGCGATGAAAGTTGTTGAGCTGCTGGGTGCGAAGGATGAAAGTGAGCACATAGCAGCGTGCCCGCTGCACAAGGCCATGTAGGCCGGGATGGTATTTTAAAAATTGCTGGAGAATCAGATTCAACACGTGAGCCATACAAGGCACGTGTGTCACATTGCCCTGACGAAGGGCCGCAGACAGGTTTGCATCATTGCCGCACACGGCTGTTAAGTCACCAACGTAGTCCACTCAATCAATTTGTACTCCGGTCGCCAGGTGACAACGTGTTCCTTTCGTGCATAGTGCTGATGATGGGAAAGGAGTCGATGCCTGCGGCGCAGGTGGACGCAGGTTATAGTCACCCACTGGGTTGCGTTACCTTGACAGATACAAAACCACAGGCTGAATGTAAGTGGTGGGTATCTCACAGATGAAGTACCATCATTCAGCTACAACCAATGGGAAGACACACACCCTTTTTTAGGCCCCTCCTGCCTGCAGACCACTGCCAGACAAAGCTATGAACCTCTTGTTACTGTTACCCCCAGTTCAGTTTTATGAGTTTGTGTGCTTGTTACCTGACTACTTTTCCTGCTTGCTGTTTATGTACCTCGTTGGCCGATCCGCATTTCACCTCTGCTTGTTTTCTGATTAAGTCCTGGCCATCCCATTCTGTTCCTCTTCCTCAATTAATGTTTTTGACCCTGCATGACTACTATTCTCTGGAACTGCAGCCTTCCACAGGTATTGATCAACTTGGGCCCTGTGTAATTCCAAATCACTGTATAGGGGTTAAAGGGTTTCAGGGTTCTGGGTGTCCAGCTTGGTGAGTGGCTTGCCTCTAGCCTATCCTTTACAGCCCATCTGAGTGTGTCGATCCAGGCAGGTGTTACACCGTGCCCTCTGCAGAAGGCCATGTAGGCCAGGATAGTGTTTTAAAAAATGCTGGACAACCAGGTTCAACACGTGAGCCATACAAGGCACGTGTGTCATATTGCCCTGAAGAAGGGTCGCAGACTGGTTTGCATCATTGTCGCACCCGACCTTCCCTGACTGCTGGTTGAGTGTAGACAACCATTGATGAAACTCAGTCTCACTCTCCAGAGCTAACCGTCCACAATTCCTCAGCGGTGTCTCACATTTCCCCTACATTTCAAAGTAAACATTTGACCGCCTGATGGCCTTGAGCTCTGCTGCCAGCATAGTAAGGAGGTGTGTGGGAATCCTTGGGCGCAGTTACAAGGAAGGGTGGCCTGACCACACAGGGTTTGGGCTGAGGTGGAGGACCCACTCGAGGTTGAGGAGGCAGAAGCAGTGGAGGAACTTGTACATACAGAGGAAGGATTGACACACAAGTCGTGGGGACGGCAAGACTTGTACAGCAAACTCTTCTCCATTTCTCACCATAGTTACCCAGTGCCCAGTCAGCAACATGTAACTCCCCTGTCCATGCTTACTAGTCCAAGTATCTGTGGTGAAATGCACCCTGTCACACACAGAGTTTCTCAAGGAATCGGTGAGGTTGTGTGCGACCTGCTGTCGTAGCGCGGGTACGCCTTTCTTGGAGAAGGAGTGACGACTGGCCATCGGCTCTTGGGGCACTGCAATGGGCATAAGGTCTCGAAAATCCTCGGTCTCTAAAGGGTGTAAAGGCAGCCATTCTGTTGCCAACAAGTTGCAGATGTGAAAACTCAACCTCTTAGGCATGTCATGCCCTTCAAAAATCATGTAAAACACAGCGAGGGGACTCCAACCACAGTCTCCCTCGTTTCCACTAATTGGGCCACACACACCCCACTTGACTGGCATCACTTGATCCCCCTTTTCAAAATGAAACAGATGCTTTGCATGAAGCACTCTCAAAAATACGCGTGCCTTTCACCTCCCCTGGATGACCCAGGGGAAGAAAAGTCCTCTGAGAGCCATTACTTGTTCATCTTGGTTCTTTTTTCAAAAGCGAGGGGACTCCAACCACAGTCTCCCTCGTTGCCACTAATTGGGCCACACACACCCCACTTGACTGGCATCACTTGATCCCCCTTTTCAAAATGAAACAGATGCTTTGCATGAAGCACTCTAAAAACTATGCGTGCCTTTCACCTCCCCTGGATGACCCAGGGGAAGAAAAGTCCTCTGAGAGCCATTACTTGTTCATCTTGGTTCTTTTTTCAAAAGCGAGGGGACTCCAACCACAGTCTCCCTCGTTGCCACTAATTGGGCCACACACACCCCACTTGACTGGCATCACTTGATCTCCCTTTTCAAAATGAAACAGATGCTTTGCATGAAGCACTCTCAAAAATACGCATGCCTTTCGCCTCCCCTGGATGACCCAGGGGAAGAAAAGTCCTCTGAGAGTCATGATTTGTTCATTTTGGTTCTTTTAGAAACACAACGAGGGGTGCTACAACCACAGTCTCTCTCGTTTCCACTAATTGGGCCACACACACCCCAGTTGACTGGCATCACTTGATCCCCCTTTTCAAAATGACACAAGTGCTTTGCATGAAGCACTCTCAAAAATACGCGGGCCTTTCACCTCCCCTGGATGACCCAGGGGAAGAAAAGTCCTCTGAGAGCCATGACTTGTTCATCTTGGTTCTTTTTTCAAAAGCGAGGGGACTCCAACCACAGTCTCCCTTGTTGCCACTAATTGGGCCACACACACCCCACTTGACTGGCATCAGTTGATCCCCCTTTTCAAAATGAAACAGATGCTTTGCATGAAGCACTCTCAAAAATACGCATGCCTTTCGCCTCCCCTGGATGACCCAGGGGAAGAAAAGTCCTCTGAGAGCCATGATTTGTTCATTTTGGTTCTTTTAGAAACACAGCGAGTGAACTCCAACCACAGTCTCCCTCGTTTCCACTAATTGGGCCACACACACCCCACTTGACTGGCATCACTTGATCCCCCTTTTCAAAATGAAACAGATGCTTTGCATGAAGCACTCTCAAAAATATGCGTGCCTTTCACCTCCCCTGGATGACCCAGGGGAAGAAAAGTCCTCTGAGAGCCATGATTTGTTCATTTTGGTTCTTTTAGAAACACAGCGAGGGGACTACAACCACAGTCTCCCTCGTTTCCACTAATTGGGCCACACACACCCCAGTTGACTGGCATCACTTGATCCCCCTTTTCAAAATGAAACAGATGCTTTGCATGAAGCACTCTCAAAAATACGCGTGCCTTTCGCCTCCCCTGGATGACCCAGGGGAAGAAAAGTCCTCTGAGAGCCATGATTTGTTCATTTTGGTTCTTTTAGAAACACAGCGAGGGGACTCCAACCAGAGTCTCCCTCTTTTCCACTAATTGGTCCACACACACCACACTTGACTGGCATCACTTGATCCCCCTTTTCAAAATAAAACAAGTGCTTTGCATGAAGCACTCTCAAAAATACGCGTGCCTTTCACCTCCCCTGGATGACCCAGGGGAAGAAAAGTCCTCTGAGAGCCATGACTTGTTCATCTTGGTTCTTTTTTCAAAAGCGAGGGGACTCCAACCACAGTCTCCCTCGTTGCCACTAATTGGGCCACACACACCCCACTTGACTGGCATCACTTGATCCCCCTTTTCAAAATGAAACAGATGCTTTGCATGAAGCACTCTCAAAAATACGCATGCCTTTCGCCTCCCCTGGATGACCCAGGGGAAGAAAAGTCCTATGAGAACCATGATTTGTTCATTTTGGTTCTTTTAGAAACACAGCGAGGGAACTCCAACCACAGTCTCCCTCGTTTCCACTAATTGGGCCACACACACCCCACTTGACTGGCATCACTTGATCCCCCTTTTCAAAATGAAACAGATGCTTTGCATGAAGCACTCTCAAAAATACGCATGCCTTTCACCTCCCCTGGATGACCCAGGGGAAGAAAAGTCCTCTGAGAGCCATGATTTGTTCATTTTGGTTCTTTTAGAAACACAGCGAGGGGACTACAACCACAGTCTCCCTCGTTTCCACTAATTGGGCCACACACACCCCAGTTGACTGGCATCACTTGATCCCCCTTTTCAAAATGAAACAGATGCTTTGCATGAAGCACTCTCAAAAATACGCGTGCCTTTCGCCTCCCCTGGATGACCCAGGGGAAGAAAAGTCCTCTGAGAGCCATGATTTGTTCATTTTGGCTCTTATAGAAACACAGCGAGGGGACTCCAACCACAGTCTCCCTCTTTTCCACTAATTGGTCCACACACACCACACTTGACTGGCATCAATTGATCCCCCGTTTCAAAATAAAACAAGTGCTTTGCATGAAGCACTCTCAAAAATACGCGTGCCTTTCACCTCCCCTGGATGACCCAGGGGAAGAAAAGTCCTCTTAGAGCCATGACTTGTTCATCTTGGTTCTTTTTTCAAAAGCGAGGGGACTCCAACCACAGTCTCCCTCGTTTCCACTAATTGGGCCACACACACCACCCTTGACTGGCATCACTTGATCCCCCTTTTCAAAATGAAACAGATGCTTTGCATGAAGCACTCTCAAAAATACGCCTGCCTTTCACCTCCCCTGGATGACCCAGGGGAAGAAAAGTCCTCTGAGAGCAATTACTTGTTCATCTTGGTTCTTTTTTCAAAAGCGAGGGGACTCCAACCACAGTCTCCCTCGTTGCCACTAATTGGGCCACACACACCCCACTTGACTGGCATCACTTGATCCCCCTTTTCAAAATGGAACAGATGCTTTGCATGAAGCACTCTCAAAAATACGCATGCCTTTCGCCTCCCCTGGATGACCCAGGGGAAGAAAAGTCCTCTGAGAGCCATGATTTGTTCATTTTGGTTCTTTTAGAAACACAGCGAGGGGACTCCAACCACAGTCTCCCTCGTTTCCACTAATTGGGCCACACACACCCCACTTGACTGGCATCACTTGATCCCCCTTTTCAAAATGAAACAGATGCTTTGCATGAAGCACTCTCAAAAATACGCGTGCCTTTCGCCTCCCCTGGATGACCCAGGGGAAGAAAAGTCCTCTGAGAGCCATGATTTGTTCATTTTGGTTCTTTTAGAAACACAGCGAGGGGACTCCAACCACAGTCTCCCTCGTTTCCACTAATTGGGCCACACACACCACACTTGACTGGCATCACTTGATCCCCCTTTTCAAAATAAAACAGGTGCTTTGCATGAAGCACTCTCAAAAATACGCGTGCCTTTCACCTCCCCTGGATGACCCAGGGGAAGAAAAGTCCTCTGAGAGCCATGACTTGTTCATCTTGGTTCTTTTTTCAAAAGCGAGGGGACTCCAACCACAGTCTCCCTCGTTTCCACTAATTGGGCCACACACACCACACTTGACTGGCATCACTTGATCCCCCTTTTCAAAATAAAACAGGTGCTTTGCATGAAGCACTCTCAAAAATACGCCTGCCTTTCACCTCCCCTGGATGACCAAGGGGAAGAAAAGTCCTCTGAGAGCCATGACTTGTTCATCTTGGTTCTTTTTTCAAAAGCGAGGGGACTCCAACCACAGTCTCCCTCGTTTCCACTAATTGGGCCACACACACCACACTTGACTGGCATCACTTGATCCCCCTTTTCAAAATGAAACAGATGCTTTGCATGAAGCACTCTCAAAAATACGCATGCCTTTCGCCTCCCCTGGATGACCCAGGGGAAGAAAAGTCCTCTGAGAGCCATGATTTGTTCATTTTGGTTCTTTTAGAAACACAGCGAGAGAACTCCAACCACAGTCTCCCTCGTTTCCACTAATTGGGCCACACACACCCCACTTGACTGGCATCACTTGATCCCCCTTTTCAAAATGAAACAGATGCTTTGCATGAAGCACTCTCAAAAATACGCGTGCCTTTCACCTCCCCTGGATGACCCAGGGGAAGAAAAGTCCTCTGAGAGCCATGATTTGTTCATTTTGGTTCTTTTTTCAAAAGCGAGGGGACTCCAACCACAGTCTCCCTCGTTTCCACTAATTGGGCCACACACACCACACTTGACTGGCATCACTTGATCCCCCTTTTCAAAATGAAACAGATGCTTTGCATGAAGCACTCTCAAAAATACGCCTGCCTTTCACCTCCCCTGGATGACCCAGGGGAAGAAAAGTCCTCTGAGAGCCATGACTTGTTCATCTTGGTTCTTTTTTCAAAAGCGAGGGGACTCCAACCACAGTCTCCCTCGTTGCCACTAATTGGGCCACGCACACCCCACATGACTGGCATCACTTGATCCCCCTTTTCAAAATGAAACAGATGCTTTGCATTAAGCACTCTCAAAAATACGCGTGCCTTTTACCTCCCCTGGATGACCCAGGGGAAGAAAAGTCCTCTGAGAGCCATGACTTGTTCATCTTGGTTCTTTTTTCAAAAGCGAGGGGACTCCAACCACAGTCTCCCTCGTTTCCACTAAATGGGCCACACACACCCCACTTGACTGGCATCACTTGATCCCCCTTTTCAAAATGAAACAGATGCTTTGCATGAAGCACTCTCAAAAATACGCGTGCCTTTCACCTCCCCTGGATGACCCAGGGGAAGAAAAGTCCTCTGAGAGCCATGACTTGTTCATCTTGGTTCTTTTAGAAACACAGCGAGGGGACTCCAACCACAGTCTCCCTCGTTTCCACTAATTGGTCCACACACACAACACTTGACTGGCATCACTTGATCCCCCTTTTCAAAATGAAACAGATGCTTTGCATGAAGCACTCTCAAAAATATGCTAGCCTTTCACCTCCCCTGGATGACCCAGGGGAAGAAAAGCCCTCTGAGAGCCATTACTTGTTCATCTTGGTTCTTTTTTCAAAAGCGAGGGGACTCCAACCACAGTCTCCCTCGTTGCCCCTAATTGGGCCACACACACCCCACTTGACTGGCATCACTTGATCCCCCTTTTCAAAATGAAACAGATGCTTTGCATAAAGCACTCTCAAAAATACGCATGCCTTTCGCCTCCCCTGGCTGACCCAGGGGAAGAAAAGTCCTCTGAGAGCCATGTCCACATTGTCAGTGGACAGACACGTGTGCTTATCTGCCAGCAGACCCCCAGCAGCACTGAAGACAGGTTCCGAGAGAACGCTGGCTGCAGGACACGACAAGATCCCCAAGGTGTACGTGGCAAGCTCAGGCAATTTATCCAGATTGGAAGCCTAAAATGAGCAGGGCTCAAGTTGCACAATAATGGCATCGACGTTTCCTTGCATATACTCATATATCTGTGTGTCCTCCTCTTTTTCCTTGTCCAGCTCTTTTGTTTTCGCATGAGTATATGTTCTTGTCACTTTCCCATGTGTTTGTGTTGTGTTGTGAGTTGTTTGTCACCTTTTGGACACCTTTGAGGGTGTTTTCTAGATGTTTTTATGTGTTTGTGAATGCCTGCCATTGTTTCCTATGCAGTTCGAGTTCGGTTCGTCGAACGCTCGACGAACCGAACTCGAACGGGACCTCCGTTTGACGAACCGAACTCGAGCCGAACCACGACCAGTTCGTCCATCTCTAGTCGCCAGATCGTGGGCACGTTTCCTAAAAGTGAGAAATTTGGTGCTACAGCAACATTTATGTGAAGTACCTGTGGATTCAAAGTGCTCACTATACCCCTGAATAAAATCCTTCAGGGGTCTAGTTTCCAAAATGAGGTCACTTGTGGGGGTTTCTGTGGTATAGTTAACCTAGGGGCCCTGCAAATGCAACATGGTGCCCGCAATTTATTTCAACTTTTCCAAAATTCAAATTGTGCTCCTTTTGTTCCAAGCCCTATTGTTTCTCCAAATAGGGGTTTGTGGCAACATGTGGGGTATCACTGAGCTGATAAGGAATTGGGTAACAAACTGTGGAATCCATTATGTTTTGTTTATTTTTGAAAAAGTGAAAAATTTGGTGCTAAAGCAACGATTTTGTGAAAAAAAAGAAAATTTTCAATGTGACGGCCTAATGTTATCAAATCCTGTGAATTTCCTGTGGGTTCAAAATTCTCCCTTTACCACTAGATAAAATCCTTGAAGGGTCTAGTTTCAAAAATGGGGTCACTTGTGGGAGTTTTCTGCTGTTTAGGTACCTTAGGGGCCCGGCAAAAGCAACATGGTGCCCGTAATCTATTTTAGCCAAATTCAAATGTTGCTCCTTCTGTTCGGGCCCTCCCATTAGTCGAAACAGAGGTTTATGACCACATGTGGGGTATCAGCGTGCTCAGGAGAAATTGGGTAATACATTTTGTGTTCCATTTTGTTGTGTCATTTTTTATAAAAGTTAATACATTGTGTCTAGATCAACATTTTTAGGTAAAATTATATATTTTTTTCATTCCACATCGCTCCAGGTCCTGTGAAGTACCTGAAGAGTTAAACATCTTGGATGTAGTTTTGGGCAGTGTGAGGGGTGCAGTTTTTAGAATGGGGTCACTTTTGGGTATTTTCTGTCACCTCAGCCTCTCAGTCACTTCAAATGTGATGTGGTCCCTAAAAAAATCGTTTTGTAAATTTTGTTTACTAAAATGGGAAATTGCTGATGAACTTTGAACCCTTCTAACTTCCTAACCCCAAAACATTTTGTTTAAAAAATTGCGCTGATGTAAAGTAGACATGTGCGAAATGTAATTTATTAACTATTTTTGTGTCACATAACTCTGCTATTTAATGAGATAAAAATTAAAAGTTTGAAAATTGGGAACTTTTAAATTTTTTTGTTGAATTTCTGATTTTTTCCCAAATAAAAGCAAATATCATCATCCTAAATTTATAACTATCCTGAACTACAATATGCCAGGAAAAAATAGTGTCAGAATCACTGGGATCCGTGGAAGCATTCTAGAGTTATAATCTATGAAAATGACATTAGTTAGGCCTGTTTCACACGTCAGTGAAAAACAGTGACGTTTTTCACTGGCGTGTAAAACACGCACATGTCCCTGCGTGTGCCGTGATTCACGGCACACGTGGGTTGTCTAAGTGCAATCCGGGCTCCGTTCTTCGTGGTCCGTGATTGCACTTAGAAAACAACTCACCTGTGCGCGCTCCCGCTGTCCATGGTGCTGATCGCTCCCGCGGTGAAGCATCCGGCTGGCAGTGACCCCCGCAGCAGCTGCTTCCGGGTCGGCTGTGTCGCGCATAATGAATATGTGCGACAATAATGAGCCGGCTCAGAAGCAGCAGGAAGAACGGGCTGCAGAGGACATCGCTGGCCGCCAGGTGAGTAAAAATGATTTTTATTTTAAAAGCACGTTTTTTTCTGGCACGTGTTTGACGGACCACACCACTGCGTGGTCCGTGGGACATCAGTGATGCCAGAAAAAAATGGACATGTCTCCGTGCGGCAATCACGCACACGCGGGTACGCCGCACGGAGACATGTGCAGTGAAAAATCACTGATGTGTGAGCAGACCCATTCATTATAATGGGTCTGCGTATGTCAGTGATTCTGGTACGTTTTAAAAAAAGCACAAATGTACCAGAATCACTGACGTGTGAAAGGGGCCTTAGAATTACAAAAAAATGGCCTGGTCATTAAGTACAAAACTGGCTTCTTCCTTAAGGGGTTAAAAGTGACCTTGCAACATTATTATGCATGACCATACAATTACAGAAATGAGAAAACTTATAGTCTTGTAAATTCTACTGCGTCATTTTCTAAGATCCCTGATTTTTTGTGTTTTTTCATCAATGAAGCAACATGAGGACTTATTTTTGAACATGAGTTGTAGTTTATATTGGTACAATTTGGGGTACATAAATTATTTTGATCAAAAGTGTCATAACGAAAAGTGACCCCCAAACCCTGCTCCAAGGACAAACCTAAGGAAGAAGTGTAATTCTTCGAAACGCGTTGATAAATAAACCGCACTGTACTTTTCATCCACGTCATTGACTTCATCTGACCACAGTCCTCTGTGGCTTGTACAGGATTAACCTATTCTCTTCCACTGGTATTCTCCGAGATTTACCATACACGTTTGATTACCATTGCTGGTACGATACTTGTGCTTTGCTGCACCCATCCACTAAAATTTGCTTTACTACTAGCAGCTACGATATTTGCTTGATACAAATAATTGTTTGTGGTCTCTGTAGCTAATAGGCCCACACTGATATCTCATGAAATTCACCTAGCAGATCATTTTAGATATAATTATTCATGTGCCATATCTACCTGCATGCCCAGAAAAAACAAATAAGCTGTATATAATTTATATCTTTATTTACATCAGTGTCATTTTTAATCACAGTTGATTAGAGAATGAAACTTTGTGACAGGATGGCTGCCAATTTTTCATTGGTAATGTTTGAGGAAAGATTGTTCAGATAATGAACAAATAACATCACAATCCTTTGACAAATGTTGACAGTGAAAGGTTCTTGATAACTTTACTGTTACATTGACTCTATTGTTAAAGCACATGCTGAAAGGCCAGTATGGTACTTTTTGAATAACTCTACAGGGTGGAGAGGGTTATTGCTTGTTAACCCATAGTTGACGGAATGGTAAATATCTCACTACGTCTCCAATGAACAAAAAGTATGGTTGTCACAGATACCTTTGGCTAGTCTGAATTTACAACATTGTATATTCAGGATAATATATTCAGCTCATTGATGACAATGTAGTCCACACCAATGTTAAGGCCCCGTCACACTAAGCAACATCGCTAGCAACATCGCTGCTAACGAACAACTTTTGTGACGTTGCTAGCGATGTTGCTGTGTGTGACATCCAGCAACAACCTGGCCCCTGCTGTGAGGTCGTTGGTTGTTGCTGAATGTCCTGGGCCATTTTTTAGTTGTTGCTGTCCCGCTGTGAAGCACAGATCGCTGTGTGTGACAGCGAGACAGCAACAACTAAATGTGCAGGCAGCAGGAGCCGGCTTCTGCGGAGGCTGGTAACCAATGTAAACATCGGGTAACCAAGAAGCCCTGTCCTTGGTTACCCGATATTTACCTTTGTTACCAGCCTCAGCCGCTCTCACTGTCAGCGCCGGCTCCTGCTCTGTGCACATGTAGCTCCAGGACACATCGGGTAATTAACCCCATGTGTACTGTTGCTAGGAGAGCAGGGAGCCAGCGCTAAGCGGTGTGCGCGGCTCCCTGCTCTCTGCACATTTAGCTGCAGGACACATCGGGTTAATTAACCCGATGTGTGCTGTAGCTAGGAGAGCAAGGAGCCAGCGCTAAGCATTGTGCGCTGCTCCCTGCTCTGTGCACATTTAGCTGCAGCACACATCAGGTAATTAACCCGATGTGTGCTGTAACTAGGAGACTGGGGGCTGGTCACTGGTTGCTGGTGAGCTCACCAGCAACTCGTGTAGCCACACTCCAGCGATCCCTGCCAGGTCAGCTTGCTGGTGGGATCGCTGGAGCGTCGCAGTGTGACATCTCAGCAGCAACCTCTTAGCAACTTACCAGCGATCCCTATCGTTGTTGGGATCGCTGGTAAGTTGCTTAGTGTGACTGGACCTTTATTGTATTTCTGGCACCAATCTCATCTTATGCCTTTTGTCATTTCACTGACACATGTCAGAAGTAGAATTAAAAGGAACCTGTCAGCAGAAATTTCGCAATAAACCTAAGAGATTCCCCTTCTGCAGCTCCTGGGCTGCATTCTAGAAAGGTTCCTGTTGCTATTGTGCCCCCTTTGAGACCTAAATAAATACTTTATAAAGTCTTACCTTTTTGTATGCAAATTTTTTTATGGTCATGGGGGCGGGCTGTCTTGCGTCCGTTATTCGCCTCCTGCAGCTTTACGCCGTCCCCATTGCTCATTTCCACACATGAGGACGCCGCCCAGTGCTCCTGAGGTCTCGCGCATGCCCAGTGGCACTATCGCGGGACAGCACTGTGTAAAGCGTGACCGCTGGTGACGTGATTTCACAGGCGCGAGATTATGGGCGGAGCTGTGATTGTCATCAGCAGCGTCATCCAAGTATCCGCCCATAATCTCATGCCCGCACTTTTCCCTCTGCCTCCACCGTTATGAGCAAGCGCTGGCCATATGAACCCACGTCACCTATTACCGCAGCCACGAGATTATGAGCGGGTACTTGGATGATGCTGCTGATGACAATCACATTGCCGCCCATAATCTCGCGCCTGCGGTAATAGGTGACGTGGGTTCATATGGCCAGCGCTTGCGCACAACGATGGAGGCACAATAGCAACAGGAACCTTTCTAGAATGCAGCCCAGGAGCTGCAGAAGGGGAATCTTTTAGGTTTATTGCAAAATTTCTGCTGACAGGTTCCCTTAAGAAAAAAGATTTGTGCTTCCCTAGAAGTATCCACGTCTGTGCTCACCATTCTTGGCCCGACGCTTACGAGACCTATAGACCTCATGGCAAAATGCATGTTATAACTTCCTGAGTTCTAGTCAGTAGACCTCATGTAAAAAAATGACATGAATGGGTTTTGGGCCTAGTAAGTGCAATATGCATTCAAAATGTCGACCGCAGAATGAAAGACTGCCCTGATTCAACCGCTGCACTGGACTGGATTGCATTGTAGACCAGGGCAGCACAAATCTTTTATGTTGAATTTTTGTCACAGGACATATTTGCTGGGGCTCTGTGCCTTTTAACCCCTTAACAACCACGGGCTGTACTGGTACATCCTAAACCATCAAGGTGTAATCACCTGCGACTGCTGCGAGCAGCCGGAGATGATACCTGCACATATCAGCTGATTTGAACATCAGACATGTGTGCCTCACAGGCGCAGGTGGATCCACAATTTACCCACACCTGTTAATCCCTTAAGTCGCGCTGTCAAAATGTGAAAGCGCATTTAAATCACCGCCGCAGTAAATGCTCACTCACTTGTCGCCATTGGAAGTCACATGACGTGATTATGTGGAGCCGATGGTTGTCATGGTAGCACAGGCTCATGTGCGGACTCCTGTATCGATCATGACTCACTGCTGCCTGTTATAAGAGACAAGCATTTCTGGTGATCTCAGCTGTGCAGCTCTGATCAACAGAAATGAATGAGTGATCAGACTGTTGATCCGTAAGCCTGCTTTACACGAGACGACCGATTGTGCGATAGCACGATCGATCGTACCCGCCCCTGTCGTTTTTGCGTCACGGGCAATTAGTTGCCCGTGGCGCACAAACTCGTTTAACCCCCGTCACACGTACTTACCTTCCGGACGAACTCGCTGTGGGCGACGAACGTCCACTTCCTGAAGTGGGAGGGACATTCGGCGTCACAGCGACGTAACCCGGCAGCCAGCCAACAGAAGTGGAGGGGCGGAGATGAGCGGGATGTAAACATCCTTCCCACCTTCTTCCTTCCATTAAGCAGGCGGGCGCCGTGGGACGTGTTCATCGTTCCCTTGGTGTCACACGGAGCAACGTGTGATGCCACGGAAACGATGAACAACCTGCACCCATGAAAATAAACGAGATTATGAAAGTTAACAACGAGTACACGACTCACAATTTGTGAGCGATACTGCGTCGCTCAGAGGTGTCACACGAGACGACATTGTGCGCTATGACAGATGGGCGTCACAAAAACCGTGACCCCGACGACATATCGCACAATCTATCGTCTCATGCATAGCCCGCATTATAGTCCCCTAGGAGGACTTGTAATATTAAAAAAAAAGTAAAAAAGTTTTAAAACATTTAAAAAAAAATAAAAAAACAAAGTTAAAATCACCCCACGTTTGCCCTGTTGAAAATTAAAGGGTTAAAAAAATTATACACATTTGGTATCACCACGTTTAGAAATGCCCAATCTATCAAAAGATGAAGTCAATTATTATGATCAGTAAACAGTGTAGCGGCAAAAAAAAGTCCAAAAGCCAAAATTACGTGTTTTGATCTTTGCAAATTTTGCTCAAAATGCAATAACAGGCGATCAAAACGTAACATTTGTGAAAAAATAGTATCATTAAAAACGTCAGCATGAGATGCAGAAGATAAGCTGTCACAGAGCCATAGATCCCTAAAAATGAGAACTTTATGGGTCTCAGAGTATGGCACAAAAAGTGCACCACTTTTTTGGAAAAAAACTTCAGATTTTTTTTTAACCCCTTAGCTAAAAGTAAACCTATACATGTTTGGTGTCGACGCACTCATACCGACCTGAGGCATCACACCGACAGATAAGTTTTATCATATAGTGAACATGGTGAATAAAATATTCCAAAAACTATCATGCAATCGCACTTTAATTGCAATTTTTCAGCACTTGAAATGTTTTTGCCGTTTTCCAGTACACTATATGGTAAAACTTATGGTTTCATTTAAAAGTACAAGTCATACCACAAAAAACAAGCGCCATATGGCAAGATTGATAAAAAAGTTACAGCTCTTGGAATAAAGGGACCAAAAAAAAACCAGAAAACCGAAAATCATCCAGGGGTGAAGGGGATAATTTCCACCTCCCCAAAGAGTAGTGCTGTGGCTTCTTCATTTCAGGGATAGTTGGGAGTCACAGGATCAGACCCCTACAGATAACATGTTCTATCATGTTTTAATGACATATCCAAATAAGTGAACCCTTCATTGAAAGATCTATAGGTATTCAAAGATTTAAGAGCAAACGACAGATGTATTTGAGGGTTTTATCCTTAAATAATTAAATATTGTCACAATTGCAGAACAGATTATTTTCCCTATATTGGCTACGACCTGATGATACTTAAAGATACAAATTTTTTTTATGTTCAGACCACATTGCTAGGATTGGTCTCTTATTTTCTCTGCAGTGTTATCTAAACATCTTTTAAAAAGTTCTTAATGAATGTGTTTATTATAATTTATTTTAGTAAAAGCCTACAAACAAAATGAAGATAAGCGAAGAATGGCTAGAGGTCCATTTACACTGCATGATTTATATTAATACCAGTAATAATATTTTTGATTTATATACAGTAGCATCAACATATTCCTCAGATTCAGCACTTTACAAATCAGAGGGTATGTGTACAAACAAAATTACAGAGTAACACATATTTCGACATATATCAAGAGAGGGCTCTGCTCGCAAGATTATAAATAACGATGAGTGAACTTGAATGATTAATTTCATGGCTTGTACCAAACACCAGGTGTCTGGGTCTCACACTCGAACACAGAGCAGCAAATCAACAAGCTTTATTGCATACAGAAGTTGCCTGGACACTGCTATGAACAATAAAGACAAAATAAAAACATTGACTCCCCTTTTTTTGATAATTAGCACAGGTAAAGCAGACAACTGCGGACTGCAGCCCTCAGTTGTCAGCTTTGCCTTTGCTGGTTATCAAAAATAGAGGGGATCCCACACCATTTTTAAAATTATTTAAAAGAAAAAAAAAAGCATGGAATCCTTCATATTTTTGATAACTAGCCCAGGTAAACCAGATAGCTGGGGTTGGTAATATCAGGCTGGGAACTCTGATGGTTATGTGGACCTTCCCAGGCTGAAATTAGCAGCCCGCAGCCACCCCAGAAGTGGTACATCCATTAGATGCACCAATTCTGGCACTTCGCCCGGCTCTTCCCTAAATGCAGATCTGGCTTGATATTATTTATGCTTCTCTGTGGGCCTTATTAAGCCCTATGATAGCACACTGTAATAGAAAGTGCTGCTCACCCACACCTTCTAGTAATCTAGGGCATAGGCTTTCCCTCTGTTCTTCTCCTGGAGGTTCATGCTATTGCCATTAGTGCTAACCTAATACTGTACTACGACAACTGATATAATCAACAATTCCCAGGGTCTGGGATATATCTCTCATATAATCACAAGTTATGTTGTCACCTCTTATTTGTATCACTCATTTGCTGTTTCGCAAGCTCATTTTGCACATTTGTTACATATTTGTCACATCACATGATATTACAGCTGCAGAAAACATACTACACATGGCATTGTAACTATAAAGGCAATATAATGATAATGTTATACTTCACAAGTAATATAATATATTAGCATACATACAGTATGGTAAAATAATAGCATTTATATAGCAATAAAATAACTTTGGTTGCCTGGTCTGAAAACCAATAAAGCTAACTGCAGCCTTGGACAGTTCAGAGCATAACAGTGTTGCTTATGAAACAATTTTGTCCCTATTTTGGGGTGGTTGTTTTTTGCAATCCTTTAAGGCCCTGCATGTCTGCATTGTGTCAAGGGGTTCCAGCCGAATTCCAGTTTTAAGGGCCATAGTATACTCTGACATAAACAGGGTTCAAATGAATTCTGTGTTTTTTTTCTCAACATGTCCATTTGCTCAGATGTGCCTCATAAAATTAATAATCTATATTTCCAAGCTGTAATGTCTTTATACTCTCTTTTACTTCCTCCCCAGCCCAGGAGCTGTGAATAGAACATGCGCTGGAACAGCCAAACACTTCCAATAAACAGTACATAGTAAGACGCGTAAATAAGACACAACAACAGGCACAGGCAAAAAAAAATTTTAACACATACATCTGTCTAATTTTTTTTATTATTCCAACATCTATTGATTACATTGAAATGTGTTCATAAGAAAAGCCCTTTAAAGAGCCAAAGGGTTCTTTTCAAGTTTGAAAGTGTGAGTCAGATCACTGGGGCCCTCACTAATCCCAAGTAGAGATGACAGAACCTCTCAAGGTTCAGTACGCCGAGCCCACTTGAACAAATGATATGTTCACTGAACTGAATCCGAACCTTTATCGAACTTCACAGAACCCCTTTGGTTTAAATGGATGGCTAAACGTAAGGCACAGAAAACACCTTTGGTTGGGAGAAAAACTTTCAGAACAGCAAAACTATGCTTTAAAGTGCAGTACCACTGTTTTGGCATAGCCAGTACCTTTCTAGACTAATGATATAAGAAATATAGAGGTGAACGAGAGACAGGTGTAGGGATGGTGCTCCCATACCCCTGCCAGTACAGACAAGACACAACTTTCAAAGCCATCTTCGAGTCTTGACATTTAAAAACCTTTCAGGCAGACAGCAGTTCTGGTGCTCGCAGCGGGAGGCGGCGGAGAGGAGTGATGGAAATACTGAGGACTATTACTTACCAGCCAACCAACGGGAGCAAAATGTGTGAGCAGGCGCTGGGCAGAGTGTGCGACAGCAGCCGGAGGTGGAAGCTGCCGACAGAAGCTGAGCAGCAGCCTGTCCACCACAGCTGCACCGGCTCCACCACCGAAGTGTCCCGGATTATCACTGACCCCAGCACCGGCAAACGCTACTGCAGGGGCAAAGTGCTCGGCAAGGGAGGATTTGCAAAGTGCAATGAAATGACAGATTTGACAACCAATAAAATCTACGTTGCCAAAATTATCCCGCACAGCAGGGTGTCAAAGCCTCATCAGAGAGAGAAGTATTAAAAAGTGTTTTTTATGTAGTCACATCGGCCTGGGCTCTTATATACATCATGTTAGAATGCTGTATATAAGAGCCCTGTGGTGGTGGCCGCAGCTTATAGCCAAAAAAAGTGATAACAGGTTCCCTTTAAGGGCTCCAGCGATTGGACCTCTAGCGACCAGTAGGTTATTTCATATCAAATAGATACAGGATAATTATTAAACTTGAGAAAATCCCTTTATACACTTTCAGTAGTAAATTTGCCAATTGTGTTTATGTCTGGTAACATGGACATTTCTGTACCCCTATTGAATATGTATGGGTGGTATCCATCTGCATCCCCTTTTACCTGGCTGGTAACATGATATATCATGGAATTAAGACACTGTAAATGTGATACCACTCCTTAATTTTGTAAGAATAGTGGACATTTTTTTTTCTAATCCACCTTTCCAGAAAGTTTATATCTACAGATTCATTATTCTTAGAATAAATATCATCCGAGAAACCATATCAAAGTAACCAATTAATGGAAAACTACAAAACAAATAAATTCCGGAAAAAAAGTTCATTATTCTTTTTGTATACTGCATTATAACCACCCTCTTCATTTCTCCAATCCTCTATAGCTTTTTTTGCATTGCCTCACACTGTGCACAATATTTTATGTGCAATCTGATTTATAAATAAGGGTAAAACAACTTTTTGATCATATTCGTCCTTTAGATTTGCCCCATGATTTTATTTAGCTGGTAACACTTCGAGAATACAAATTTTTTTTATACTTTTCAATGTTTTAATACCTTATCTTAATGTCATCTTAATATAATTTTAATATAATATAATATTTAATATAATCTTAATCATTTTAATACACTCTTAAAGTTAACTCTTACTTAGAATCACTGCAATAATGTTAAGAATTTTTTCAATATCATTATTTTCCATCCATCTGCTGTATAACTAAAGTACAGTTTTGTGGACATTATTTCTGTGTTTAATATTCCTCACATGTAGCTTTAGTTTAGCTTATAAGACAGATGTTATTGTTATTCTGACACAAGCTAGCACATTAGGGATTTTAATTTCAAAACCACTTCATAATGCATAGTTCCATACACATGTTGCGAATACCCTGGAGTATAGTTTGCGTTGGTATATCCCGCAGCTTATACAAACACACAGCATACGTCTATATTAATTGATATTTCCAAGGATTCATGGTCTGATTTGGCAGCTCTGTGGAATGTTCCACTCCTTTATGTATTGTATCTTTTAATTGAACTCCGTGATGTAATCTATAGAATCTCTTTACAATTTTTACGATGAAAATAAGCAATAAAAGAAAAGATAATGACAGTGATAGTAAAGTAGGTCATTTTTAAAAATAAAAAGTTCAAAAATTATATTTTAAATATTATCAAACATTTTACAGTTTTAATACATGCTGAAAGAGCTGGGTGTTACAGGGTCACATTAGACCAGATGGTTAATGTTTCGAGCCCAGAGGCAACACCCTCTAGACTCTCAGCGTACTACAGAGCAGTTTAGGAATCCCAAAGTTTTATGGGTCATACATTATGCCTAAATACCAAATATGACTAAATGTCAGAAATTGTACGTATGAAAATGAAATGGATATCTACAGTTTTGCTAATGCCTTAAAGGAAATGTGTCAGAAACTCACCCCTTCTCCAAAGCAAGGCTGCGTATCTCTTTAAAAGATAAGCCAGTTAATCTCTATGGAGTTATCAAGGTTTTTTTAAGATCCATAAACAATGAAGGGATTGGCATTTGGGAATCCAGCCCACTGCTTCATTTTTATAAAGGGAATTAAAGTTCCCCACTGGAGAAGAAAAATCTACATTTTGTCAGTTGGTCTAGGTGTCAGTTGGTGTTATGGATAGACGAAAATTTGTTTTAACTGGATAACCCCTTTAATGGGAATCCATCATGGACCCTACAGGCTATTTACCTGCAGACATATGGCTGCTTTACAGTTTCAAAGCCCTCCAATGCTGTCTGGCCACCTTACTGAATGTGCGACTTCCATGATAAAAAGAACTAATTTCCTTATGGAAGCCATCGGATTTCAGTCTTATAGAGACACATTTCCAATGTTTTGAGGCTTCCTCAAATTAAAAAAACCCAATATTGGCTACCTCCTCCACTTCTTCCACCTCCATCGTCACATCCACCTCCACCTCATTCTCCATCTTGACCTCTGCCTCTTGATCCATGATATTTTTTATTCTATGCTCAGCAAAGAGGCTCTGTGGATGTTGTTGGCTCTTTGGAAAACTCTGAAGACAGGCTCTGTGGCTACACTCATAAAAAGTTGACTCTATGGAAAATTCTGAAAACAGGCCCTGTGGCTGCACTCCTAAAATGTTGGCTCTGTTGGGAACTCTGAAAAGAGATTTTGTGGCGGCATTCTTAAAATGTTGGCTATATGGGGGACTGTGAAAAAAAACTAAAAAATGAAAAAACAATGTTGGCTACCTCTCCCTCCCCCTTTTCCACTTGGACCTCCGCCTCCTGGTTCAAGATTTTTTTTCAACTCCCGCAGCACCCAGCCCCCGTTATACTCCACCGCAGATTTTTCATTTGTTTTGCTATTGCTAATGTGTAGGAGCCACACAAATTTTGTAAAAAACAATGTTGGCTACCTCTTCCACCTACACCTCTACTAGGCTCTGTGGCTGCACTTTTAAAATATTGGCCCTGTGGGGAGGTCTGTAAACAGGCTCTGTGGCTTCTCTCTTAAAATGTTGTCTCTGTGGGGAACTCTAACAACAGTCTCTGTGGTGTGACACTTAAAATGTTGTTTCTGTTGGGAACTCTGGAAACTCTCATTATTGTAACAAGAAATTTCCGAAAACTTTCCTTCAGCCAGGAAAGAATTTTAAGTTGATAGATTTTCTTTAAAGCATACCCGGCATTTTAATTTTTATTTCATAAATCAGTAGTACACATGAAAATAAAAAACTTTGTAAAATATCTTATCAGACAAATTTACTTTTTTCTCTGTCATAATTGACTAGTCATCAAAATTCACAATTCTGATATAAACTATGTATTCTATGAAGAGTTTCCCATTACTGAGATATGAGATGACAGTTGTTACTGATGAAATTCTATATAGATAGAAGAGGAAAAAGGGAGGCACTAAAGGCAGAGGGAGGAGCTAGAGGCAGAGCTCCGCCCCCTCTTCAATCGACAAAGAATCTCATCAGTAACAACTGTCACCTCCTATCTCAGTAATGGGAAAGTCTTCACTGAATACAGATTTTACCTCAGAATTGTGAATTTTGATAATGACTATCAATTATTGCAGAGAAAGAAAGAAATGTGTTTAATCTACATACATAATTGCTAGTTGTGTCTTTAACCCTATTCTGGCATGCATTGCGGCTCTGTCAGTTGCGCAGGCGCAGTTCGAACTGCGCCTGTGCAAGTGACATCTACATCACCGTCGCTTTCGGGTATGAACTGCGCGTGTGCAAGTAGCGGTGACGTTACTGCTCTTCCCACACATACAATGCACTGAACACAGATTCACACATATGTCTTCACACTCACACACACACACACACAACTGAATACTCACCTGTCCACAGTGATGCGGTCCCCAGCACTGAAGTCCCAGCACCGCTCCTGTTTCCAGCTCTTAAGTTCAGTGAATTTTGAGTGAGTATAATGAGCGGGGGTCAGGAGCGGGAGGCAGCAGAGCCAAAGAAAACAGCACTGGATACAGGTGAATATAGAAAATCTTTTTATTTAAAAGACCCATGTTTTCTCCGGGGGGGAGGGGGAGGAAAGAGAGAGAGAATACACACATATACACAGACGAAATGTACACACAGCGTACAGCCAAATACACACACACATATACACAGATGACACATACAAACAGCGTACAGCCAAATACACAGACATATCAACAGACAACACGTGCACACAACATACAGCCATATACACACACATATGAACAGACAACACGTACTCACAGCATGTAGCCATATACACATATATACACAAAAGACACGTACAGCCATATACACACACATATACACAGACAACAGGTACACACAGCGTACAGCTATTTACACATACATGTACACAGACGACATGTACACAAAGCATACAGCCATATACACACAGGTACACAGACGACACGTACACGCAGCGTACAGCCATATACACGCACGTGTACACAGATGACACATACACACTGCGTACAGCCATATACACACACATGTACACAGACGACACGTACACGCAGCGTACAGCCATATACACGCATGTGTACACAGATGACACACACACACTGCGTACAGCCATATACGCACACATGTACACAGGCGACACGTACACATTGCGTACTGCCATATACACACACATGTACCCAGATGACACGTATACACAGTGTACAGCCATTTACATACACATGTACACAGATGACACGTACACACAGCATACAGCCATGTACACACACATATACACAGACGACACGTACAGCCATATACACACACATATACACAGACGACAGGTACACACAACTTACAGCCATATACACACACATGTACACAGATGACACGTACACAAAGCATACAGCCTTATACACACATGTACACAGACAACACGCACACACAGCACAGTTCAAGAAACACAACACCAGATACCAATACTCAGCACACAACAAGGAAGAGAATGCACAGGGGTGAAAGACGTCAAATAACGCAACACATGCAATATACAAATGCAGAACGATGTCATACAAGAGATATGTTGGAAAGCGCAAACAGTGTGACACATGTCCACTGCTCGTGTCAGCACCACTAAGCATAGACAGATGTTCATCTCACCGCACTCCCGATGTGATAGCATTGGGCCTATTTCTAGTAAGATATATTACAAAGTTGATTATTTCCAAGTGTACTAATGATTCATAAAATAAAAATTAAAATGGCGGTTACACTTTAAATGTTAACTTTTTCATGCAATCCGTCATAATCAGAGTTCACATGTATAGAGCAGGCTCGTCAGGAGCTGATCCTGCTCCATACCAGGAAGATGCCATGTTCTACAGCCAGTTCTGATCACTGCTGTTTAACAATCTAGATTTTGCTATCAATCATAGACATCGACATTTAAATGGCTTGGTTCCCAGTGTGTTCTAACATTGTCTCCCTTTGGCCCTGCTGTGACATGCTCCCTGGGTGCTAATGGAATACTATGGTAGACAAATTACTATGTGGGCCAACATTGCTTCCATCATGGTACCCCTATGCTCTTGGCTGGGCTTAAAATGAGAATATAAACTTAACTGTAAAACTCTAATATTTAAAGAGAATGAAGAAAAAAATGGAAAAATTAATTTAAAAAATATGAATCTATATGCATTAAAAAAGTTTAAATCACCCACGTTTTCCTTGTTCAAAAATAAAAAAAATATATAATATTTGGTATTTTTTAATCTATTAAAATCCAATCAATCAAAATGTAAAATTATTGAAGCCATACATTAAATGTTAAAAAGAAAAAAATAACAACAGAATTGCTTTTGTATGGTTACTGCATTTACACCACTCCTCCAAGAAATATAATAAAGAGCAATCAAAATATTGTATGTACCCAAAATATCATTAGTAAAAATGTTAACCTGATGAGCATAAAAACAAGCCATCAGAAACCTGTCCTAGTAAAAATGTTTAAAAAAGATGAATCTCAAAAAATGGCAGCAAAATTATAAATTCAAAAGTTCTGAATTTTTATTTCAACAACTACAGTTAGTTTGGATCGAGTCCCCATTTCGGAAAATAAATCTCTCTCTCTATTTTCCAGAATGGGGACTTGAGTTCAAATAATCGCATAGTTAAGCGGGCTTTACACGCTACGATATTTCTATCAATTGCTCGCGATATCGTACGCAAAAGCACCCGCCCCCGTCGTGCATGCGATATCGTGTGATCGCTGCAGCAGCGAACATTATCGCTACGGCAGCGTCACATGCACTTACCTTGTCGGCGGCGTCGCTGTGACTGCCGAACTATCCCTCCCTCAAGGGGGAGGTGCGTTCGGCGTCACGGAGACATCACGGTGACGTCACTAAGCGGCCGGCCAATCAAAGCAGAGGGGCGGAGATGAGCGGGATGAACATCCCGCCCACCTTCTTGCGTCCTCATTGCGGGCGAGACGCAGGTAAGGTGAGGTTCCTGTGTCACACACAGTGATGTGTGCTGCCGCAGGAACGAGGAACAACATCTATAAACAACCATTAACAATTTTTGGTTTTAGGACGATTTTCACCACTTTGGAGGATGTTTAAGGTCGCTGGTAAGTTTTACATGCTGCGATATCGTTAATGACGCCGGATGTGCGTCACTAACGGCGTGACCCTGACGATAAAACATTAACGATATCGTAGCGTGTACAGCCCCCTTTATTTTGGATAGGGGGACACTTTGGACGTCGCACATGGAAAATACATTGCCGGGCGATACCAGCTGCATTCGGATGATAGGGACTGCGGTGGCCAGGAAGATAGAACCAAGGTTGCCAGATGATGTCTGCTGCTTGTGGATGAAGGGGATTGTGGTGACCCGGGAGCTAATGGCAGGGTTGTCAACAGAACAGGGGGGGGGGGTCAGGAAAAATATGCTCGTATCACCCATGGATTCCTATTGTGCTCGGTACTCACGTCAAGCTTTTCCGATCATCCAACATACTCAATTCGAGTACTGACCACCCGATCATTTTTGTGATTGCTCATCACTAATAACATGCCTCAGATTTCCCTCTATGCAATATTCCATAAATAAAATAGTACGGGTTAAACCCATCCTCCTTAGAGGAATTCCCATGTACATCACTTTATTTACTGTAGTATTATCTGAGCTTAGAACAGAGAGTTCAAAAAGCTATGAGACTAATGCAAGAAGGCCAAATATAGCCCAAATAATGCTAAGTTGAAATGCTATCTGATCCTTTATGAACAGATTAATAGATAAAAAGCATAAGAACAATATGACGCTTGCTCTTAAATAGATGTCAAAGGATTAATTAGTCACACAACCAAATTGTAATAAAGCCTTTACCTGGAACTGAGACAGGCAAACAGTGATGTTGTTGATTTTTAAGATTAATATCATTTAACTATGCAACTATACTGGTCTTAGAGAATCAAGATTATTTGTGTCCGAGTAAATAGAGTATGCTTCACATGGAAAGTAAAATCAAGCTAAAATGTAAAACATAAAAGCAAGAAGAAAAAAACACCTGAATATTTACCTAGATTATGACTGATGGCTCAATAACAAACTCTAACAGATTATATTACTTACTAGAAGGTGGCCCGATTCAACGCATCGGGTATTCTAGAATTTACGTATTGTGTAGTTCATGTATGATTTTTGTTATATATATATATATATATATATATATATATATATATATATAGATGTTGTTGTGTGTAGTTACCAAGTGTTTGTGTAGGGCGCTGTACATGTTCTGAGTGTCGCGGGGGGTGAGAGCGGTGTTGTATGTGTGTTGCGTGTGTTGCGTTGTTTGTGGAGCGCTGTGTGTCTGTAGCGTTGTGTGTGTGTGTGTGTTGTGCGGTTTGTGTGGGTGTGGTGTGTTTTGGGGGGAGGTATGTTTTGAGCAATGTGTGTGTTGTGCAGTATGTGCGTATATTTGTGTGTGCAGCGTTGTCTGTGTGTGTGGGTGTCTGTGTAGGGCGTTGTTTGTGATTCCTAGTGTGTGTGTGTGTGTGTGTTGGGGGGAGGTGTGCACCTCCCATCGTGCTCCATCCCCCATGCTGCGCACCCCCCATCGTGCTGCATCCCCCATGCTGCGCACTCCCAAACGTGCTCCATCCGCCATGCTGCGCACTCCCAAACGTGGTCCATCCGCCATGCTGCGCACTCCCAAACGTGCTCCATCCGCCATACTGCGCACTCCCCATCGTGCTGCATCCCCCATGCTGCGCACTCCCAAACGTGCTCCATCCGCCATGCTGCGCACTCCCCATCGTGCTCTATCCGCCATGCTGCACACTCCCAAACGTGCTCCATCCGCCATGCTGCGCACTCCCAAACGTGCTCCATCCGCCATGCTGCGCACCCCCTATCATGCTCCATCCGCCATGCTGCGCACTCCCAAACGTGCTCCACCCGCCATGCTGCGCACTCCCAAACGTGCTCCATCCGCCATGCTGCGCACTCCCAAACGTGCTCCATCCGCCATGCTGCGCACTCCCAAACGTGGTCCATCCGCCATGCTGCGCACTCCCAAACGTGCTCCATCCGCCATGCTGCGCACTCCCAAACGTGCTCCATCCGCCATGCTGCGCACTCCCCATCGTGCTCCATCCGCCATACTGCGCACTTCCCATCGTGCACCATCCGGCATGCTGCGCACTCCCAAACGTGCTCCATCCGCCATGCTGCGCACTCCCAAACGTGCTCCATCCGCCATGCTGCGCACTCCCAAACGTGCTCCATACGCCATGCTGCGCACTCCCAAACGTGCTCCATCCGCCATGCTGCGCACTCCCAAACGTGGTCCATCCGCCATGCTGCGCACTCCCAAACGTGCTCCATCCGCCATGCTGCGCACTCCCAAACGTGCTCCATCCGCCATACTGCGCACTCCCAAACGTGCTCCATCCGCCATACTGCGCACTCCCCATCGTGCACCATCCGGCATGCTGCGCACTCCCAAACGTGCTCCATCCGTCATGCTGCGCACTCCCAAACGTGCTCCATCCGTCATGCTGCGCACTCCCAAACATGCTCCATCCGCCATGCTGCGCACTCCCAAACGTGCTCCATCCGCCATGCTGCGCACCCCCCATCATGCTCCATCCGCTTGGGAGTGCGCAGCATGTCGGATGGTGCACGATGGGGAGTGCGCAGTATGGCGGATGGAGCACGTTTGGGAGTGCGCAGTATGGCGGATGGAGCACGTTTGGGAGTGCGCAGCATGGCGGATGGACCACGTTTGGGAGTGCGCAGCATGGCGGATGGACCACGTTTGGGAGTGCGCAGCATGGCGGATGCAGCATGATGGGGAGTGCGCAGTATGGCTGATGGAGCACGTTTGCTCAGCCTCTCTCCTTCCAGCCTCCCTCAGCATCAGCCTCCCCCTCCCAGCCTTCCCCAAGATCAGCCTCTCTGCTCACAGCCTCCTCCAGCACGCCGTGCTCCTCTGCTGACACTCACCCACACCCGATCGCATCCACTCACCCACACAACCGATCGCATCCACTCACCCACACAACCGATCGCATCCACTCACACACACAACCGATCGCATCCACTCACACACACCCGATCGCATCCACTCACACACACCCGATCGCATCCACTCACACACACCCGATCGCATCCACTCACACACACCCGATCGCATCCACTCACACACACAGACACTGACGATATTGCACATACGCGCTGATACTCACAACATCCGGGGATATCACATGCTTCTGGCCATGTGATCCTCCGTCAGGTCCTGGAAGCTCACAGCACAATATCGCCGCCGAGAAGCAAGCGATATCCCAGGATGTTGTGAGTATGTGGATGCGATGTGATGTGTGTGTGTGAGTGAGTGTGATCTGATTTGTGTGTGTGTGTGTGCTGTTATGTTATGTATGTTCCGCAGCTGCAGGACCTTGATGTGTGGATGCGATGTGATGTGTGTGTGAGGTGTGTATGAGAGTGAGTGTGAGCCGGTGTACACTGGTAACTATGATACACATCGGGTAACTAAGGGACCTTAGTTACCCGATGTGTATAATGGTTACCAGCTTTCACGGCCTCCGTTAAGATCCCAGCATCGCAAGGTTATGTGTGGCGCTGCCGGGATCCTGACGGAGCCGGTGTAGAAGCAAGCGATATCCCAGCATGTTGTGATGTGTGAGGTGAGTGTGAGAGTGAGTGTGATCTGATGTGTGTGTACTCACCTGGGAATCGGAGCCCCGTGTCAGTTGGGCCACAGCGAGCGTGCATTGCGTGAGGGGGGCGGGGCCTGCAGAGAGCCGGGGCGAGAGGCCAATCCGTGTGGGGGGGCGGGGCCATGGCGAGCCCAGCGGCCAATCAGCTTTCTGTCACCGTAAGGACACAATTTCGGAGCATGACAGACAGACAGACAGACAGACAGACAGAATAAGGCAATTATATATATAGATGTACTGTTTTATCTGAAGGGAAAATATATTGTCAGACCTCATCAAGACTATGTAGTATACCAGGCCTCCGTATTTATTGTCATTCAATGTTTGGGTTTTAACATTTAGGGGTTTTACCATCTTTACTAAAATTGTGGATTTCATAAGAAGAGTGAAAATAAAACCCACATTTTAAAGATGATGGGATTTAAAGCACTGCAGGTTGAACAAATGCATCAATGTGGATACTTACAAAGTACTATAGTAGCGGATACACCGTGCAGGCAGTTAGTAATGAGGGCAATTCTACCTATTGTTCAGAGCCCGAGGCTCCTGGAGGCCTAGATTGCCCTCATCTATGATAAGCTTTGTACCGGGCAGAGAGCAATCCTGCTACTCCGCTGCATAGTATAGGCAGCGAAGCCACAGGAATCCATTCTCTATGGCTAGAATTTAGTTGCTCCTGTGAGTGATGATGTCACCGGAAGAGGCAGGGCTTCCTCCTCCAGCGCGGAGCTTATCATTGTTCAGCGTGTGTTCTGTGGCTGCAGGAGATGAGGCTATGGAGAAGTCATACTGAGGGGCTGCACTATGGAGCGAGTGGCTTCATACATAGAACTAAGGGTGTGTATTGTGAGATGGTATTTATTTTTTTGGGGGGCACAGGGTAACTGGTTGTTCCCATATGGGGGCTGCATGTTGAAGGATTGCACAGAGAAGTTGCTGCATATTGGGGGATTGTACAGGGAAGGGGGTAATTTTTACATATGTGGGGCTGGATGGGGAATGGGGGGATGTGGGGCTGCGTGCTGTGGGGCTGTGCAGGAAAGAAGGTGAAGTTACTTGAGGAAGCATGGGGTGATGTTACAGTTGTGGGTCTGCGTGCTGGGGGACGGAGTGGGGATGGGTTAGGTTTACTTGCATGAAGCTGCAAGCTGGTGGACTGCTTATTGAAGGGGGTTATGTTATGTGCGGGGGCTGCATGGGGAAGGGTTACGGTTACTTGTTTAGGGCTGAGTCAGGAAGGGAACGTTGTTACGTATGTGGGGAATGGGATTTTACACATTTGGGGAAGGGGGTGATGTTACGCATGTGGTGAATGAGGTGATGTTACGAATGTGATGAATAGGGTGATGTTATGTATGTGAGAAAGGGTGTTGTTACGTTTGTGGGGAAGGGGATGTCAAACATATGGGGAAGGGGTGATGTTACGTTTGTGATGAATGGGGGATGTTATGTATGTGGGAAAGGTTGATGTTACGTATGTGAGGAAGGGGATGTTACACATGTGGAGAAGGGTGTAATGTTAAGTATGTGGCGAATGGGGTGATGTTATATATGTGATGAATGGGGTGATGTTATGTATGTGGGAAAGGGGGATGTTACGTATGGGGTGAAGAGGGTGATGTTATGTACGTGGGAAAGGGGTGATGTTATGTGTATGAGTGGAGGGAGGTGATGATATGTATATGTGGAAGGGAGTGATGTTACGTATGTGGGGAAGGGGGTGATGTTACATATGTGGTGAATGGGGTGATGTTACATATGTGGGGAAGGGGGTGATGTTATGTATGTGGCACATCGCCTTAAAAATAATTGGGGGAGAATCACACAGACTGATTCATTTATATTAATTGGGTGGCAGAGATTATAGTTAATAGGAGGCACAGTGCAAGCTTACTTATCACTTTATATTGTGAACACTGTGTGGCTAATTGTATATTAATGATTAGGTACATTTTTGCATTCAGGGGCACAATGTGTGGGATTTTTTTTTCAAAAGGCAAATATATGTATACAATATATAGTACCTTGCTATTTTCAGGGCTGCGATGATCAGTGACAAAATGAGTCGTGGCTGGATGATAGCGACATGAAGGTTTGACCAGATTGAGAAGAAACAACAGAAAACTTATCAGATAAGACGTCAGCGGTAAGTCACTGGATGGAAATATTTATTCTGTACTGTATGTCTTGGAATTATGCAGTTATTTGTTAAATCTCTTAGGCCATATTCTAACATTTCTGTGATATGTCTGTATGCTGCAAAATTATTTTATTGGATGTCACATGGACTCAGAGTTTTATAGATCCATTCATATATCTGTGAAAATCATGGATCCGAGAATGAGATCTGCGAGACTCAGAGCATGTGCTGCTCTGATCTCATTATGAGGAATAGGACATACTCCATGGTTCTGTGCTGTCCGAGAAAAAAATATCAGGTAGCACACCAACACTGCACATTAATAAAGGAATGTAGCCTTATAGCCCAATCTATTAGTATTTAGTGTACTCGCTATGTAAATCACCTTCCTTAATTACATAATTTCCTCTTTTACTATGTACAACACTGTCCTTTATTACCATCCTTTCTAGTTATGTATGGCACTGTCCCTTATTGTATAATGTCCTCAATTGTTATGTATAGCAGCGTTTCTTATATAGCGTAATCTTTTATTTTTCTTATTCATAGCACCTTCTCTTTATTATATAATACTCTCATTTTAGATATAAAATAGCCGATGATAGAGCGGTATCTGACCAGAAGACCAATCCGTCAGAAAAGAAGCTTAACATGTTCCATCAGCAGTCATGACATTTTATATTCAACAAGAGCGGACGCTATGGAATGAAGAGAGGAAGCAATAAATAACAAAAATAACAAGAGCATGCAATACTGTATGTAAGGGACGGTGCTGTACATATCAAGACAGGTCACTACTGTAAGATAGCAGTCTTTGTAAAATCTAAATAAATCAGGAATACAATGATTTGGAAATCTCTTCTAGCAATGTTTGATTCACAACAGAACACAATCCATATTCGAAGTTGAAGCTAAACATTTTTTTAAGTTGATTTGAAAAAATTAACTCATTTAGAAATTGATGGAAACAAGACATCTCAAGAAAAAAGTTGGGATGAGATTAACAAAAGGCTGGAGAAGTAAGGTACACTAATAACAAAAAGCTCACAGGTCAATTTTTTGTAAAAAAGTAATAACTGTGTATTAAAAGAGCATGTTACAGAGGCAAAGTCTCTCAAAAGGAAAGATAGGCAGAGATCCACCAAACTGGGAACAACTGAGTCTAAAAATTGTGGAACAATTTAAAAAAATGCTCCTCAAAGTAAAATTGCGAAGACTTTGAATATCCCAACATCTTCAGTACATAATATTGTCACGCTCCCCGTGTCCCAGCACCACTCCTTACCCACTAATCCAGTCCACGTGTCCACTGGTCATGGCTGCCGCTCCCGCTCTTGCTCCCCAGAGTCCTGTTCCTGGTCTCAGGAGTCTGATTCTGACTAATGTTCTGTATAGGACCGGGCCGCGCCCACTCACCTGGTCTTATAGCCCCAGCACTGCTGCAACAGGAAATGACCTGAGGCTGTGCTGAGTATATAAGACTGGCCTCTCCATGTGGGCGGCGCCTGATCATCGTTTGTGTTTCTATGCCTTGTCTTGTGAGCTAGGTGCTCAGGTCTTTGTTCCTGTTTCCTAATACTGCCTTAAAGTATGCTGTGACCTTAGTGACCTGGTCCTGTCTTTGCTTCCTGATACCTGCACCGTTCCTGCCACGTTAGTGCTCCAGCTACCGTGTACCCTGCCCTCCAGGTGGGGTGCTCGGTCCAGTGGATCCACCTCCTGGGCCTACCAGTCCTCCCCGGCCCTCACAAATATTAACAATAGATTTAGACAATCTGAAGAAATCCATGTGCACATGGGTGAAGACTGATGGTCAATATTAGATGCTTGTGAATGTGGGTCTTCAGGTGGCACTACATTAAAATCAGACATGAGTTGGGCATGCAAATCTTGCATGAGCTCCTAAATACTTCCAAAATGAATTGTCTGTGAACACATTTTGCCACTCTATTCACAAATGTAAGTGAAATCTCTACCATGCAACGATGAAGCTAAATCAAATGCCTTCATATGTGCAGTTTGGAATTCTATCTATCTCGGGAGTTTCGTTATTGTCTATGGTATCAGCTGGGCAGTTTGCACATCTTGTAAGGAACTATCAGTGCTGAGCACTGACTAGTCAGCATTGATAGTACTCCAGTTCCTTGAAAGAAGAGATGTTTTCTCACATTTATCTATGGTTATTCAGTTAAGATATACAGTTATCCATCTGCTTTACAGCAAAGATGATGTTCCAGAGAAACTTGAAATATACTGTATATTGCTGAACTAACAAATTTGGCAGAATGCCAAAAATTCTCAATGCAGATAATGGAACTGAATATACAAGTAATGAGGCACAAAGCATTCTAGAGAAATATGGAATTGTGTTTCAGACCATTGTACCATGCAACTGACGGGCCCAACGAGGTCTTGGGAATACTTGTCATCAAGCCGGTGAGGGTGAGGGGATGTCACGGGTGGCCCTGCCCGGTTTCATGACACCATCGGTGTTAATAAAAGGGGTGAAAGATGATGATGATGATGATGATGATGATGATGAAGGGGTTGAGGATGTTGGGAGTAGTTGTCTCATGATGCCACCTGTGTTGTGTGGCCAGGGATTAGCCGCCGCTGCGGGTGATGTCCTCTGGGGCGGATGGTAACGCAGCGGATTGTTCAGTTCCCCACAGGTGGAGATAGGCCCCAGGGAGGATAATGGTGCTGGTAGTGGCCGTTGACGCCGAAGCGCAAGGCGACGGGGCCTACAAGGATGGGCTGACACAGTGGTTACGGTTCAAGGTCTTTACTCACTGTATTATAGCCACCCTCGGAGTGCCGGTTTCTGCAGTGATGGGCCCCAGCTGATCCAGGGTAAGTCAGAGGTCAAAACCGGTGTCAGAGTGCATCCTTTTACAAGGGTTACCCCTTGATGAAGTTAAGAACTCGGGATGAGCTTCCTGCTCCAAGCCTCAGGCTCTGAGAAGAAAGAAGTTGAAGAAAATGGTGTCTTGTTGCCAGAATTGTAGTCCTGACTTGACTGGCTATTGTGTGAAACTTGCTCCTACTTCTACCCCAAGTGGTACCTGCCTCCAAGTGGTTGTCCTAGTGACCGGGAAAGTCCCATGCCTCGTGATGGCCACCCCCAGCCTGCCATAGTTCAGTCCCCAGTGAGAAGGCACCTAAGCTGTATGTAAAGTGAAATGTGGAAACACCAGTGATTAACCTTCTCTTGACATACCCCCACAGCAAATCGCAGCACTCCAGGGCTGCAACAAAACAACAATGGTGTACCGCAGTTTTTGTTATGCAGAAAACAAATAAACAATCTTCCCTTTATGGGAGGCCTTATCAATCAAGCATTTCAAATATTAAACATTTACCGGTCAGCAGTGTGATCAAATGCAACAAAAACATCAACATTTCCATAAGACAACATTTTACTCTTTCTTGGCTGCTGGTGGTACCAGAGGGATGGTCCCAGCCCCCTGGCTCTGGATACTCAAGGGACATCCTCTGGTGAAATGTCCAGCCTGCTTACAACAGCGACAAACAGGTATTAGGATGTCCATGGTGTAAGGAGCGGGTTTCTCCTCAGGAGCAGCTCCGGAGCACTCTTCCGGTAATACTCTCTGCAGAGGCTGGAACACAATTACCTCAGTCTTTCCTCCATTGTGGGGCTCCAGGTGTTTATATGGCCAACAATGGACTCCTCAGGGACCCGGGTGGGCCATAGGGGACATCGGGAGAGTCTCGGTCAGGGGGCATACTTTTAAAAGATCACATAGCCCGTTACCACCGACACTCAACAGGGATGCTTTCTCTGAGCACTGCGGTGCCCACTCCTCTCCAGAAGTGCAAGGCTTTGAGTCAAGCATCTCTGGTGTCACGGGTCCTGTGTCTGGATCATCCTGGTTTTCTGCCTTAATTGACAGGAACTTTCCTTTAAGTTCTGCCTGGTTCTCCGGGTTAGCAACACTCGCCTCCAGCAGCGGGGCTTCTGTTCTCCTGCTTTTTGGGGTGCTGCCCACGACAGCACACACCCTTTTCTTCCCACGCGGAATGGTTAATGGCAGTCGTTGTTACTCAATCAAAAGTTTTGCACAGTTCTGTAAGGTGCACAGTACCCATTGTTGAGGGCATGGAATCCTGTTCATGATGCCAAAATAATGGGCCCCACTGGGTATTGGGAATACTCGTCACCGTGCCGGTGAGGGTCAGGGGATGTCACGAGTGGCCCTGCCCAGTTTCGTGACCCCGTTGGTGTCAATAAAAGGGATGAAAGTTGGGGAATATGATGATGAAGGGGTTAAGGATGTTGGGAGTAGTTGTCTCATGACACCACCTATAGTGTGCGGCCAGGGACTAGCCAGCACTGCGGGTGATGTCCTCTGGGGCGGATGGTAACACAGCTCGGATGGCTAAGCTCCCCACAGGTGGAGCTAGGCCCAAGGGAGGATGATGGTGGTGGTAGTGCCCATTGGCACCGAAGCGCGAGGTGACAGCGCCGGCAAGGATGGGCTGACACAGTGGTTGCGGTTCAAAGTCTTTACTCACTGTATGATAGCCTCCCTCGAAGTGCAGGTTTCTGCCGTGATGGGCCCCAGCCAATCCCGGGTTAGTCGGAGGTCAACACCGGTGTCAGAGTGTGTCCTTTTACAAGGGTTACCCCTTGATGAAGTTAAGAATCCGGGATGAGCTTCCTGCTCCAAGCCTCAGGCTCTGAGAAGAAAGAAGTTGAAGAAAATGGTGTTGTGTTGCCAGAACTGTAGTCCTGACTTGACTTACTATTATGTGAAAGTTGCTCCTACTTCTACTCCAAGGGGTACCTGCAAGCCAGGTGGTTGTCCTAGTGACCGGAAAAAGTCCCATGTCTCATGATGACCACCCCCAGCCTACCATAGTGCAGTCCCCAAAGCTGTATGTAAAGTGAAATGTGAAAACACCAGTGATTAACCTCCTCTTGACCCGAGATGAATACTGCACCTTAAATGAGATGCAGTACCCTGTGGCGACTGAAGCCTCAGGGGCGCCACACAACCCTGATCAAAATGGTGTAGTGGAAAGAAGGAACCAGACACTTTATGAAAGTGGAAGCATGTGCTATTTGACGCAGATTTGGCAGCAACATATTGTTGTGAAGCAATCAAGACAGCTTGCTATCTTCTTAATAGGCTACCAGCTTAAACTACAACGCATATGAATATTCAGAAGTAAAGAATTTGTAAGTATTTCCAAAGAAAAATTTTGAATCAGCATTTTGAAACACATGATCTTGGAAATGTAACACACTATCTAGGAATCTAGGCTCAAAGAGAAGAAGATGAAAGCTTTCTTCTAAACCAAAGTGCAAATATCAATTCAATTCTGAATCAGTTTGGAATGTCAGAGGCCAAAGGTATATGGACCCCAATGCAATCACCTTACTTAAAGTCCAAACAAAGAGCCTCATGGTCACAGCTTGAGGCCTCATATGGGTCACACTGGACCGGGTATAATTTTAACCCTCCAGTGTGACCAAGAGACAGCACACTCCAAAAGCATACGATCAAACAAGAGCACAAGGAGTACTGGTGCAAATATAGAAAATTTATTTTCTATCTCAATAAATAACAAAAGGTAGGAAAAAGTACATTGCAAGCACAGAATTGAGGGAATAAATACCTGGGTCCCGTAGACCACAATAAAAAGACTCTGTAACAAGTCAAAATGGTAGGGCTTGAGCTAGGGGTGCCCACAATTTATATGGGTTTGGGAAATCAGGCAAGACGCAAAAAATTCTCAATATATAGATAAACTCTTCAAAGTTAAAGTTAGAGATGGGCTATATGTATATGTATGTAACTAGTCAAGGGATCGGTAAACTAGCCCATGCGAATAAAACGCTTGCCTGCTTACGGTGGTGGTACAGGGGAGCAAGACCAGAGGGAAACCTCCAGTGAATGCCTGGGTCCCGTGGACCACAACAATAGTATAGTAAAATTCATATAATATGGCTTAGCTGATAAAGGGGGGAGCCCTTAAAGATATGCAGATTAATAATGCTACCGGATAAGGTAAGGTGCAAGCAGAAGATCCATAAAGACCTTTCAAAAGGTGGCGGTGGGCCATATGCACAATATGATATGATAATCAGTCAAAAGGTAATTGCTTAAGCCCATATCAACAGGGCAAGTAATGGACACAGTGGAGCGCTTACCTAATCACAGTGGTGGTGCAGGGGAGCCAGGCCAAACCAGAGGGGAATTCTGTAGAGTTGAGCGCGGTTCGCGGTTCGAGGTTCTCCAGTTCGCGGCTCGAGTAATTTTGGGGGCTGTTCTAGATCGAACTAGAACTCGAGCTTTTTGCTAAAGCTCGATAGTTCCAGATACGTTCGAGAACGGTTCTAGCAGCAAAAAGACCAGCTAATTACTAGCTGGCTTTCCGCTGTAATAGTGTAAGTCACTCTGTGACTCACACTATTATGAAATTTCAGTGTATAGTGTGCGGGAACAGCGCATTCAGATCACTGCTGTATGGATAATGGCGATCGCCATTTTTTTTTTTTCCTTGTCTTCCTTCCCTAAGCGCGCGCGTGTAGTGGGGCGGGCCAGCATGTCAGCCAATCACAGACACACACACAGCTAAGTGGACTTTTAGCCAGAGAAGCAACGGCATGTGTGATAGGATGTCCATGTCACATGTCCCTGCATTATAAAAACGGACAATTTCCTCCAGCACGCCATTATCTGCCTTCTGCGTCCTTGGTGTCAGTCACCGCTGGTGCAGCTCCTAACTCAGATACTGCTGTGTACGCTCTATACACAGCGCTGTACAGAATAGGGATAGAAGTTTCTATCAGTCCTTTTAAGGGCTAATACCGGCAGGGTCAGAGCCATAGGTGACAGTCAGGGCCGTGAAAACAGAGTTTAACAGCTACACAAGATGACAGTGTCTGTTTAGCTAAGGTCAGGGATTTCCTCGCTGCATTTCCCCATAAGGAGGGATAGAAAGGCAGGCTTCCTTTCCTCTACCCAGACCCACAACCCTGCCACTGTACCCTCCTGCCCTTTGCACACTCAAGCTCATTGTTACTAAGCCATTATACTAGCAAACACTGAGTGAACTTAGTGGCATCCTAAACGTGGCTGTTGGACTTCTGTATTGTCCCACTAGTGCAAAGATATTTGCAGCACGTCTGCCTGCATTGCACAATCAAACTCATTGTTACTAAGCCATTATACTAGCAAACACTGAGTGAACTTAGTGGCATCCTAAATGTGGCTGTTGGACTTCTGTATTGTCCCACTAGTGCAAAGATATTTGCAGCACATCTGCCTGCATTGCACACTCAAACTCATTGTTACTAAGCCATTATACTAGCAAACACTGAGTGAACTTAGTGGCATCATAAACGTGGCTGTTGGACTTCTGTATTGGCCCACTAGTGCAAAGATATTTGCAGCACGTCTGCCTGCAATGCACAATCAAACTCATTGTTACTAAGCCATTATACTAGCAAACACTGAGTGAACTAAGTGGCATCCTAAAAGTGGCTGTTGGACTTCTGTATTGTCCCACTAGTGCAAAGATATTTGCAGCACGTCTGCCTGCATTGCACACTCAAACTCATTGTTACTAAGCCATTATACTAGCAAACACTGAGTGAACTTAGTGGCATCCTAAACGTGGCTGTTGGACTTCTGTATTGGCCCACTAGTGCAAAGATATTTGCAGCACGTCTGCCTGCAATGCACAATCAAACTCATTGTTACTAAGCCATTATACTAGCAAACACTGAGTGAACTTAGTGGCATCCTAAACATGGCTGTTGGACTTCTGTATTGTCCCACTAGTGCAAAGATATTTGCAGCACGTCTGCCTGCATTGCACACTCAAACTCATTGTTACTAAGCCATTATACTAGCAAACACTGAGTGAACTTAGTGGCATCCTAAAAGTGGCTGTTGGACTTCTGTATTGTCCCACTAGTGCAAAGATATTTGCAGCACGTCTACCTGCATTGCACACTCAAGCTCATTGTTACTAAGCCATTATACTAGCAAACACTGAGTGAACTAAGTGGCATCCTAAAAGTGGCTGTTGGACTTCTGTATTGTCCCACTAGTGCAAAGATATTTGCAGCACGTCTGCCTGCATTGCACACTCAAACTCATTGTTACTAAGCCATTATACTAGCAAACACTGAGTGAACTTAGTGGCATCCTAAACGTGGCTGTTGGACTTCTGTATTGGCCCACTAGTGCAAAGATATTTGCAGCACGTCTGCCTGCAATGCACAATCAAACTCATTGTTACTAAGCCATTATACTAGCAAACACTGAGTGAACTTAGTGGCATCCTAAACATGGCTGTTGGACTTCTGTATTGTCCCACTAGTGCAAAGATATTTGCAGCACGTCTGCCTGCATTGCACACTCAAACTCATTGTTACTAAGCCATTATACTAGCAAACACTGAGTGAACTTAGTGGCATCCTAAAAGTGGCTGTTGGACTTCTGTATTGTCCCACTAGTGCAAAGATATTTGCAGCACGTCTGCCTGCATTGCACACTCAAACTCATTGTTACTAAGCCATTATACTAGCAAACACTGAGTGAACTTAGTGGCATCCTAAACGTGGCTGTTGGACTTCTGTATTGGCCCACTAGTGCAAAGATATTTGCAGCACGTCTGCCTGCATTGCACAATCAAACTCATTGTTACTAAGCCATTATACTAGCAAACACTGAGTGAACTTAGTGGCATCCTAAACATGGCTGTTGGACTTCTGTATTGTCCCACTAGTGCAAAGATATTTGCAGCACGTCTGCCTGCATTGCACACTCAAACTCATTGTTACTAAGCCATTATACTAGCAAACACTGAGTGAACTTAGTGGCATCCTAAAAGTGGCTGTTGGACTTCTGTATTGTCCCACTAGTGCAAAGATATTTGCAGCACGTCTACCTGCATTGCACACTCAAGCTCATTGTTACTAAGCCATTATACTAGCAAACACTGAGTGAACTAAGTGGCATCCTAAAAGTGGCTGTTGGACTTCTGTATTGTCCCACTAGTGCAAAGATATTTGCAGCACGTCTGCCTGCATTGCACACTCAAACTCATTGTTACTAAGCCATTATACTAGCAAACACTGAGTGAACTTAGTGGCATCCTAAACGTGGCTGTTGGACTTCTGTATTGTCCCACTAGTGCAAAGATATTTGCAGCACGTCTGCCTGCATTGCACAATCAAACTCATTGTTACTAAGCCATTATACTAGCAAACACTGAGTGAACTTAGTGGCATCCTAAACGTGGCTGTTGGACTTCTGTATTGTCCCACTAGTGCAAAGATATTTGCAGCACATCTGCCTGCATTGCACACTCAAACTCATTGTTACTAAGCCATTATACTAGCAAACACTGAGTGAACTTAGTGGCATCCTAAACGTGGCTGTTGGACTTCTGTATTGTCCCACTAGTGCAAAGATATTTGCAGCACGTCTGCCTGAATTGCACACTCAAACTCATTGTTACTAAGCCATTATACTAGCAAACACTGAGTGAACTTAGTGGCATCCTAAACGTGGCTGTTGGACTTCTGTATTGGCCCACTAGTGCAAAGATATTTGCAGCACGTCTGCCTGCAATGCACAATCAAACTCATTGTTACTAAGCCATTATACTAGCAAACACTGAGTGAACTTAGTGGCATCCTAAACGTGGCTGTTGGACTTCTGTATTGGCCCACTAGTGCAAAGATATTTGCAGCACGTCTGCCTGCATTGCACACTCAAACTCATTATAACTAAGCCATTATACTAGCAAACACTGAGTGAACTTAGTGGCATCCTAAAAGTGGCTGTTGGACTTCTGTATTGTCCCACTAGTGCAAAGATATTTGCAGCACGTCTACCTGCATTGCACACTCAAGCTCATTGTTACTAAGCCATTATACTAGCAAACACTGAGTGAACTAAGTGGCATCCTAAAAGTGGCTGTTGGACTTCTGTATTGTCCCACTAGTGCAAAGATATTTGCAGCACGTCTGCCTGCATTGCACACTCAAACTCATTGTTACTAAGCCATTATACTAGCAAACACTGAGTGACCTTAGTGGCATCCTAAACGTGGCTGTTGGACTTCTGTATTGTCCCACTAGTGCAAAGATATTTGCAGCACATCTGCCTGCATTGCACACTCAAGCTCATTGTTACTAAGCCATTATACTAGCAAACACTGAGTGAACTAAGTGGCATCCTAAAAGTGGCTGTTGGACTTCTGTATTGTCCCACTAGTTCAAAGATATTTGCAGCACGTCTGCCTGCATTGCACACTCAAACTCATTGTTACTAAGCCATTATACTAGCAAACACTGAGTGAACTTAGTGGCATCCTAAACGTGGCTGTTGGACTTCTGTATTGTCCCACTAGTGCAAAGATATTTGCAGCACGTCTGACTGCATTGCACACTCAAACTCATTGTTACTAAGCCATTATACTAGAAAACACTGAGTGAACTTAGTGGCATCCTAAACGTGGCTGTTGGACTTCTGTATTGGCCCACTAGTGCAAAGATATTTGCAGCACCTCTGCCTGCATTGCACACTCAAACTCATTGTTACTAAGCCATTATACTAGCAAACACTGAGTGAACTTAGTGGCATCATAAACATGGCTTTTGGACTTCTGTATTGTCCCACTAGTGCAAAGATATTTGCAGCACGTCTGCCTGCATTGCACACTCAAGCTCATTGTTACTAAGCCATTATACTAGAAAACACTGAGTGAACTTAGTGGCATCCTAAACGTGGCTGTTGGACTTCTGTATTGTCCCACTAGTGCAAATATATTTGCAGCTTGTCTGCCTGCATTGCACACTCAAAATCATTGTTACTAAGCCATTATACTAGCAAACACTGAGTGAACTTAGTGGCATCTTAAAAGTGGCTGTTGGACTTCTGTATTGTCCCACTAGTGCAAAGATATTTGCAGCACATCTGCCTGTATTGCACACTCAAGCTCATTGTTACTAAGCCATTATACTAGCAAACACTGAGTGAACTAAGTGGCATCCTAAAAGTGGCTGTTGGACTTCTGTATTGTCCCACTAGTTCAAAGATATTTGCAGCACGTCTGCCTGCATTGCACACTCAAACTCATTGTTACTAAGCCATTATACTAGCAAACACTGAGTGAACTTAGTGGCATCCTAAACGTGGCTGTTGGACTTCTGTATAGTCCCACTAGTGCAAAGATATTTGCAGCATGTCTGACTGCATTGCACACTCAAGCTCATTGTTACTAAGCCATTATACTAGCAAACACTGAGTGAACTAAGTGGCATCCTAAAAGTGGCTGTTGGACTTCTGTATTGTCCCACTAGTGCAAAGATATTTGCAGCACGTCTGCCTGCATTGCACACTCAAACTCATTGTTACTAAGCCATTATACTAGCAAACACTGAGTGAACTTAGTGGCATCCTAAACGTGGCTGTTGGACTTCTGTATTGTCCCACTAGTGCAAAGATATTTGCAGCACGTCTGCCTGCATTGCACAATCAAACTCATTGTTACTAAGCCATTATACTAGCAAACACTGAGTGAACTTAGTGGCATCCTAAACGTGGCTGTTGGACTTCTGTATTGTCCCACTAGTGCAAAGATATTTGCAGCACATCTGCCTGCATTGCACACTCAAACTCATTGTTACTAAGCCATTATACTAGCAAACACTGAGTGAACTTAGTGGCATCCTAAACGTGGCTGTTGGACTTCTGTATTGTCCCACTAGTGCAAAGATATTTGCAGCACGTCTGCCTGAATTGCACACTCAAACTCATTGTTACTAAGCCATTATACTAGCAAACACTGAGTGAACTTAGTGGCATCCTAAACGTGGCTGTTGGACTTCTGTATTGGCCCACTAGTGCAAAGATATTTGCAGCACGTCTGCCTGCAATGCACAATCAAACTCATTGTTACTAAGCCATTATACTAGCAAACACTGAGTGAACTTAGTGGCATCCTAAACGTGGCTGTTGGACTTCTGTATTGGCCCACTAGTGCAAAGATATTTGCAGCACGTCTGCCTGCATTGCACACTCAAACTCATTATAACTAAGCCATTATACTAGCAAACACTGAGTGAACTTAGTGGCATCCTAAAAGTGGCTGTTGGACTTCTGTATTGTCCCACTAGTGCAAAGATATTTGCAGCACGTCTACCTGCATTGCACACTCAAGCTCATTGTTACTAAGCCATTATACTAGCAAACACTGAGTGAACTAAGTGGCATCCTAAAAGTGGCTGTTGGACTTCTGTATTGTCCCACTAGTGCAAAGATATTTGCAGCACGTCTGCCTGCATTGCACACTCAAACTCATTGTTACTAAGCCATTATACTAGCAAACACTGAGTGAACTTAGTGGCATCCTAAACGTGGCTGTTGGACTTCTGTATTGTCCCACTAGTGCAAAGATATTTGCAGCACATCTGCCTGCATTGCACACTCAAGCTCATTGTTACTAAGCCATTATACTAGCAAACACTGAGTGAACTAAGTGGCATCCTAAAAGTGGCTGTTGGACTTCTGTATTGTCCCACTAGTTCAAAGATATTTGCAGCACGTCTGCCTGCATTGCACACTCAAACTCATTGTTACTAAGCCATTATACTAGCAAACACTGAGTGAACTTAGTGGCATCCTAAACGTGGCTGTTGGACTTCTGTATTGTCCCACTAGTGCAAAGATATTTGCAGCACGTCTGCCTGCATTGCACACTCAAACTCATTGTTACTAAGCCATTATACTAGCAAACACTGAGTGAACTTAGTGGCATCCTAAACGTGGCTGTTGGACTTCTGTATTGTCCCACTAGTGCAAAGATATTTGCAGCACATCTGCCTGCATTGCACACTCAAGCTCATTGTTACTAAGCCATTATACTAGCAAACACTGAGTGAACTAAGTGGCATCCTAAAAGTGGCTGTTGGACTTCTGTATTGTCCCACTAGTTCAAAGATATTTGCAGCACGTCTGCCTGCATTGCACACTCAAACTCATTGTTACTAAGCCATTATACTAGCAAACACTGAGTGAACTTAGTGGCATCCTAAACGTGGCTGTTGGACTTCTGTATTGTCCCACTAGTGCAAAGATATTTGCAGCACGTCTGACTGCATTGCACACTCAAACTCATTGTTACTAAGCCATTATACTAGAAAACACTGAGTGAACTTAGTGGCATCCTAAACGTGGCTGTTGGACTTCTGTATTGGCCCACTAGTGCAAAGATATTTGCAGCTTGTCTGCCTGCATTGCACACTCAAAATCATTGTTACTAAGCCATTATACTAGCAAACACTGAGTGAACTTAGTGGCATCTTAAAAGTGGCTGTTGGACTTCTGTATTGTCCCACTAGTGCAAAGATATTTGCAGCACATCTGCCTGCATTGCACACTCAAGCTCATTGTTACTAAGCCATTATACTAGCAAACACTGAGTGAACTAAGTGGCATCCTAAAAGTGGCTGTTGGACTTCTGTATTGTCCCACTAGTTCAAAGATATTTGCAGCACGTCTGCCTGCATTGCACACTCAAACTCATTGTTACTAAGCCATTATACTAGCAAACACTGAGTGAACTTAGTGGCATCCTAAACGTGGCTGTTGGACTTCTGTATAGTCCCACTAGTGCAAAGATATTTGCAGCATGTCTGACTGCATTGCACACTCAAACTCATTGTTACTAAGCCATTATACTAGAAAACACTGAGTGAACTTAGTGGCATCCTAAACGTGGCTGTTGGACTTCTGTATTGGCCCACTAGTGCAAAGATATTTGCAGCACGTCTGCCTGCATTGCACAATCAAACTCATTGTTACTAAGCCATTATACTAGCAAACACTGAGTGAACTTAGTGGCATCATAAACATGGCTTTTGGACTTCTGTATTGTCCCACTAGTGCAAAGATATTTGCAGCACGTCTGCCTGCATTGCACACTCAAACTCATTGTTACTAAGCCATTATACTAGAAAACACTGAGTGAACTTAGTGGCATCTTAAAAGTGGCTGTTGGACTTCTGTATTGTCCCACTAGTGCAAAGATATTTGCAGCACATCTGCCTGCATTGCACACTCAAGCTCATTGTTACTAAGCCATTATACTAGCAAACACTGAGTGAACTAAGTGGCATCCTAAAAGTGGCTGTTGGACTTCTGTATTGTCCCACTAGTTCAAAGATATTTGCAGCACGTCTGCCTGCATTGCACACTCAAACTCATTGTTACTAAGCCATTATACTAGCAAACACTGAGTGAACTTAGTGGCATCCTAAACGTGGCTGTTGGACTTCTGTATAGTCCCACTAGTGCAAAGATATTTGCAGCATGTCTGACTGCATTGCACACTCAAACTCATTGTTACTAAGCCATTATACTAGAAAACACTGAGTGAACTTAGTGGCATCCTAAACGTGGCTGTTGGACTTCTGTATTGGCCCACTAGTGCAAAGATATTTGCAGCACGTCTGCCTGCATTGCACAATCAAACTCATTGTTACTAAGCCATTATACTAGCAAACACTGAGTGAACTTAGTGGCATCATAAACATGGCTTTTGGACTTCTGTATTGTCCCACTAGTGCAAAGATATTTGCAGCACGTCTGCCTGCATTGCACACTCAAACTCATTGTTACTAAGCCATTATACTGGAAAACACTGAGTGAACTTAGTGGCATCCTAAACGTGGCTGTTGGACTTCTGTATTGTCCCACTAGTGCAAATATATTTGCAGCTTGTCTGCCTGCATTGTACACTCAAACTCATTGTTACTAAGCCATTATACTAGCAAACACTGAGTGAACTTAGTTGCATCCTAAACGTGGCTGTTGGACGTCTGTATTGTCCCACTAGTGCAAAGATATTTGCAGCACGTCTGCCTGCATTGCACACTCAAAATCATTGTTACTAAGCCATTATACTAGCAAACACTGAGTGAACTTAGTGGCATCCTAAACGTGGCTGTTGGACTTCTGTATTGTCCCACTAGTGCAAAGATATTTGCAGCACATCTGCCTGCATTGCACACTCAAACTCATTGTTATTAAGCCATTATACTAGCAAACACTGAGTGAACTTAGTGGCATCTTAAAAATGGCTGTTGGACTTCTGTATTGTCCCACTAGTGCAAAGATATTTGCAGCACGTCTGCCTGCATTGCACACTCAAACTCATTGTTACTAAGCCATTATACTAGCAAACACTGAGTGAACTTAGTGGCATCCTAAACGTGGCTGTTGGACTTCTGTATTGGCCCACTAGTGCAAAGATATTTGCAGCACGTCTGCATGCATTGCACAATCAAACTCATTGTTACTAAGCCATTATACTAGCAAACACTGAGTGAACTTAGCGGCATCCTAAACGTGGCTGTTGGACTTCTGTATTGTCCCACTAGTGCAAAAGATATTTGCAGCACGTCTGCCTGCATTGCACACTCAAACTCATTGTTACTAAGCCATTATACTAGCAAACACTGAGTGAACTTAGTGGCATCCTAAACGTGGCTGTTGGACTTCTGTATTGTCCCACTAGTGCAAAGATATTTGCAGCACGTCTGCCTGCATTGCACACTCAAACTCATTGTTACTAAGCCATTATACTAGCAAACACTGAGGAAACTTTGTGGCATCCTAAAAGTGGCTGTTGGACTTCTGTATTGTCCCACTAGTGCAAAGATACTTGCAGCAAGTCTGCCTGCATTGCACACTCAAACTCATTGTTACTAAGCCATTATACTAGCAAACACTGAGTGAACTTAGTGGCATCCTAAACGTGGCTGTTGGACTTCTGTATTGTCCCACTAGTGCAAAGATATTTGCAGCACGTCTGCCTGCATTGCACACTCAAACTTATTGTTACTAAGCCATTATACTAGCAAACACTGAGTGAACTTAGTGGCATCCTAAACGTGGCTGTTGGACTTCTGTATTGTCCCACTAGTGCAAAGATATTTGCAGCATGTCTGCCTGCATTGCACACTCAAGCTCATTGTTACTAAACCATTATACTAGCAAACACTGAGTGAACTTAGTGGCATCCTAAACGTGGCTGTTGTACTCCATTAGTGCCCCACTGGTGCAAATCTATGTGCAGCACCTCTGCATGACACCCTCCTGCTCTGTTTTTAATAAGCTATAATGATAGCAAAAAATGCTGCCATTTAGTGGCATATAAGAACTGGCTGTTGTATTTCATTAGTGTCCCACTGGTGCAAATCTATTTGCAGCACCTCTGCATGACACCCTCATGCACATTTTGCTACGCTAATTTTATAGCAAACTCAGGGAATTCCTTGCTGCATTTGATCATTAGGAGGGATAGAAAGTGAGGCTTCCTTTACTGTCCTGGTACCAACAGAACACAGCCACTGTACCCACCTGTCCACTTTTGCCACGCTATTTAATTTGCCCAAAGAGCTGACTCTTTTTCTGCCTTCCTAAAATTGTCTGTAATACTAAGTTAGTGTTCCTTTGCTGCCAAGCAAGGTGCAACACATGTGCATTCTACACTCCTTTCCATTTCTGGAATGCAATTATTAAATGCAGGTAGTCCAGCCAATCTGTGACGAAGGTGCAGGTGTGGATATAATGTAGCCTGCATCCAATGTTGGTTTTCTCGATGTCTGACAGCTCAACAATACCATCTGTTTCCACTTCCAAAACAAGTGATGACCTGCCAATCACACTCCCTGTTGCGTGTAAAGGGGTGGAAGTTCAGTGTGAAAAACCATGTGAGACTGCTGTCCCCAGTCACAGAGGATGAAAAGCACGCAGATAGATCATATACGCAGATATGATGGGGCAGGCGGTGGTTGCACAGGCACGCTAGGCCGCATTGTAGAACAGTGAAATTCACATTGCGACTTATGCTTCATTTTAAGTCGTGTACAGGGTGGGCTCCCCAGTATGCAGCAAAACCAGGCAACAGGAAAAGGACTCTAGGCAGTTGGGTTGATAAATGATTGTTTAACTTTACCAAAACAAACAATAAGAACCATGCATACAATTTAAATAATTGAACAATCTATTCTGTTGCCTACTACCTGCTAATCCCTCTGCGTAGCAGTAATTATGTGTTTATGCGTGTGTGCGTGTGTGTGTGTGTGTGCGAACACGACTTACCAGTGGCGCATCACAAGAGCTTCCCAGTTATCTACGTAAACATAGACAAAACACATTACCCCCCCCTGAATACCCTTGTTATCTAAAGCCTCACAGATAACGCAGATGATAACAGTGTGTATGCAAACCACACAGCTGTGCAACACAGTCATGGAAGTCTTGAAAATCAACAGTCAATGCAAACATGTGTCACTGTCCCTCTATGATTTAAAGTGTACGTGACAATTTGACAGTGCAGAGGCAGCAAGTCTTATTGTCTATAAATAGTCAGCCTACCCAGAACAGATATGTGTTTTGCTAATAAAACAAAGTGTTGCGTGCCCGCATTATTGTCTGGGCACAGCTTACCGTACCCGGGTACTGTGATGTCTAGTTGCCAGAAATACAGACTTCACGCTCCTCTCATGGTAAGCAGTATAGACAGCACCGTAAGAATGTTGGTCTGTGGCACAGGATGCTGCTCACTGGCGTTACGGTACTCCTCACCAAACTCCAAAATGACTCCCCTCACAATTGAACGAAGTGTTTCTGCGGTGGCTCCTTGCTTTAACACACACCTTTAGCTTTTCCTTCTGTTCATAGACAGCATCTCCAAGTCCACACCCGAAGAGCAATTTCTCCTCCAGGTCTAAGTGTGGAGAGGCAGCTAGTGCGCTTGCGTGTGCCGATTTAACCCAGCCGCAGCCTAACTACAGTGTTTCGCCTAGTGAGTATGCTCAGCCTGACTGTGCCATTCCTGAGGCTAAGTCTTCATTTCGGGATACAGCGCATGCTCCCACACTTAGTGCGAAAAGCCTCTTTGCACAGGTACTTGCACTCCGTGCCGGGTCTAAGTCCTGTTTGTGCCGAGACACAATGCTAAAGCTGATAGTCTTTTTTCAGAGACTGTATTTCATGCTACTGAGCATGCTCAGACACTTACTGCATCAGAGACTAGGTCCGGTAATGAACTCTTTGGCCCTGCCCCTGATGTGGGGGGCCCATATACACCACAGTGCATCAGCTGTCCTGACGATGTGGCCAGGCCACTCCCAAATGGCTTGAAGAGGCCAGCCCCTATGACTTGTCACCTCATTATTGATGGTCAGACGATGACGGGTGAGGTGTTTGTGTCGTGGCAGCCATGAGGTCATTATTGAAGTTGCGGTTCCAAATAGGACGCTAGTTATGCCACTCATGACGTGTCACTCTGCTTTTGTCTCCAGGAGGTGCATTGTGGTCCACCCTGGTTTGGGGCGGACCCAGGTTATAAAACGGGCTGGAGCCAACAAGGAGGTGCGCAGTCTTCTATTATGCTCCGAAAGAGCACACCTCCATGTGTTGAACCCATTGCGGCTTTAGGCCAGAGGAAGGCAGGGATAGGGCGTCGATGCAGGCCGCCACCACAGTTGGTAACGCAGAACGGTTAAGACCAGCTCCTGTCCTACCAGTCCTGCTTGTGCAGCCCGGTGGCATTAACAGGCCTGCTGCTGCTGATGCGCCTGCTGTCCACAGGTGTGGCCCCAATGCACACGGTCGGCGTACTCAATGGCCCCTGTGATGTTATTAGGGAGTTCCTGGGCTGGGTGGGCGTGTGGACCCTGTGACGCTAACAGGGCTTCCACTCTCAAGATCCGAGTGGCGTCTAACTCGGTTCAGGCAACTATTAGTTTCATAGCCACACAGCTCTGTATCCTCCACCTAACCTTCCAGTTGCCAACCTCTCCTTTTCCATCTGGGAGCACGGTGGACACTGACTGCTGATGGGGATATATACCTTTCTCTTTCTTTTCTTATTAATTTTCGTTATATAGCGGTAACATAGTATCTACCACCTTATCCAAATCTGCCAATCCCACCATAACAGATGGTGTTTCTTCAGCAAATGTTACTTTTGTTTAAACACCAAACCCACGGACAAAAACTTTTTTCCCCTTTCCAACACACCTGTTCCCCTTTCCCCCAGCATCTGTCCTTTTTGAACTCATTTGGTATATGACCAAAAGTGCAGTTCTGCTATTTATATGTGAGGCCGCATGGCACATTTTATAAAAATATTTTAGTGTAGGACTGCTTCAAATGAGATTTGCCGTGACGTGGCGAAGCAGCTCAAGAAATTGCAATTTTTTGCCAAAAATCTCAAAAAAATTTTTATAATGCAGTTTGGAATATTTGATGCCTTAGTGCACATTGGTGCTGGCTCTTTGTTGTTTCTTTGTTGAATTGGTCGGTGGTTGACCTCCACCTTGCTATGCACCCCAATTTGGGATGTATTCCATCTGTATAGATTTTGGCGTTTGGTGACTGTTCACATTGGGTCATCAGGCTTTGTCCACAGGCTATATATATACTTCATGCAGCATTTGCTTGGACCTGTCCCGCCCACAGCCATGACTCAGTCATGGGTACGGGACTGCAATAGACCAGGTGAGTGCTGCTGAGAGCAGTTCTGCTATTTATATGTGAGGCCGCATGGCACATTTTATAAAAATATTTTAGTGTAGGACTGCTTCAAATGAGATTTGCCGTGACGTGGCGAAGCAGCTCAAGAAATTGCAATTTTTTGCCAAAAATCTCAAAAAAAATTTTATAATGCAGTTTGGAATATTTGATGCCTTAGTGCACATTGGTGCTGGCTCTTTGTTGTTTCTTTGTTGAATTGGTCGGTGGTTGACCTCCACCTTGCTATGCACCCCAATTTGGGATGTATTCCATCTGTATAGATTTTGGCGTTTGGTGACTGTTCACATTGGGTCATCAGGCTTTGTCCACAGGCTATATATATACTTCATGCAGCATTTGCTTGGACCTGTCCCGCCCACAGCCATGACTCAGTCATGGGTACGGGACTGCAATAGACCAGGTGAGTGCTGCTGAGAGCAGTTCTGCTATTTATATGTGAGGCCGCATGGCACATTTTATAAAAATATTTTAGTGTAGGACTGCTTCAAATGAGATTTGCCGTGACGTGGCGAAGCAGCTCAAGAAATTGCAATTTTTTGCCAAAAATCTCAAAAAAATTTTTATAATGCAGTTTGGAATATTTGATGCCTTAGTGCACATTGGTGCTGGCTCTTTGTTGTTTCTTTGTTGAATTGGTCGGTGGTTGACCTCCACCTTGCTATGCACCCCAATTTGGGATGTATTCCATCTGTATAGATTTTGGCGTTTGGTGACTGTTCACATTGGGTCATCAGGCTTTGTCCACAGGCTATATATATACTTCATGCAGCATTTGCTTGGACCTGTCCCGCCCACAGCCATGACTCAGTCATGGGTACGGGACTGCAATAGACCAGGTGAGTGCTGCTGAGAGCAGTTCTGCTATTTATATGTGAGGCCGCATGGCACATTTTATAAAAATATTTTAGTGTAGGACTGCTTCAAATGAGATTTGCCGTGACGTGGCGAAGCAGCTCAAGAAATTGCAATTTTTTGCCAAAAATCTCAAAAAAATTTTTATAATGCAGTTTGGAATATTTGATGCCTTAGTGCACATTGGTGCTGGCTCTTTGTTGTTTCTTTGTTGAATTGGTCGGTGGTTGACCTCCACCTTGCTATGCACCCCAATTTGGGATGTATTCCATCTGTATAGATTTTGGCGTTTGGTGACTGTTCACATTGGGTCATCAGGCTTTGTCCACAGGCTATATATATACTTCATGCAGCATTTGCTTGGACCTGTCCCGCCCACAGCCATGACTCAGTCATGGGTACGGGACTGCAATAGACCAGGTGAGTGCTGCTGAGAGCAGTTCTGCTATTTATATGTGAGGCCGCATGGCACATTTTATAAAAATATTTTAGTGTAGGACTGCTTCAAATGAGATTTGCCGTGACGTGGCGAAGCAGCTCAAGAAATTGCAATTTTTTGCCAAAAATCTCAAAAAAATTTTTATAATGCAGTTTGGAATATTTGATGCCTTAGTGCACATTGGTGCTGGCTCTTTGTTGTTTCTTTGTTGAATTGGTCGGTGGTTGACCTCCACCTTGCTATGCACCCCAATTTGGGATGTATTCCATCTGTATAGATTTTGGCGTTTGGTGACTGTTCACATTGGGTCATCAGGCTTTGTCCACAGGCTATATATATACTTCATGCAGCATTTGCTTGGACCTGTCCCGCCCACAGCCATGACTCAGTCATGGGTACGGGACTGCAATAGACCAGGTGAGTGCTGCTGAGAGCAGTTCTGCTATTTATATGTGAGGCCGCATGGCACATTTTATAAAAATATTTTAGTGTAGGACTGCTTCAAATGAGATTTGCCGTGACGTGGCGAAGCAGCTCAAGAAATTGCAATTTTTTGCCAAAAATCTCAAAAAAATTTTTATAATGCAGTTTGGAATATTTGATGCCTTAGTGCACATTGGTGCTGGCTCTTTGTTGTTTCTTTGTTGAATTGGTCGGTGGTTGACCTCCACCTTGCTATGCACCCCAATTTGGGATGTATTCCATCTGTATAGATTTTGGCGTTTGGTGACTGTTCACATTGGGTCATCAGGCTTTGTCCACAGGCTATATATATACTTCATGCAGCATTTGCTTGGACCTGTCCCGCCCACAGCCATGACTCAGTCATGGGTACGGGACTGCAATAGACCAGGTGAGTGCTGCTGAGAGCAGTTCTGCTATTTATATGTGAGGCCGCATGGCACATTTTATAAAAATATTTTAGTGTAGGACTGCTTCAAATGAGATTTGCCGTGACGTGGCGAAGCAGCTCAAGAAATTGCAATTTTTTGCCAAAAATCTCAAAAAAATTTTTATAATGCAGTTTGGAATATTTGATGCCTTAGTGCACATTGGTGCTGGCTCTTTGTTGTTTCTTTGTTGAATTGGTCGGTGGTTGACCTCCACCTTGCTATGCACCCCAATTTGGGATGTATTCCATCTGTATAGATTTTGGCGTTTGGTGACTGTTCACATTGGGTCATCAGGCTTTGTCCACAGGCTATATATATACTTCATGCAGCATTTGCTTGGACCTGTCCCGCCCACAGCCATGACTCAGTCATGGGTACGGGACTGCAATAGACCAGGTGAGTGCTGCTGAGAGCAGTTCTGCTATTTATATGTGAGGCCGCATGGCACATTTTATAAAAATATTTTAGTGTAGGACTGCTTCAAATGAGATTTGCCGTGACGTGGCGAAGCAGCTCAAGAAATTGCAATTTTTTGCCAAAAATCTCAAAAAATTTTTTATAATGCAGTTTGGAATATTTGATGCCTTAGTGCACATTGGTGCTGGCTCTTTGTTGTTTCTTTGTTGAATTGGTCGGTGGTTGACCTCCACCTTGCTATGCACCCCAATTTGGGATGTATTCCATCTGTATAGATTTTGGCGTTTGGTGACTGTTCACATTGGGTCATCAGGCTTTGTCCACAGGCTATATATATACTTCATGCAGCATTTGCTTGGACCTGTCCCGCCCACAGCCATGACTCAGTCATGGGTACGGGACTGCAATAGACCAGGTGAGTGCTGCTGAGAGCAGTTCTGCTATTTATATGTGAGGCCGCATGGCACATTTTATAAAAATATTTTAGTGTAGGACTGCTTCAAATGAGATTTGCCGTGACGTGGCGAAGCAGCTCAAGAAATTGCAATTTTTTGCCAAAAATCTCAAAAAAATTTTTATAATGCAGTTTGGAATATTTGATGCCTTAGTGCACATTGGTGCTGGCTCTTTGTTGTTTCAAAAGTGCAACTCTGCAGGGACACCGTACTCAATGCCATCTCAGCACAGCAGACAGCCCTCGGTCCCTCTGATGTGGACAAGTAAAAGACCATTTCCTCCTATACATTACAAAGCGTTGAGATTCACTCTGTGCAGCACTGGTGTTTAGTAGAAAAGCAGATCTAAGATTGCGTACCACCTTCTGCAGATACTCCTGTATACGTGCGTCCCTTTCTATGGCAGGAATTATTTGGCCAAATTTTGTCTTGTACCGGGGATCTAACAGTGTGGCAACCCAGTAGTTAGCATTACTTCGAATTCGTACAATCCGAGGGTCATGTTGTAGGTAGTGCAGCAAGAAGGCGCTCATGTGTCTTGTGCATCCAGGAGGACCAAGTCCTTGGTGTGTTGGTGGCAGAGAGGTGAGAATCGTGCCTCCTTCCTCTGCCCTCTCCCCCCAACCTCGCACAACCGAAATGTGAGCAAGCTCTCACTCATCTGCTGAGTCTTCCATGCCCATCACCAGTTCGTCCTCCATTTCTTCATGGGCTCCTGCACCTTCCTCAACAATTTTTGGTGATACTATGCGCCCTTGTTAATCCCTCTCCCCCAACGTCCCTTGACTTCCGCCAAGGTGCCGCTCACCGTCTGGACCTTGTAGATCTTATTATCCCTTCTGCATATGACTCCTCCTGTTCTTCCTCCCCTTCCTATTGGACCAAAACCTGACTCCGAATAATGCTTACAGTGTGCTCCATCTTGTAGATGACCAGAATTGTCACGCTGAGAATGGCATCGCCAGTGCTAAACATCTTCGTCGACATTTGTAAACTGTGTAGAAGGGTGCATAGGTCCTTGATCTGACACCACTCCAGCAGCGTGATCTGCACCACCTCTGGATCAAGTTAGCCCAGGGTATACGTCATACCGTATTTCAGCAGGGCTCTGTGGTGCTGCCACAGACGCTGCAGCATGTGCAGATTCCAATTCCTGCGTGTCGTAACATCGCATTTCAGGTGTTTAACCGCCAGACCCTAAGACTTCCGGAGCGATGAAAGTTGTTGAGCTGCTGGGTGCGAAGGATGAAAGTGAGCACATAGCAGCGTGCCCGCTGCACAAAGGCCATGTAGGCCGGGATGGTATTTTAAAAATTGCTGGAGAATCAGATTCAACACGTGAGCCATACAAGGCACGTGTGTCACATTGCCCTGACGAAGGGCCGCAGACAGGTTTGCATCATTGTTGCACACGGCTGTTAAGTCACCAACGCAGTCCACTCAATCAATTTGTACTCCGGTTGCCAGGTGACAACGTGTTCCTTTCGTGCATAGTGCTGATGATGGGAAAGGAGTCGATGCCTGCGGCGCAGGTGGATGCAGGTTATGGTCACCCACTGGGTTGCATTACCTTGACAGATACAGAACCACAGGCTGAATGTAAGTGGTGGGTATCTCACAGATGAAGTACCATGATTCAGCTACAACCAATGGGAAGATACCACACCCTTTTTTAGGCCCCTCCTGTCTGAAGACCACTGCCAGACAAAGCTATGAACCTCTTGTTACTGTTACCCCCAGTTCAGTTTTATGAGTTTGTGTGCTTGTTACCTGACTCCATTTGCAGCTTGCTGTTTATGTACCTCGTTGGCCGATCCGCATTTCACCTCTGCTTGTTTTCTGATTAAGTCCTGGCCATCCCATTCTGTTACTCTTCCTCAATTAATGTTTTGACCCTGCATGACTACTATTCTCTGGAACTGCAGCCTTCCACAGGTATTGATCAACTTGGGCCCTGTGTAATTCCAAATCACTGTATAGGGGTTTAAGGGTTTCAGGGTTCTGGGGGTCCAGCTTGGTGAGTGGCTTCCCTCTAGCCTATCTTTTACAGCCCATCTGAGTGTGTCGATCCAGGCAGGCATTACACCGTGCCCTCTGCAGAAGGCCATGTAGGCCGGGATAGTGTTTTAAAAATTGCTGGACAACCAGGTTCAACACGTGAGCCATACAAGGCACGTGTGTCACATTGCCCGAAGAAGGGTCGCAGACTGGTTTGCATCATTGTCGCACCCGGCCTTCCCTGGCTGCTGGTTGAGTGGAGACAACCATTGATGAAACTCGGTCTCACTCTCCAGAGCTTACCGTCCACAACTCATCAGCGGTGTGACTCACATTTCCCAGACATTTCTAATTAAAGAGTCGACCGCATCATGCTGTTGAGCTCTGCTGCCAGCATAGTAAGGAGGTGTGTGGGATTCCTTGGGCGCAGTTACAAGGAAGGGTGGCCTGACCACACAGGGTTTGGGCCGAGGTAGAGGACCCACACGAGGTTGAGGAGGCAGAAGCAGTGGAGGAACTTGTACATACAGAGGAAGGATTGACACACAACTCGTGGGGACGGCAAGACTTGTACAGCAAACCCTTCTCCATCTCTCACCATAGTTACCCAGTGCCCAGTCAGCAACATGTAACTCCCCTGTCCATGCCTACTGGTCCAAGAATCTGTGGTGAAATGCACCCTGTCACACACAGAGTTTCTCAAGGAATCGGTGATGTTGTGTGCGACCTGCTGTGGTAGCACGGGCACGCCTTTCTTGGAGAAGGAGTGGCGACTGGCCATCGGTTCTTGGGGCACTGCAATGGGCATAAAGTCTCGAAAATACTTGGTCTCAAAAGGGTGTAAAGGCAGCCTTTCTGTAGCCAACAAGTTGCAGATGCTGAATCTCAACCTCTTAGGCATGTCATGCCCTTCGAAAATCATGTAAAACACAGCGAGGGGACTCCAACCACAGTCTCCCTCGTTGCCACTAATTGGGCCACACACACCCCACTTGACTGGCATCAGTTGACCCCCCTTTTCAAAATGAAAAAGATGCTTTGCATGAAGCACTCTCAAAAATATGCATGCCTTTCACCTCCCCTGGATGACCCAAGGGAAGAAAAGTCCTCTGAGAGCCATGACTTGTTCATCTTGGTTCTTTTAGAAACACAGCGAGGGGACTCCAACCACAGTCTCCCTCGTTGCCACTAATTGGGCCACACACACCCCACTTGACTGGCATCAGTTGACCCCCCTTTTCAAAATGAAAAAGATGCTTTGCATGAAGCACTCTCAAAAATACGTGTGACTTTCGCGTCCCCTGGCTGACCCAGGGGAAGAAAAGTCCTCTGAGAGCCATGACTTGTTCATCTTGGTTCTTTTAGAAACACAGCAAGGGGACTCCAACCACAGTCTCCCTCATTGCCACTAATTGGGCCACACACACCCCACTTGACTGGCATCAGTTTACACCCCTTTTCAAAATGAAAAAGATGCTTTGCATGAAGCACTCTCAAAAATACGTGTGCCTTTCGCGTCCCCTGGCTGACCCAGGGGAAGAAAAGTCCTCTGAGAGCCATGACTTGTTCATCTTGGTTCTTTTAGAAACACAGCGAGGGGACTCCAACCACAGTCTCCCTCGTTGCCACTAATTGGGCCACACACAACCCACTTGACTGGCATCAGTTGATCCCCCTTTTCAAAATGAAAAAGATACTTTGCATGAAGCACTCTCAAAAATACGCATGCCTTTCACCTCCCCTGGATAACCGAGGGGAAGAAAAGTCCTCTGAGAGCCATGACTTGTTCATCTTGGTTCTTTTAGAAACACAGCGAGGGGACTACAACCACAGTCTCCCTCGTTGCCACTAATTGGGCCACACACACCCCACTTGACTGGCATCAGTTGATCCCCCTTTTCAAAATGAAAAAGATGCTTTGCATGAAGCACTCTCAAAAATACGTGTGACTTTCGCGTCCCCTGGCTGACCCAGGGGAAGAAAAGTCCTCTGAGAGCCATGACTTGTTCATCTTGGTTCTTTTAGAAACACAGCAAGGGGACTCCAACCACAGTCTCCCTCATTGCCACTAATTGGGCCACACACACCCCACTTGACTGGCATCAGTTTACACCCCTTTTCAAAATGAAAAAGATGCTTTGCATGAAGCACTCTCAAAAATACGTGTGCCTTTCGCGTCCCCTGGCTGACCCAGGGGAAGAAAAGTCCTCTGAGAGCCATGACTTGTTCATCTTGGTTCTTTTAGAAACACAGCGAGGGGACTCCAACCACAGTCTCCCTCGTTGCCACTAATTGGGCCACACACAACCCACTTGACTGGCATCAGTTGATCCCCCTTTTCAAAATGAAAAAGATACTTTGCATGAAGCACTCTCAAAAATACGCATGCCTTTCACCTCCCCTGGATAACCGAGGGGAAGAAAAGTCCTCTGAGAGCCATGACTTGTTCATCTTGGTTCTTTTAGAAACACAGCGAGGGGACTACAACCACAGTCTCCCTCGTTGCCACTAATTGGGCCACACACACCCCACTTGACTGGCATCAGTTGATCCCCCTTTTCAAAATGAAAAAGATGCTTTGCATGAAGCACTCTCAAAAATACGTGTGCCTTTCGCGTCCCCTGGCTGACCCAGGGGAAGAAAAGTCCTCTGAGAGCCATGACTTGTTCATCTTGGTTCTTTTTTCAAAAGCGAGGGGACTCTAACCAGTCTCCCTCGTTGCGACTAATTGGGCCACACACACTACTTTACTGGCATCAGTTGACCCCCCTTTTCAAAATGAAAAAGATGCTTTGCATGAAGCACTCTCAAAAATACGCATGCCTTTAACCTCCCCTGGATGACCCAGGGGAAGAAAAGTCCTCTGAGAGCCATGACTTGTTCATCTTGGTTCTTTTAGAAACACAGCGAGGGGACTCCAACCACAGTCTCCCTCGTTGCCACTAATTGGGCCACACACACCCCACTTGACTGGCATCAGTTGATCCCCCTTTTCAAAATGAAAAAGATGCTTTGCATGAAGCACTCTCAAAAATACGTGTGCCATTCGCGTCCCCTGGCTGACCCAGGGGAAGAAAAGTCCTCTGAGAGCCATGACTTGTTCATCTTGGTTCTTTTAGAAACACAGCGAGGGGACTCCAACCACAGTCTCCCTCGTTGCCACTAATTGGGCCACACACACCCCACTTGACTGGCATCAGTTGACCCCCCTTTTCAAAATGAAAAAGATGCTTTGCATGAAGCACTCTCAAAAATACGTGTGTCTTTCGCGTCCCCTGGCTGACCCAGGAGAAGAAAAGTCCTCTGAGAGCCATGACTTGTTCATCTTGGTTCTTTTAGAAACACAGCGAGGGGACTCCAACCACAGTCTCCCTCGTTGCCACTAATTGGGCCACACACACCCCACTTGACTAGCATCAGTTGACCCCCTTTTCAAAATGAAAAAGATGCTTTGCATGAAGCACTCTCAAAAATACGCATGCCTTTCACCTCCCCTGGATGACCGAGGGGAAGAAAAGTCCTCTGAGAGCCATGACTTGTTCATCTTGGTTCTTTTAGAAACACAGCGAGGGGACTCCAACCACAGTCTCCCTCGTTGCCACTAATTGGGCCACACACACCCCACTTGACTGGCATCAGTTGACCCCCCTTTTCAAAATGAAAAAGATGCTTTGCATGAAGCACTCTCAAAAATACGTGTGCCTTTCGCGTCCCCTGGCTGACCCAGGGGAAGAAAAGTCCTCTGAGAGCCATGACTTGTTCATCTTGGTTCTTTTAGAAACACAGCGAGGGGACTCCAACCACAGTCTCCCTCGTTGCCACTAATTGGGCCACACACACCCCACTTGACTAGCATCAGTTGACCCCCCTTTTCAAAATGAAAAAGATGCTTTGCATGAAGCACTCTCAAAAATACGCATGCCTTTCACCTCCCCTGGATGACCGAGGGGAAGAAAAGTCCTCTGAGAGCCATGACTTGTTCATCTTGGTTCTTTTAGAAACACAGCGAGGGGACTCCAACCACAGTCTCCCTCGTTGCCACTAATTGGGCCACACACACCCCACTTGACTGGCATCAGTTGACCCCCCTTTTCAAAATGAAAAAGATGCTTTGCATGAAGCACTCTCAAAAATACGTGTGACTTTCGCGTCCCCTGGCTGACCCAGGGGAAGAAAAGTCCTCTGAGAGCCATGACTTGTTCATCTTGGTTCTTTTAGAAACACAGCAAGGGGACTCCAACCACAGTCTCCCTCATTGCCACTAATTGGGCCACACACACCCCACTTGACTGGCATCAGTTTACACCCCTTTTCAAAATGAAAAAGATGCTTTGCATGAAGCACTCTCAAAAATACGTGTGCCTTTCGCGTCCCCTGGCTGACCCAGGGGAAGAAAAGTCCTCTGAGAGCCATGACTTGTTCATCTTGGTTCTTTTAGAAACACAGCGAGGGGACTCCAACGACAGTCTCCCTCGTTGCCACTAATTGGGCCACACACAACCCACTTGACTGGCATCAGTTGATCCCCCTTTTCAAAATGAAAAAGATACTTTGCATGAAGCACTCTCAAAAATATGCATGCCTTTCACCTCCCCTGGATAACCGAGGGGAAGAAAAGTCCTCTGAGAGCCATGACTTGTTCATCTTGGTTCTTTTAGAAACACAGCGAGGGGACTACAACCACAGTCTCCCTCGTTGCCACTAATTGGGCCACACACACCCCACTTGACTGGCATCAGTTGATCCCCCTTTTCAAAATGAAAAAGATGCTTTGCATGAAGCACTCTCAAAAATACGTGTGACTTTCGCGTCCCCTGGCTGACCCAGGGGAAGAAAAGTCCTCTGAGAGCCATGACTTGTTCATCTTGGTTCTTTTAGAAACACAGCAAGGGGACTCCAACCACAGTCTCCCTCATTGCCACTAATTGGGCCACACACACCCCACTTGACTGGCATCAGTTTACACCCCTTTTCAAAATGAAAAAGATGCTTTGCATGAAGCACTCTCAAAAATACGTGTGCCTTTCGCGTCCCCTGGCTGACCCAGGGGAAGAAAAGTCCTCTGAGAGCCATGACTTGTTCATCTTGGTTCTTTTAGAAACACAGCGAGGGGACTCCAACCACAGTCTCCCTCGTTGCCACTAATTGGGCCACACACAACCCACTTGACTGGCATCAGTTGATCCCCCTTTTCAAAATGAAAAAGATACTTTGCATGAAGCACTCTCAAAAATACGCATGCCTTTCACCTCCCCTGGATAACCGAGGGGAAGAAAAGTCCTCTGAGAGCCATGACTTGTTCATCTTGGTTCTTTTAGAAACACAGCGAGGGGACTACAACCACAGTCTCCCTCGTTGCCACTAATTGGGCCACACACACCCCACTTGACTGGCATCAGTTGATCCCCCTTTTCAAAATGAAAAAGATGCTTTGCATGAAGCACTCTCAAAAATACGTGTGCCTTTCGCGTCCCCTGGCTGACCCAGGGGAAGAAAAGTCCTCTGAGAGCCATGACTTGTTCATCTTGGTTCTTTTTTCAAAAGCGAGGGGACTCTAACCAGTCTCCCTCGTTGCGACTAATTGGGCCACACACACCCTACTTTACTGGCATCAGTTGACCCCCCTTTTCAAAATGAAAAAGATGCTTTGCATGAAGCACTCTCAAAAATACGCATGCCTTTAACCTCCCCTGGATGACCCAGGGGAAGAAAAGTCCTCTGAGAGCCATGACTTGTTCATCTTGGTTCTTTTAGAAACACAGCGAGGGGACTCCAACCACAGTCTCCCTCGTTGCCACTAATTGGGCCACACACACCCCACTTGACTGGCATCAGTTGATCCCCCTTTTCAAAATGAAAAAGATGCTTTGCATGAAGCACTCTCAAAAATACGTGTGCCATTCGCGTCCCCTGGCTGACCCAGGGGAAGAAAAGTCCTCTGAGAGCCATGACTTGTTCATCTTGGTTCTTTTAGAAACACAGCGAGGGGACTCCAACCACAGTCTCCCTCGTTGCCACTAATTGGGCCACACACACCCCACTTGACTGGCATCAGTTGACCCCCCTTTTCAAAATGAAAAAGATGCTTTGCATGAAGCACTCTCAAAAATACGTGTGTCTTTCGCGTCCCCTGGCTGACCCAGGAGAAGAAAAGTCCTCTGAGAGCCATGACTTGTTCATCTTGGTTCTTTTAGAAACACAGCGAGGGGACTCCAACCACAGTCTCCCTCGTTGCCACTAATTGGGCCACACACACCCCACTTGACTAGCATCAGTTGACCCCCTTTTCAAAATGAAAAAGATGCTTTGCATGAAGCACTCTCAAAAATACGCATGCCTTTCACCTCCCCTGGATGACCGAGGGGAAGAAAAGTCCTCTGAGAGCCATGACTTGTTCATCTTGGTTCTTTTAGAAACACAGCGAGGGGACTCCAACCACAGTCTCCCTCGTTGCCACTAATTGGGCCACACACACCCCACTTGACTGGCATCAGTTGACCCCCCTTTTCAAAATGAAAAAGATGCTTTGCATGAAGCACTCTCAAAAATACGTGTGCCTTTCGCGTCCCCTGGCTGACCCAGGGGAAGAAAAGTCCTCTGAGAGCCATGACTTGTTCATCTTGGTTCTTTTAGAAACACAGCGAGGGGACTCCAACCACAGTCTCCCTCGTTGCCACTAATTGGGCCACACACACCCCACTTGACTAGCATCAGTTGACCCCCCTTTTCAAAATGAAAAAGATGCTTTGCATGAAGCACTCTCAAAAATACGCATGCCTTTCACCTCCCCTGGATGACCGAGGGGAAGAAAAGTCCTCTGAGAGCCATGACTTGTTCATCTTGGTTCTTTTAGAAACACAGCGAGGGGACTCCAACCACAGTCTCCCTCGTTGCCACTAATTGGGCCACACACACCCCACTTGACTGGCATCAGTTGATCCCCCTTTTCAAAATGAAAAAGATGCTTTGCATGAAGCACTCTCAAAAATACGTGTGCCTTTCGAGTCCCCTGGCTGACCCAGGGGAATAAAAGTCCTCTGAGAGCCATGACTTGTTCATCTTGGTTCTTTTTTCAAAAGCGAGGGGACTCCCACCACAGTCTCCCTCGTTGCCACTAATTAGGCCACACACACCCCACTTGACTGGCATCAGTTGACCCCCCTTTTCAAAATGAAAAAGATGCTTTGCATGAAGCACTCTAAAAAATACGCATTCCTTTCACCTCCCGTGGATGACCCAGGGGAAGAAAAGTCCTCTGAGAGCCATAACTTGTTCATCTTGGTTCTTTTAGAAACACAGCGAGGGGACTCCAACCACAGTCTCCCTCGTTGCCACTAATTGGGCCACACACAACCCACTTGACTGGCATCAGTTGATCCCCCTTTTCAAAATGAAAAAGATACTTTGCATGAAGCACTCTCAAAAATACGTGTGCCTTTCGCGTCCCCTGGCTGACCCAGGGGAAGAAAAGTCCTCTGAGAGCCATGACTTGTTCATCTTGGTTCTTTTTTCAAAAGCGAGGGGACTCTAACCAGTCTCCCTCGTTGCGACTAATTGGGCCACACACACCCTACTTTACTGGCATCAGTTGACCCCCCTTTTCAAAATGAAAAAGATGCTTTGCATGAAGCACTCTCAAAAATACGCATGCCTTTAACCTCCCCTGGATGACCCAGGGGAAGAAAAGTCCTCTGAGAGCCATGACTTGTTCATCTTGGTTCTTTTAGAAACACAGCGAGGGGACTCCAACCACAGTCTCCCTCGTTGCCACTAATTGGGCCACACACACCCCACTTGACTGGCATCAGTTGATCCCCCTTTTCAAAATGAAAAAGATGCTTTGCATGAAGCACTCTCAAAAATACGTGTGCCATTCGCGTCCCCTGGCTGACCCAGGGGAAGAAAAGTCCTCTGAGAGCCATGACTTGTTCATCTTGGTTCTTTTAGAAACACAGCGAGGGGACTCCAACCACAGTCTCCCTCGTTGCCACTAATTGGGCCACACACACCCCACTTGACTGGCATCAGTTGACCCCCCTTTTCAAAATGAAAAAGATGCTTTGCATGAAGCACTCTCAAAAATACGTGTGTCTTTCGCGTCCCCTGGCTGACCCAGGAGAAGAAAAGTCCTCTGAGAGCCATGACTTGTTCATCTTGGTTCTTTTAGAAACACAGCGAGGGGACTCCAACCACAGTCTCCCTCGTTGCCACTAATTGGGCCACACACACCCCACTTGACTAGCATCAGTTGACCCCCTTTTCAAAATGAAAAAGATGCTTTGCATGAAGCACTCTCAAAAATACGCATGCCTTTCACCTCCCCTGGATGACCGAGGGGAAGAAAAGTCCTCTGAGAGCCATGACTTGTTCATCTTGGTTCTTTTAGAAACACAGCGAGGGGACTCCAACCACAGTCTCCCTCGTTGCCACTAATTGGGCCACACACACCCCACTTGACTGGCATCAGTTGACCCCCCTTTTCAAAATGAAAAAGATGCTTTGCATGAAGCACTCTCAAAAATACGTGTGCCTTTCGCGTCCCCTGGCTGACCCAGGGGAAGAAAAGTCCTCTGAGAGCCATGACTTGTTCATCTTGGTTCTCTTAGAAACACAGCGAGGGGACTCCAACCACAGTCTCCCTCGTTGCCACTAATTGGGCCACACACACCCCACTTGACTAGCATCAGTTGACCCCCCTTTTCAAAATGAAAAAGATGCTTTGCATGAAGCACTCTCAAAAATACGCATGCCTTTCACCTCCCCTGGATGACCGAGGGGAAGAAAAGTCCTCTGAGAGCCATGACTTGTTCATCTTGGTTCTTTTAGAAACACAGCGAGGGGACTCCAACCACAGTCTCCCTCGTTGCCACTAATTGGGCCACACACACCCCACTTGACTGGCATCAGTTGATCCCCCTTTTCAAAATGAAAAAGATGCTTTGCATGAAGCACTCTCAAAAATACGTGTGCCTTTCGAGTCCCCTGGCTGACCCAGGGGAATAAAAGTCCTCTGAGAGCCATGACTTGTTCATCTTGGTTCTTTTTTCAAAAGCGAGGGGACTCCCACCACAGTCTCCCTCGTTGCCACTAATTAGGCCACACACACCCCACTTGACTGGCATCAGTTGACCCCCCTTTTCAAAATGAAAAAGATGCTTTGCATGAAGCACTCTAAAAAATACGCATTCCTTTCACCTCCCGTGGATGACCCAGGGGAAGAAAAGTCCTCTGAGAGCCATAACTTGTTCATCTTGGTTCTTTTAGAAACACAGCGAGGGGACTCCAACCACAGTCTCCCTCGTTGCCACTAATTGGGCCACACACACCCCACTTGACTGGCATCAGTTGACCCCCCTTTTCAAAATGAAAAAGATGCTTTGCATGAAGCACTCTCAAAAATACGTGTGCCTTTCGCGTCCCCTGGCTGACCCAGGGGAAGAAAAGTCCTCTGAGAGCCATGACTTGTTCATCTTGGTTCTTTTAGAAACACAGCGAGGGGACTCCAACCACAGTCTCCCTCGTTGCCACTAATTGGGCCACACACACCCCACTTCACTAGCATCAGTTGACCCCCCTTTTCAAAATGAAAAAGATGCTTTGCATGAAGCACTCTCAAAAATACGCATGCCTTTCACCTCCCCTGGAGGACCGAGGGGAAGAAAAGTCCTCTGAGAGCCATGACTTGTTCATCTTGGTTCTTTTAGAAACACAGCGAGGGGACTCCAACCACAGTCTCCCTCGTTGCCACTAATTAGGCCACACACACCCCACTTGACTGGCATCAGTTGACCCCCCTTTTCAAAATGAAAAAGATGCTTTGCATGAAGCACTCTCAAAAATACGTGTGCCTTTCACGTCCCCTGGCTGACCCAGGGGAAGAAAAGTCCTCTGAGAGCCATGACTTGTTCATCTTGGTTCTTTTAGAAACACAGCGAGGGGACTCCAACCACAGTCTCCCTCGTAGCCACTAATTGGGCCACACACAATCCACTTGACTGGCATCAGTTGATCCCCCTTTTCAAAATGAAAAAGATGCTTTGCATGAAGCACTCTCAAAAATACGTGTGCCTTTCGCGTCCCCTGGCTGACCCAGGGGAAGAAAAGTCCTCTCAGAGCCATGACTTGTTCATCTTGGTTCTTTTAGAAACACAGCGAGGGGACTCCAACCACAGTCTCCCTCGTTGCCACTAATTGGGCCACAAACACCCCACTTGACTAGCATCAGTTGACCCCCCTTTTCAAAATGAAAAAGATGCTTTGCATGAAGCACTCTCAAAAATACGCATGCCTTTCACCTCCCCTGGATGACCGAGGGGAAGAAAAGTCCTCTGAGAGCCGTGACTTGTTCATCTTGGTTCTTTTAGAAACACAGCGAGGGGACTCCAACCACAGTCTCCCTCGTTGCCACTAATTGGGCCACACACACCCCACTTGACTGGCATCAGTTGATCCCCCTTTTCAAAATGAAAAAGATGCTTTGCATGAAGCACTCTCAAAAATACTTGTGCCTTTCGAGTCCCCTGGCTGACCCAGGGGAAGAAAAGTCCTCTGAGAGCCATGACTTGTTCATCTTTGTTCTTTTTTCAAAAGCGAGGGGACTCCAACCACAGTCTCCCTCGTTGCCACTAATTAGGCCACACACACCCCACTTGACTGGCATCAGTTGACCCCCCTTTTCAAAATGAAAAAGATGCTTTGCATGAAGCACTCTAAAAAATACGCATTCCTTTCACCTCCCGGTGATGACCCAGGGGAAGAAAAGTCCTCTGAGAGCCATAACTTGTTCATCTTGGTTCTTTTAGAAACACAGCGAGGGGACTCTAACCACAGTCTCCCTCGTTGCCACTAATTGGGCCACACACACCCCACTTGACTGGCATCAGTTGACCCCCCTTTTCAAAATGAAAAAGATGCTTTGCATGAAGCACTCTCAAAAATACGTGTGCCTTTCGCGTCCCCTGGCTGACCCAGGGGAAGAAAAGTCCTCTGAGAGCCATGACTTGTTCATCTTGGTTCTTTTAGAAACACAGCGAGGGGACTCCAACCACAGTCTCCCTCGTTGCCACTAATTGGGCCACACACACCCCACTTGACTAGCATCAGTTGACCCCCCTTTTCAAAATGAAAAAGATGCTTTGCATGAAGCACTCTCAAAAATACGCATGCCTTTCACCTCCCCTGGATGACCGAGCGGAAGAAAAGTCCTCTGAGAGCCATGACTTGTTCATCTTGGTTCTTTTAGAAACACAGCGAGGGGACTCCAACCACAGTCTCCCTCGTTGCCACTAATTAGGCCACACACACCCCACTTGACTGGCATCAGTTGACCCCCCTTTTCAAAATGAAAAAGATGCTTTGCATGAAGCACTCTCAAAAATACGTGTGCCTTTCGCGTCCCCTGGCTGACCCAGGGGAAGACAAGTCCTCTGAGAGCCATGACTTGTTCATCTTGGTTCTTTTAGAAACACAGCGAGGGGACTCCAACCACAGTCTCCCTCGTTGCCACTAATTGGGCCACACACAATCCACTTGACTGGCATCAGTTGATCCCCCTTTTCAAAATGAAAAAGATGCTTTGCATGAAGCACTCTCAAAAATAAGTGTGCCTTTCGCGTCCCCTGGCTGACCCAGGGGAAGAAAAGTCCTCTCAGAGCCATGACTTGTTCATCTTGGTTCTTTTAGAAACACAGCGAGGAGACTCCAACCACAGTCTCCCTCGTTGCCACTAATTGGGCCACACACACCCCACTTGACTGGCATCAGTTGATCCCCCTTTTCAAAATGAAAAAGATGCTTTGCATGAAGCACTCTCAAAAATACGTGTGCCTTTCGAGTCCCCTGGCTGACCCAGGGGAAGAAAAGTCCTCTGAGAGCCATGACTTGTTCATCTTGGTTCTTTTTTCAAAAGCGAGGGGACTTCAACCACAGTCTCCCTCGTTACCACTAATTAGGCCACACACACCCCACTTGACTGGCATCAGTTGACCCCCCTTTTCAAAATGAAAAAGATGCTTTGCATGAAGCACTCTAAAAAATACGCATTCCTTTCACCTCCCGTGGATGACCCAGGGGAAGAAAAGTCCTCTGAGAGCCATAACTTGTTCATCTTGGTTCTTTTAGAAACACAGCGAGGGGACTCCAACCACAGTCTCCCTCGTTGCCACTAATTGGGCCACACACACCCCACTTGACTGGCATCAGTTGACCCCCCTTTTCAAAATGAAAAAGATGCTTTGCATGAAGCACTCTCAAAAATACGTGTGCCTTTCGCGTCCCCTGGCTGACCCAGGGGAAGAAAAGTCCTCTGAGAGCCATGACTTGTTCATCTTGGTTCTTTTAGAAACACAGCGAGGGGACTCCAACCAGTCTCCCTCGTTGCCACTAATTGGGCCACACACACCCCACTTGACTAGCATCAGTTGACCCCCCTTTTCAAAATGAAAAAGATGCTTTGCATGAAGCACTCTCAAAAATACGCATGCCTTTCACTTCCCCTGGATGACCGAGGGGAAGAAAAGTCCTCTGAGAGCCATGACTTGTTCATCTTGGTTCTTTTAGAAACACAGCGAGGGGACTCCAACCACAGTCTCCCTCGTTGCCACTAATTAGGCCACACACACCCCACTTGACTGGCATCAGTTGACCCCCCTTTTCAAAATGAAAAAGATGCTTTGCATGAAGCACTCTCAAAAATACGTGTGCCTTTCGCGTCCCCTGGCTGACCCAGGGGAAGAAAAGTCCTCTGAGAGCCATGACTTGTTCATCTTGGTTCTTTTAGAAACACAGCGAGGGGACTCCAACCACAGTCTCCCTCGTTGCCACTAATTGGGCCACACACAATCCACTTGACTGGCATCAGTTGATCCCCCTTTTCAAAATGAAAAAGATGCTTTGCATGAAGCACTCTCAAAAATAAGTGTGCCTTTCGCGTCCCCTGGCTGACTCAGGGGAAGAAAACTCCTCTCAGAGCCATGACTTGTTCATCTTGGTTCTTTTAGAAACACAGCGAGGGGACTCCAACCACAGTCTCCCTCGTTGCCACTAATTGGGCCACACACACCCCACTTGACTAGCATCAGTTGACCCCTCTTTTCAAAATGAAAAAGATGCTTTGCATGAAGCACTCTCAAAAATACGCATGCCTTTCACCTCCCCTGGATGACCGAGGGGAAGAAAAGTCCTCTGAGAGTCATGACTTGTTCATCTTGGTTCTTTTAGAAACACAGCGAGGGGACTCCAACCACAGTCTCCCTCGTTGCCACTAATTGGGCCACACACACCCCACTTGACTGGCATCAGTTGATCCCCCTTTTCAAAATGAAAAAGATGCTTTGCATGAAGCACTCTCAAAAATACGTGTGCCTTTCGAGTCCCCTGGCTTACCCAGGGGAAGAAAAGTCCTCTGAGAGCCATGACTTGTTCATCTTGGTTCTTTTTTCAAAAGCGAGGGGACTCCCATCACAGTCTCCCTCGTTGCCACTAATTAGGCCACACACACCCCACTTGACTGGCATCAGTTGACCCCCCTTTTCAAAATTAAAAAGATGCTTTGCATGAAGCACTCTAAAAAATACCCATTCCTTTCACCTCCCGTGGATGACCCAGGGGAAGAAAAGTCCTCTGAGAGCCATGACTTGTTCATCTTGGTTCTTTTAGAAACACAGCGAGGGGACTCCAACCACAGTCTCCCTCGTTGCCACTAATTGGGCCACACACACCCCACTTGACTAGCATCAGTTGACCCCCCTTTTCAAAATGAAAAAGATGCTTTGCATGAAGCACTCTCAAAAATACGCATGCCTTTCACCTCCCCTGGATGACCGAGGGGAAGAAAAGTCCTCTGAGAGCCATGACTTGTTCATCTTGGTTCTTTTAGAAACACAGCGAGGGGACTCCAACCACAGTCTCCCTCGTTGCCACTAATTGGGCCACACACACCCCACTTGACTGGCATCAGTTGATCCCCCTTTTCAAAATGAAAAAGATGCTTTGCATGAAGCACTCTCAAAAATACGTGTGCCTTTCACCTCCCCTGGCTGACCCAGGGGAAGAAAAGTCCTCTGAGAGCCATGACTTGTTCATCTTGGTTCTTTTTTCAAAAGCGAGGGGACTCCCACCACAGTCTCCTTCGTTGCCACTAATTGGGCCACACACACCTTACTTGACTCGCATCAGTTGACCCCCCATTTCAAAATGAAAAAGATGCTTTGCATGAAGCACTCTAAAAAATACGCATGCCTTTCACCTCCCCTGGATGACCGAGGGGAAGAAAAGTCCTCTGAGAGCCATGACTTGTTCATCTTGGTTCTTTTAGAAACACAGCGAGGGGACTCCAACCACAGTCTCCCTCGTTGCCACTAATTGGGCCACACACACCCCACTTGACTGGCATCAGTTGACCCCCTTTTCAAAATGAAAAAGATGCTTTGCATGAAGCACTCTCAAAAATACGTGTGCCTTTCGCGTCCCCCGGCTGACCCAGGGGAAGAAACGTCCTCTGAGAGCCATGACTTGTTCATCTTGGTTCTTTTAGAAACACAGCGAGGGGACTCTAACCACAGTCTCCCTCGTTGCCACTAATTGGGCCACACACAATCCACTTGACTGGCATCAGTTGATCCCCCTTTTCAAAATGAAAAAGATGCTTTGCATGAAGCACTCTCAAAAATACGTGTGCCTTTCGCGTCCCCTGGCTGACCCAGGGGAAGAAAGGTCCTCTCAGAGCCATGACTTGTTCATCTTGGTTCTTTTAGAAACACAGCCAGGGGACTCCAACCACAGTCTCCCTCGTTGCCACTAATTGGGCCACACACACCCCACTTGACTAGCATCAGTTGACCCCCCTTTTCAAAATGAAAAAGATGCTTTGCATGAAGCACTCTCAAAAATACGCATGCCTTTCACCTCCCCTGGATGACTGAGGGGAAGAAAAGTCCTCTGAGAGCCATGACTTGTTCATCTTGGTTCTTTTAGAAACACAGCGAGGGGACTCCAACCACAGTCTCCCTCGTTGCCACTAATTGGGCCACACACACCCCACTTGACTGGCATCAGTTGATCCCCCTTTTCAAAATGAAAAAGATGCTTTGCATGAAGCACTCTCAAAAATACGTGTGCCTTTCGAGTCCCCTGGCTGACCCAGGGGAAGAAAAGTCCTCTGAGAGCCATGACTTGTTCATCTTGGTTCTTTTTTCAAAAGCGAGGGGACTCCCACCACAGTCTCCCTCGTTGCCACTAATTAGGCCACACACACCCCACTTGACTGGCATCAGTTGACCCCCTTTTTCAAAATGAAAAAGATGCTTTGCATGAAGCACTCTAAAAAATACGCATTCCTTTCACCTCCCGTGGATGACCCAGGGGAAGAAAAGTCCTCTGAGAGCCATAACTTGTTCATCTTGGTTCTTTTAGAAACACAGCGAGGGGACTCCAACCACAGTCTCCCTCGTTGCCACTAATTGGGCCACACACACCCCACTTGACTGGCATCAGTTGACCCCCCTTTTCAAAATGAAAAAGATGCTTTGCATGAAGCACTCTCAAAAATACGTGTGCCTTTCGCGTCCCCTGGCTGACCCAGGGGAAGAAAAGTCCTCTGAGAGCCATGACTTGTTCATCTTGGTTCTTTTAGAAACACAGCGAGGGGACTCCAACCACAGTCTCCCTCGTTGCAACTAATTGGGCCACACACACCCCACTTCACTAGCATCAGTTGACCCCCCTTTTCAAAATGAAAAAGATGCTTTGCATGAAGCACTCTCAAAAATACGCATGCCTTTCACCTCCCCTGGATGACCGAGCGGAAGAAAAGTCCTCTGAGAGCCATGACTTGTTCATCTTGGTTCTTTTAGAAACACAGTGAGGGGACTCCAACCACAGTCTCCCTCGTTGCCACTAATTAGGCCACACACACCCCACTTGACTGGCATCAGTTGACCCCCCTTTTCAAAATGAAAAAGATGCTTTGCATGAAGCACTCTCAAAAATACGTGTGCCTTTCGCGTCCCCTGGCTGACCCAGGGGAAGAAAAGTCCTCTGAGAGCCATGACTTGTTCATCTTGGTTCTTTTAGAAACACAGCGAGGGGACTCCAACCACAGTCTCCCTCGTTGCCACTAATTGGGCCACACACAATCCACTTGACTGGCATCAGTTGATCCCCCTTTTCAAAATGAAAAAGATGCTTTGCATGAAGCACTCTCAAAAATAAGTGTGCCTTTCGCGTCCCCTGGCTGACCCAGGGGAAGAAAAGTCCTCTGAGAGCCATGACTTGTTCATCTTGGTTCTTTTTTCAAAAGCGAGGGGACTCCCACCACAGTCTCCCTCGTTGCAACTAATTGGGCCACACACACCCCACTTGACTCGCATCAGTTGACCCCCCTTTTCAAAATGAAAAAGATGCTTTGCATGAAGCACTCTAAAAAATACGCATGCCTTTCACCTCCCCTGGATGACCGAGGGGAAGAAAAGTCCTCTGAGAGCCATGACTTGTTCATCTTGGTTCTTTTAGAAACACAGCGAGGGGACTCCAACCACAGTCTCCCTCGTTGCAACTAATTGGGCCACACACACCCCACTTCACTAGCATCAGTTGACCCCCCTTTTCAAAATGAAAAAGATGCTTTGCATGAAGCACTCTCAAAAATACGCATGCCTTTCACCTCCCCTGGATGACCGAGCGGAAGAAAAGTCCTCTGAGAGCCATGACTTGTTCATCTTGGTTCTTTTAGAAACACAGCGAGGGGACTCCAACCACAGTCTCCCTCGTTGCCACTAATTAGGCCACACACACCCCACTTGACTGGCATCAGTTGACCCCCCTTTTCAAAATGAAAAAGATGCTTTGCATGAAGCACTCTCAAAAATACGTGTGCCTTTCGCCTCCCCTGGCTGACCCAGGGGAAGAAAAGTCCTCTGAGAGCCATGACTTGTTCATCTTGGTTCTTTTAGAAACACAGCGAGGGGACTCCAACCACAGTCTCCCTCGTTGCCACTAATTGGGCCACACACAATCCACTTGACTGGCATCAGTTGATCCCCCTTTTCAAAATGAAAAAGATGCTTTGCATGAAGCACTCTCAAAAATAAGTGTGCCTTTCGCGTCCCCTGGCTGACCCAGGGGAAGAAAAGTCCTCTCAGAGCCATGACTTGTTCATCTTGGTTCTTTTAGAAACACAGCGAGGAGACTCCAACCACAGTCTCCCTCGTTGCCACTAATTGGGCCACACACACCCCACTTGACTGGCATCATTTGATCCCCCTTTTCAAAATGAAAAAGATGCTTTGCATGAAGCACTCTCAAAAATACGTGTGCCTTTCGAGTCCCTTGGCTGACCCAGGGGAAGAAAAGTCCTCTGAGAGCCATGACTTGTTCATCTTGGTTCTTTTTTCAAAAGCGAGGGGACTCCAACCACAGTCTCCCTCGTTACCACTAATTAGGCCACACACACCCCACTTGACTGGCATCAGTTGACCCCCCTTTTCAAAATGAAAAAGATGCTTTGCATGAAGCACTCTAAAAAATACGCATTCCTTTCACCTCCCGTGGATGACCCAGGGGAAGAAAAGTCCTCTGAGAGCCATAACTTGTTCATCTTGGTTCTTTTAGAAACACAGCGAGGGGACTCCAACCACAGTCTCCCTCGTTGCCACTAATTGGGCCACACACACCCCACTTGACTGGCATCAGTTGACCCCCCTTTTCAAAATGAAAAAGATGCTTTGCATGAAGCACTCTCAAAAATACGTGTGCCTTTCGCGTCTCCTGGCTGACCCAGGGGAAGAAAAGTCCTCTGAGAGCCATGACTTGTTCATCTTGGTTCTTTTAGAAACACAGCGAGGGGACTCCAACCACAGTCTCCCTCGTTGCCACTAATTGGGCCACACACACCCCACTTCACTAGCATCAGTTGACCCCCCATTTCAAAATGAAAAAGATGCTTTGCATGAAGCACTCTCAAAAATACGCATGCCTTTCACCTCCCCTGGATGACCGAGGGGAAGAAAAGTCCTCTGAGAGCCATGACTTGTTCATCTTGGTTCTTTTAGAAACACAGCGAGGGGACTCCAACCACAGTCTCCCTCATTGCCACTAATTAGGCCACACACACCCCACTTGACTGGCATCAGTTGACCCCCCTTTTCAAAATGAAAAAGATGCTTTGCATGAAGCACTCTCAAAAATACGTGTGCCTTTCGCGTCCCCTGGCTGACCCAGGGGAAGAAAAGTCCTCTGAGAGCCATGACTTGTTCATCTTGGTTCTTTTAGAAACACAGCGAGGGGACTCCAACCACAGTCTCCCTCGTTGCCACTAATTGGGCCACACACAATCCACTTGACTGGCATCAGTTGATCCCCCTTTTCAAAATGAAAAAGATGCTTTGCATGAAGCACTCTCAAAAATAAGTGTGCCTTTCGCGTCCCCTGGCTGACCCAGGGGAAGAAAACTCCTCTCAGAGCCATGACTTGTTCATCTTGGTTCTTTTAGAAACACAGCGAGGGGACTCCAACCACAGTCTCCCTCGTTGCCACTAATTGGGCCACACACACCCCACTTGACTAGCATCAGTTGATCCCCCTTTTCAAAATGAAAAACATGCTTTGCATGAAGCACTCTCAAAAATACGTGTGCCTTTCGAGTCCCCTGGCTTACCCAGGGGAAGAAAAGTCCTCTGAGAGCCATGACTTGTTCATCTTGGTTCTTTTTTCAAAAGCGAGGGGACTCCCACCACAGTCTCCCTCGTTGCCACTAATTAGGCCACACACACCCCACTTGACTTGCATCAGTTGACCCCCCTTTTCAAAATGAAAAAGATGCTTTGCATGAAGCACTCTAAAAAATACGCATTCCTTTCACCTCCCGTGGATGACCCAGGGGAAGAAAAGTCCTCTGAGAGCCATGACTTGTTCATCTTGGTTCTTTTAGAAACACAGCGAGGGGACTCAAACCACAGTCTCCCTCGTTGCCACTAATTGGGCCACACACACCCCACTTGACTGGCATCAGTTGACCCCCCTTTTCAAAATGAAAAAGATTCTTTGCATGAAGCACTCTCAAAAATACGTGTGCCTTTCGCGTCCCCTGGCTGACCCAGGGGAAGAAAAGTCTTCTGAGAGCCATGACTTGTTCATCTTGGTTCTTTTAGAAACACAGCGAGGGGACTCCAACCACAGTCTCCCTCGTTGCCACTAATTGGGCCACACACACCCCACTTGACTGGCATCAGTTGACCCCCCTTTTCAAAATGAAAAAGATGCTTTGCATGAAGCACTCTCAAAAATACGTGTGCCTTTCACCTCCCCTGGCTGACCCAGGGGAAGAAAAGTCCTCTGAGAGCCATGACTTGTTCATCTTGGTTCTTTTTTCAAAAGCGAGGGGACTCCCACCACAGTCTCCCTCGTTGCCACTAATTGGGCCACACACACCCCACTTGACTCGCATCAGTTGACCCCCCTTTTCAAAATGAAAAAGATGCTTTGCATGAAGCACTCTAAAAAATACGCATGCCTTTCACCTCCCCTGGATGACCGAGGGGAAGAAAAGTCCTCTGAGAGCCATGACTTGTTCATCTTGGTTCTTTTAGAAACACAGCGAGGGGACTCCAACCACAGTCTCCCTCGTTGCCACTAATTGGGCCACACACACCCCACTTGACTGGCATCAGTTGACCCCCCTTTTCAAAATGAAAAAGATGCTTTGCATGAAGCACTCTCAAAAATACGTGTGCCTTTCGCGTCCCCCGGCTGACCCAGGGGAAGAAACGTCCTCTGAGAGCCATGACTTGTTCATCTTGGTTCTTTTAAAAACACAGCGAGGGGACTCCAACCACAGTCTCCCTCGTTGCCACTAATTGGGCCACACACAATCCACTTGACTGGCATCAGTTGATCCCCCTTTTCAAAATGAAAAAGATGCTTTGCATGAAGCACTCTCAAAAATACGTGTGCCTTTCGCGTCCCCTGGCTGACCCAGGGGAAGAAAAGTCCTCTCAGAGCCATGACTTGTTCATCTTGGTTCTTTTAGAAACACAGCGAGGGGACTCCAACCACAGTCTCCCTCGTTGCCACTAATTGGGCCACACACACCCCACTTGACTGGCATCAGTTGATCCCCCTTTTCAAAATGAAAAAGATGCTTTGCATGAAGCACTCTCAAAAATACCTGTGCCTTTCGAGTCCCCTGGCTGACCCAGGGGAAGAAAAGTCCTCTGAGAGCCATGACTTGTTCATCTTGGTTCTTTTTTCAAAAGCGAGGGGACTCCCACCACAGTCTCCCTCGTTGCCACTAATTAGGCCACACACACCCCACTTGACTGGCATCAGTTGACCCCCCTTTTCAAAATGAAAAAGATGCTTTGCATGATGCACTCTAAAAAATACGCATGCCTTTCACCTCCCCTGGATGACCGAGGGGAAGAAAAGTCCTCTGAGAGCCATGACTTGTTCATCTTGGTTCTTTTAGAAACACAGCGAGGGGACTCCAACCACAGTCTCCCTCGTTGCCACTAATTGGGCCACACACACCCCACTTGACTAGCATCAGTTGACCCCCCTTTTCAAAATGAAAAAGATGCTTTGCATGAAGCACTCTCAAAAATACGCATGCCTTTCACCTCCCCTGGATGACCGAGGGGAAGAAAAGTCCTCTGAGAGCCATGACTTGTTCATCTTGGTTCTTTTAGAAACACAGCGAGGGGACTCCAACCACAGTCTCCCTCGTTGCCACTAATTGGGCCACACACACCCCACTTGACTGGCATCAGTTGATCCCCCTTTTCAAAATGAAAAAGATGCTTTGCATGAAGCACTCTCAAAAATACGTGTGCCTTTCGAGTCCCCTGGCTTACCCAGGGGAAGAAAAGTCCTCTGAGAGCCATGACTTGTTCATCTTGGTTCTTTATTCAAAAGCGAGGGGACTCCCACCACAGTCTCCCTCGTTGCCACTAATTGGGCCACACACACCCCACTTGACTCGCATCAGTTGACCCCCCTTTTCAAAATGAAAAAGATGCTTTGCATGAAGCACTCTAAAAAATACGCATGCCTTTCACCTCCCCTGGATGACCGAGGGGAAGAAAAGTCCTCTGAGAGCCATGACTTGTTCATCTTGGTTCTTTTAGAAACACAGCGAGGGGACTCCAACCACAGTCTCCCTCGTTGCCACTAATTGGGCCACACACAATCCACTTGACTGGCATCAGTTGATCCCCCTTTTCAAAATGAAAAAGATGCTTTGCATGAAGCACTCTCAAAAATACGTGTGCCTTTCGCGTCCCCTGGCTGACCCAGGGGAAGAAAAGTCCTCTCAGAGCCATGACTTGTTCATCTTGGTTCTTTTAGAAACACAGCGAGGGGACTCCAACCACAGTCTCCCTCGTTGCCACTAATTGGGCCACACACACCCCACTTGACTAGCATCAGTTGACCCCCCTTTTCAAAATGAAAAAGATGCTTTGCATGAAGCACTCTCAAAAATACGCATGCCTTTCACCTCCCCTGGATGACTGAGGGGAAGAAAAGTCCTCTGAGAGCCATGACTTGTTCATCTTGGTTCTTTTAGAAACACAGCGAGGGGACTCCAACCACAGTCTCCCTCGTTGCCACTAATTGGGCCACACACACCCCACTTGACTGGCATCAGTTGATCCCCCTTTTCAAAATGAAAAAGATGCTTTGCATGAAGCACTCTCAAAAATACCTGTGCCTTTCGAGTCCCCTGGCTGACCCAGGGGAAGAAAAGTCCTCTGAGAGCCATGACTTGTTCATCTTGGTTCTTTTTTCAAAAGCGAGGGGACTCCCACCACAGTCTCCCTCGTTGCCACTAATTAGGCCACACACACCCCACTTGACTGGCATCAGTTGACCCCCCTTTTCAAAATGAAAAAGATGCTTTGCATGAAGCACTCTAAAAAATACGCATGCCTTTCACCTCCCCTGGATGACCCAGGGGAAGAAAAGTCCTCTGAGAGCCATGACTTGTTCATCTTGGTTCTTTTAGAAACACAGCGAGGGGACTCCAACCACAATCTCCCTCGTTGCCACTAATTGAGCCCCCCCAATCCACTTGACTGGCATCAGTTTATCCCCCTTTTCAAAATGAAAAAGATGCTTTGCATGAAGCACTCTCAAAAATACGTGTGCCTTTCACCTCCCGTGGATGACCGAGGGGAAGAAAAGTCCTCTGAGAGCCATGACTTGTTCATCTTGGTTCTTTTAGAAACACAGCGAGGGGACTCCAACCACAGTCTCCCTCGTTGCCACTAATTGGGCCACACACACCCCACTTGACTGACATCAGTTGACCCCCCTTTTCAAAATGAAAAAGATGCTTTGCATGAAGCACTCTCAAAAATACGTGTGCCTTTCGCGTCCCCCGGCTGACCCAGGGGAAGAAACGTCCTCTGAGAGCCATGACTTGTTCATCTTGGTTCTTTTAGAAACACAGCGAGGGGACTCCAACCACAGTCTCCCTCGTTGCCACTAATTGGGCCACACACACCCCACTTGACTGGCATCAGTTGACCCCCCTTTTCAAAATGAAAAAGATGCTTTGCATGAAGCACTCTCAAAAATACGTGTGCCTTTCGCGTCCCCCGGCTGACCCAGGGGAAGAAACGTCCTCTGAGAGCCATGACTTGTTCATCTTGGTTCTTTTAGAAACACAGCGAGGGGACTCCAACCACAGTCTCCCTCGTTGCCACTAATTGGGCCACACACAATCCACTTGACTGGCATCAGTTGATCCCCCTTTTCAAAATGAAAAAGATGCTTTGCATGAAGCACTCTCAAAAATACGTGTGCCTTTCGCGTCCCCTGGCTGACCCAGGGGAAGAAAAGTCCTCTCAGAGCCATGACTTGTTCATCTTGGTTCTTTTAGAAACACAGCGAGGGGACTCCAACCACAGTCTCCCTCGTTGCCACTAATTGGGCCACACACACCCCACTTGACTAGCATCAGTTGACCCCCCTTTTCAAAATGAAAAAGATGCTTTGCATGAAGCACTCTCAAAAATACGCATGCCTTTCACCTCCCCTGGATGACTGAGGGGAAGAAAAGTCCTCTGAGAGCCATGACTTGCTCATCTTGGTTCTTTTAGAAACACAGCGAGGGGACTCCAACCACAGTCTCCCTCGTTGCCACTAATTGGGCCACACACACCCCACTTGACTGGCATCAGTTGATCCCCCTTTTCAAAATGAAAAAGATGCTTTGCATGAAGCACTCTCAAAAATACCTGTGCCTTTCGAGTCCCCTGGCTGACCCAGGGGAAGAAAAGTCCTCTGAGAGCCATGACTTGTTCATCTTGGTTCTTTTTTCAAAAGCGAGGGGACTCCCACCACAGTCTCCCTCATTGCCACTAATTAGGCCACACACACCCCACTTGACTGGCATCAGTTGACCCCCCTTTTCAAAATGAAAAAGATGCTTTGCATGAAGCACTCTAAAAAATACGCATGCCTTTCACCTCCCCTGGATGACCGAGGGGAAGAAAAGTCCTCTGAGAGCCATGACTTGTTCATCTTGGTTCTTTTAGAAACACAGCGAGGGGACTCCAACCACAGTCTCCCTCGTTGCCACTAATTGGGCCACACACACCCCACTTGACTAGCATCAGTTGACCCCCCTTTTCAAAATGAAAAAGATGCTTTGCATGAAGCACTCTCAAAAATACGCATGCCTTTCACCTCCCCTGGATGACCGAGGGGAAGAAAAGTCCTCTGAGAGCCATGACTTGTTCATCTTGGTTCTTTTAGAAACACAGCGAGGGGACTCCAACCACAGTCTCCCTCGTTGCCACTAATTGGGCCACACACACCCCACTTGACTGGCATCAGTTGATCCCCCTTTTCAAAATGAAAAAGATGCTTTGCATGAAGCACTCTCAAAAATACGTGTGCCTTTCGAGTCCCCTGGCTTACCCAGGGGAAGAAAAGTCCTCTGAGAGCCATGACTTGTTCATCTTGGTTCTTTATTCAAAAGCGAGGGGACTCCCACCACAGTCTCCCTCGTTGCCACTAATTGGGCCACACACACCCCACTTGACTCGCATCAGTTGACCCCCCTTTTCAAAATGAAAAAGATGCTTTGCATGAAGCACTCTAAAAAATACGCATGCCTTTCACCTCCCCTGGATGACCGAGGGGAAGAAAAGTCCTCTGAGAGCCATGACTTGTTCATCTTGGTTCTTTTAGAAACACAGCGAGGGGACTCCAACCACAGTCTCCCTCGTTGCCACTAATTGGGCCACACACAATCCACTTGACTGGCATCAGTTGTTCCCCCTTTTCAAAATGAAAAAGATGCTTTGCATGAAGCACTCTCAAAAATACGTGTGCCTTTCGCGTCCCCTGGCTGACCCAGGGGAAGAAAAGTCCTCTCAGAGCCATGACTTGTTCATCTTGGTTCTTTTAGAAACACAGCGAGGGGACTCCAACCACAGTCTCCCTCGTTGCCACTAATTGGGCCACACACACCCCACTTGACTAGCATCAGTTGACCCCCCTTTTCAAAATGAAAAAGATGCTTTGCATGAAGCACTCTCAAAAATACGCATGCCTTTCACCTCCCCTGGATGACTGAGGGGAAGAAAAGTCCTCTGAGAGCCATGACTTGTTCATCTTGGTTCTTTTAGAAACACAGCGAGGGGACTCCAACCACAGTCTCCCTCGTTGCCACTAATTGGGCCACACACACCCCACTTGACTGGCATCAGTTGATCCCCCTTTTCAAAATGAAAAAGATGCTTTGCATGAAGCACTCTCAAAAATACCTGTGCCTTTCGAGTCCCCTGGCTGACCCAGGGGAAGAAAAGTCCTCTGAGAGCCATGACTTGTTCATCTTGGTTCTTTTTTCAAAAGCGAGGGGACTCCCACCACAGTCTCCCTCGTTGCCACTAATTAGGCCACACACACCCCACTTGACTGGCATCAGTTGACCCCCCTTTTCAAAATGAAAAAGATGCTTTGCATGAAGCACTCTAAAAAATACGCATGCCTTTCACCTCCCCTGGATGACCCAGGGGAAGAAAAGTCCTCTGAGAGCCATGACTTGTTCATCTTGGTTCTTTTAGAAACACAGCGAGGGGACTCCAACCACAGTCTCCCTCGTTGCCACTAATTGAGCCCCCCCAATCCACTTGACTGGCATCAGTTTATCCCCCTTTTCAAAATGAAAAAGATGCTTTGCATGAAGCACTCTCAAAAATACGTGTGCCTTTCACCTCCCGTGGATGACCGAGGGGAAGAAAAGTCCTCTGAGAGCCATGACTTGTTCATCTTGGTTCTTTTAGAAACACAGCGAGGGGACTCCAACCACAGTCTCCCTCGTTGCCACTAATTGGGCCACACACACCCCACTTGACTGGCATCAGTTGACCCCCCTTTTCAAAATGAAAAAGATGCTTTGCATGAAGCACTCTCAAAAATACGTGTGCCTTTCGCGTCCCCCGGCTGACCCAGGGGAAGAAACGTCCTCTGAGAGCCATGACTTGTTCATCTTGGTTCTTTTAGAAACACAGCGAGGGGACTCCAACCACAGTCTCCCTCGTTGCCACTAATTGGGCCACACACAATCCACTTGACTGGCATCAGTTGATCCCCCTTTTCAAAATGAAAAAGATGCTTTGCATGAAGCACTCTCAAAAATACGTGTGCCTTTCGCGTCCCCTGGCTGACCCAGGGGAAGAAAAGTCCTCTCAGAGCCATGACTTGTTCATCTTGGTTCTTTTAGAAACACAGCGAGGGGACTCCAACCACAGTCTCCCTCGTTGCCACTAATTGGGCCACACACACCCCACTTGACTAGCATCAGTTGACCCCCCTTTTCAAAATGAAAAAGATGCTTTGCATGAAGCACTCTCAAAAATACGCATGCCTTTCACCTCCCCTGGATGACTGAGGGGAAGAAAAGTCCTCTGAGAGCCATGACTTGCTCATCTTGGTTCTTTTAGAAACACAGCGAGGGGACTCCAACCACAGTCTCCCTCGTTGCCACTAATTGGGCCACACACACCCCACTTGACTGGCATCAGTTGATCCCCCTTTTCAAAATGAAAAAGATGCTTTGCATGAAGCACTCTCAAAAATACCTGTGCCTTTCGAGTCCCCTGGCTGACCCAGGGGAAGAAAAGTCCTCTCAGAGCCATGACTTGTTCATCTTGGTTCTTTTTTCAAAAGCGAGGGGACTCCCACCACAGTCTCCCTCGTTGCCACTAATTAGGCCACACACACCCCACTTGACTGGCATCAGTTGACCCCCCTTTTCAAAATGAAAAAGATGCTTTGCATGAAGCACTCTAAAAAATACGCATGCCTTTCACCTCCCCTGGATGACCGAGGGGAAGAAAAGTCCTCTGAGAGCCATGACTTGTTCATCTTGGTTCTTTTAGAAACACAGCGAGGGGACTCCAACCACAGTCTCCCTCGTTGCCACTAATTGGGCCACACACACCCCACTTGACTAGCATCAGTTGACCCCCCTTTTCAAAATGAAAAAGATGCTTTGCATGAAGCACTCTCAAAAATACGCATGCCTTTCACCTCCCCTGGATGACCGAGGGGAAGAAAAGTCCTCTGAGAGCCATGACTTGTTCATCTTGGTTCTTTTAGAAACACAGCGAGGGGACTCCAACCACAGTCTCCCTCGTTGCCACTAATTGGGCCACACACACCCCACTTGACTGGCATCAGTTGATCCCCCTTTTCAAAATGAAAAAGATGCTTTGCATGAAGCACTCTCAAAAATACGTGTGCCTTTCGAGTCCCCTGGCTGACCCAGGGGAAGAAAAGTCCTCTGAGAGCCATGACTTGTTCATCTTGGTTCTTTTTTCAAAAGCGAGGGGACTCCCACCACAGTCTCCCTCGTTGCCACTAATTGGGCCACACACACCCCACTTGACTCGCATCAGTTGACCCCCCTTTTCAAAATGAAAAAGATGCTTTGCATGAAGCACTCTAAAAAATACGCATGCCTTTCACCTCCCCTGGATGACCGAGGGGAAGAAAAGTCCTCTGAGAGCCATGACTTGTTCATCTTGGTTCTTTTAGAAACACAGCGAGGGGACTCCAACCACAGTCTCCCTCATTGCCACTAATTGGGCCACACACAATCCACTTGACTGGCATCAGTTGATCCCCCTTTTCAAAATGAAAAAGATGCTTTGCATGAAGCACTCTCAAAAATACGTGTGCCTTTCGCGTCCCCTGGCTGACCCAGGGGAAGAAAAGTCCTCTCAGAGCCATGACTTGTTCATCTTGGTTCTTTTAGAAACACAGCGAGGGGACTCCAACCACAGTCTCCCTCGTTGCCACTAATTGGGCCACACACACCCCACTTGACTAGCATCAGTTGACCCCCCTTTTCAAAATGAAAAAGATGCTTTGCATGAAGCACTCTCAAAAATACGCATGCCTTTCACCTCCCCTGGATGACTGAGGGGAAGAAAAGTCCTCTGAGAGCCATGACTTGTTCATCTTGGTTCTTTTAGAAACACAGCGAGGGGACTCCAACCACAGTCTCCCTCGTTGCCACTAATTGGGCCACACACACCCCACTTGACTGGCATCAGTTGATCCCCCTTTTCAAAATGAAAAAGATGCTTTGCATGAAGCACTCTCAAAAATACCTGTGCCTTTCGAGTCCCCTGGCTGACCCAGGGGAAGAAAAGTCCTCTGAGAGCCATGACTTGTTCATCTTGGTTCTTTTTTCAAAAGCGAGGGGACTCCCACCACAGTCTCCCTCGTTGCCACTAATTAGGCCACACACACCCCACTTGACTGGCATCAGTTGACCCCCCTTTTCAAAATGAAAAAGATGCTTTGCATGAAGCACTCTAAAAAATACGCATGCCTTTCACCTCCCCTGGATGACCCAGGGGAAGAAAAGTCCTCTGAGAGCCATGACTTGTTCATCTTGGTTCTTTTAGAAACACAGCGAGGGGACTCCAACCACAGTCTCCCTCGTTGCCACTAATTGAGCCCCCCCAATCCACTTGACTGGCATCAGTTTATCCCCCTTTTCAAAATGAAAAAGATGCTTTGCATGAAGCACTCTCAAAAATACGTGTGCCTTTCACCTCCCGTGGATGACCGAGGGGAAGAAAAGTCCTCTGAGAGCCATGACTTGTTCATCTTGGTTCTTTTAGAAACACAGCTAGGGGACTACAACCACAGTCTCCCTCGTTGCCACTAATTGGGCCACACACACCCCACTTGACTGGCATCAGTTGATCCCCCTTTTCAAAATGAAAAAGATGCTTTGCATAAAGCACTCTCAAAAATACGTGTGCCTTTCGCGTCCCCTGGCTGACCCAGGGGAAGAAAAGTCCTCTGAGAGCCATGACTTGTTCATCTTGGTTCTTTTAGAAACACAGCGAGGGGACTCCAACCACAGTCTCCCTCGTTGCCACTAATTGGGCCACACACACCCCACTTGACTAGCATCAGTTGACCCCCCTTTTCAAAATGAAAAAGATGCTTTGCATGAAGCACTCTCAAAAATACGCATGCCTTTCACCTCCCCTGGCTGACCCAGGGGAAGAAAAGTCCTCTCAGAGCCATGACTTGTTCATCTTGGTTCTTTTAGAAACACAGCGAGGGGACTCCAACCACAGTCTCCCTCGTTGCCACTAATTGGGCCACACACACCCCACTTGACTAGCATCAGTTGACCCCCCTTTTCAAAATGAAAAAGATGCTTTGCATGAAGCACTCTCAAAAATACGCATGCCTTTCACCTCCCCTGGATGACTGAGGGGAAGAAAAGTCCTCTGAGAGCCATGACTTGTTCATCTTGGTTCTTTTAGAAACACAGCGAGGGGACTCCAACCACAGTCTCCCTCGTTGCCACTAATTGGGCCACACACACCCCACTTGACTGGCATCAGTTGATCCCCCTTTTCAAAATGAAAAAGATGCTTTGCATGAAGCACTCTCAAAAATACCTGTGCCTTTCGAGTCCCCTGGCTGACCCAGGGGAAGAAAAGTCCTCTGAGAGCCATGACTTGTTCATCTTGGTTCTTTTTTCAAAAGCGAGGGGACTCCCACCACAGTCTCCCTCGTTGCCACTAATTAGGCCACACACACCCCACTTGACTGGCATCAGTTGACCCCCCTTTTCAAAATGAAAAAGATGCTTTGCATGAAGCACTCTAAAAAATACGCATGCCTTTCACCTCCCCTGGATGACCCAGGGGAAGAAAAGTCCTCTGAGAGCCATGACTTGTTCATCTTGGTTCTTTTAGAAACACAGCGAGGGGACTCCAACCACAGTCTCCCTCGTTGCCACTAATTGAGCCCCCCCAATCCACTTGACTGGCATCAGTTTATCCCCCTTTTCAAAATGAAAAAGATGCTTTGCATGAAGCACTCTCAAAAATACGTGTGCCTTTCACCTCCCGTGGATGACCGAGGGGAAGAAAAGTCCTCTGAGAGCCATGACTTGTTCATCTTGGTTCTTTTAGAAACACAGCTAGGGGACTACAACCACAGTCTCCCTCGTTGCCACTAATTGGGCCACACACACCCCACTTGACTGGCATCAGTTGATCCCCCTTTTCAAAATGAAAAAGATGCTTTGCATAAAGCACTCTCAAAAATACGTGTGCCTTTCGCGTCCCCTGGCTGACCCAGGGGAAGAAAAGTCCTCTGAGAGCCATGACTTGTTCATCTTGGTTCTTTTTTCAAAAGCGAGGGGACTCCAACCACAGTCTCCCTCGTTGCCACTAATTGGGCCACACACACCCCACTTGACTGGCATCAGTTGACCCCCCTTTTCAAAATGAAAAAGATGCTTTGCATGAAGCACTCTCAAAAATACGCATGCCTTTCACCTCCCCTGGATTACCCAGGGGAAGAAAAGTCCTCTGAGAGCCATGACTTGTTCATCTTAGTTCTTTTTTCAAAAGCGAGGGGACTCCAACCACAGTCTCCCTCGTTTCCACTAATTGGGCCACACACACCCCACTTGACTGGCATCAGTTGACCCCCCTTTTCAAAATGAAAAAGATGCTTTGCATGAAGCACTCTCAAAAATACGCATGCCTTTCACCTCCCCTGGATGACCCAGGGGAAGAAAAGTCCTCTGAGAGCCATGACTTGTTCATCTTGGTTCTTTTAGAAACACAGCGAGGGGACTCCAACCACAGTCTCCCTCGTTGCCACTAATTGAGCCCCCCCAATCCACTTGACTGGCATCAGTTGATCCCCCTTTTCAAAATGAAAAAGATGCTTTGCATGAAGCACTCTCAAAAGTACGTGTGCCTTTCGCGTCCCCTGGCTGACCCAGGGGAAGAAAAGTCCTCTGAGAGCCATGTCCACATTGTCAGTGGACAGATGCGTGTGCTTATCTGCCAGCAGACCCCAGCAGCACTGAAGAAAGGTTCTGAGAGAACGCTGGCTGCAGGACATGACAAGATCCCCAAGGCGTACGTGGCAAGCTCAGGCAATTTATCCAGATTGGAAGCCTAACATGAGCAGGGCTCAAGTTGCACAGTAATGGCATTGATGTTTCCTTGCATATACTCATATATCTGTGTCTCCTCCTCTTTTTGCTTGTCCAGCTCTTTTGTTTTCACATGAGTATATGTCCTTGTCACTTTCCCATGTGTTTGTGTTGTGTTGTGAGTTGTATGTCACCTTTTGGACACCTTTGTGGGTGTTTTCTAGGTGTTTTTCTGTGTTTGTGATTGCCTGCCATTGTTTCCTATGCGGTTCGAGTTCGGTTCATCGAACGTTCGACGAACTGAACTCGAACGAGACCTCCGTTCGACGAACCGAACTCGAGCCGAACCACGACCGGTTTGCTCATCTCTAGAATTCTGTGCTTGAAATGTCCTTTTTCCTACCTTTTGTTATTCACCTTACTTAAAGTTAGAAGGAGAAGATGTTATATGATCTCATAATAATAAATTCAGAAAGGCAGAGAGGGCACTTCTATACATATTAACTACCTTGTGTCCCCGAAAATAAGACACTGTCATATATTATTTTTTGCCCTGAAAAAAGCACTAGGTCTTTTTTTCGGGGAAGGGCTTTTTTTTGTGGAAACATGGTTTGGGGTAAGTTTACACCCCAAAAATGCAGATCCCTTTCTCAGGATCATTATAGTTACCAGACCCCGGGGGTTTTCATGGCTCCCAGGTCCTTCTGCGATCCTTGGCGGGTGATCCCAGCAGGTATGCTGCATGCCATCCTCCCCTGCCTGTGGCCAACACACACATCAGATCACACACACATGCACACTCACACATGAGATTGCATACACACACACACCACATATCACACATGCAATCGCGCGCACACACACACTCCCCACATCTGGTGATACCACTTGCTTCTGGCCAGCAGGGGACTCTCTGCTCTCTTTTTTCTATGATATATTCCACCGCTGGGTCCTCCTTGTGTTCCACCCACAGGTCCTGGAAGCTCCACTGTACACTGCACAGCGTCACAAGTCCTTAAGTCGCCAAGAAGTAATCGATATCGCTGGATGTGGTGAGTGTGTGTGTGCAATCTGATGTGTGATTGTGTGTGTGTGCGATCTCATGTGTATGTGTAATCTGATGTGTGTGTTCCTCCGCAGGTTCTTGATGTGTTCCACTGCTCCTGGTCGGCGTCTGGTGAGTATGATCATGGGGTCTTTTCTTTTCTGTCTTCTCTCTTTTGGAAGGTGTCCGCTTTCTACAATGAAGTGTCCTGCAGTGTTCTTTAACTTTTTTAGCTGCAAGGACACTACTATTATCATTATTGAGTCAACACCCCATATGAACGCTGATTCTTGGATCCCACACCACTTTCCTTTGTTTCTCAGCAGGTGGTAATTTAATAAAACAGATCATTATTTCTTGATCGATTTGGACCTTGGGTGATCCAATCGATCTGATATCTGTTTGGCACTTTTGATTTCCTTATTATAGGGTGTTTTTCATCCTCCTCCTGTTAGGTTTGCTTAATTGTTATTATACTGAGATCTGGTTGGTGGTGTCAGATAAGATATTCCATTCTAATGGTATAGGTCATTTCATGCAGGAATAAATAATTGTGCATGGTTCTTGCATGCATGCCCTTTTTTACCTATATGATGTGTTTGGTGGAATTCAATTCAGGATCTTAGTGCTAGTACCTTATTATAGTACTAGGTTTTTGGGGTGTTTGTTACAAGTCAAATTGCTGACGTTTTTAAATGTTTTTAATTACATCACTGTTCTGTGTGTAATATATGTATGCTTATTTTTTATACTAATAAAATATTTTTTGTTCATTCATACAAAATTTATTGGTTGATCCCTTCTTATACAGCAACTCTTTCTCTCTACTAACTACTTATGATTTCTTGTTGCTGTTGGAGACGCAGTAGGGGAAGGGTGCCCCCTTTTTGTCTATGATACGATGTGTGTGTTCCTCCATAGGTCCTTGATGCGTTCCACTGCTCCGGTCGGCGTCTGGTGAGTATGTTCACAGGGTCTTTTCTTTTCTGCCGTCTCTCTTTTGGAGGGTGTCTGCTGTCTATAATGAAGTGTCCTGCAGTATTCTTTAACTTTTTTAGCTAGATGGACACTTCATTATTGAACCACGACTAGGTCTTATTTTCGGGGGATGTCTTTTATTTAGACCTTGCAGAAAAACCTGCTAGGTCTTATTTTCAGGGGAGGTCTTATTTTCGGGGAAACATGGTATGAGTCGACCGGATATCACAGCAACTGGAATTCTAAGTAGATATGTAGAAAAACTATGCTAAAAGAACTGGAACGCTGTTGAGTTCTTTGATACTGTATTTTTCGGACTATAAGACGCACTTTTTTCCCCCCAAATGTTGGGGGAAAGTGAGGGGTGCATCTTATAGTCTGAATGTATGCTACGGGGAATGAGGGTGCTGCAGTGGAGTGGGTCATCGTCGGCATGACTAATCTGTAGCAGCGCATACCATGACCAAGTGGGCCCGCTCATTACCCTCTTTTCATATGCACTGCATCCTCCCTCCCATCATCACTCAGCGATAAAGCTGGCGCTGACTGGTGGGCTGGATAATGGGCGGTGGATGCACGCACAATTAACAGCCAGCCAGAGTGATCATCCCTGGCAACTACAGCCTGGAGTGATCATGTGTGGCTATATTTACTGCCCCCCGCGCATCATCATCTGCGCGGGGGGCAAAGAATACGAATACTCACTGGTCACCAATCCCTGCAGGATCGCAATGTCCTCCTGTCTGCAGGCCCGTGCATGTCATTACTGTGTGCACAGCTCGACACAGGTCAGCGGCGCTGCTTCTGGCACAGACAGAAAGACGAGCGATGCTGCGTGGTGTATAAATGTTTATTTTTTTGTGTGCCACAGGATGCTGGCCATATACCAGGATGGGGGTAATTAGCAGGATGGGGGCCCATATCAGGATATAGGCACTGTATTCCTGGATTGGGACATATAAGGTACCTGCATGTTGGAACATACCAGGATGGTGGACATATCTACAAGGATGGGGATCATATACATGGCAGGAGAATCATTACCAGGATGGGGTACCTTAGTAGAAAATTAGGTGACATTACCCCCATAACAGTGTCAGCAGCAGATCCTCGCCCCATAACAGTGTGTCATGAACACATTTTTTGCTTAAAATTTTATTTTACCATTTTCATCCTCTAAAACCAGGGTGTGTCTTATGGTCCAGTGTGTCTTATAGTCCGAAAAAAATGGTATTTAAAAGAGACTCGAAGCAAAAAATTAAGGATATTTACATCAGGAGATTTAAAACTCACAGGCTATGTGGATGCAGACTGCGTTAACTTAAGTGATTGCAAATTGACAAGTGGCTATTTTCTCAAAAAGTTCAATTTCTTAGTCTAGCAGAAAATTGGACTTGAGTAACATTGTCAGCAGAGTATGAGTCTGCAGCCCACTCAAGTCAAGAGGATTTTGTTAAACCGAATGTTAGACAATCTTAGTAAGCCATCAACTCAACCAATCATAATTTATGAAGGAAAGAGGTACCGTACATATCCAGCATCAGTTAATTGCATGACTGACCAGATGATAGCTGATGTTATGACAAAGCCACTGCCAAGAGCCAAATTTGAGGAATTCACAACCACTAAGGGACTAATAAAATAAGTTGTTGTTGAGTGGGGGTATTTGAATGATGCTTTTTATATACAGTACAGATCAAAAGTTTGGACACACCTTCTCATCTCTAGAACAACTGTTAAGAATAGACTTTGTGCAGCAGGCCTTCATGGTAAAATAGCTGCTAGGAAACCACTGCTAAGGACAAGCAACAAGCAGAAGAGACTTGTTTGGGCTAAAGAACACAAGGAATGGACATTATACCAGTGGAAATCTGTGCTTTGGTCTGATGAGTCCAAATTTGAGATCTTTGGCTCTAACCACCGTGTCTTTGTAGAAAAGGTAAACGGATGGACTCTGCATGCCTGGTTCCCACCGTGAAGCATGGAGGAGGAGGTGTGATGATGTGGGGGTGCTTTGCTGGTGACACTGTTGGTGATTTATTCAAAATTGAAGGCATACTGAACCAGCATGGCTACCACAGCATCTTGCAGTGGCATGCTATTCCATCTGGTTTGCGTTTAGTTGGACCATCATTTATTTTTCAAGAGGAAAATTACCCCAAACACACCTCCAGGCTGTGTATGGGCTATTTGATCAAGAAGAAGAGAGATGGGGTGCTACGCCAGATGACCTGGCCTCCACAGTCATCAGACCTGAACCCAATCGAGATGGTCTGGGGTGAGCTGGACCGCAGAGTGAAGGCAAAAGGGCCAACAAGTGATAAGCATCTCTGGCTACTCATTCTCATTCAAGACTGTTGGAAGACCATTTCCGTTGACAACCTCTTGAAGCTCATCAAGAGAATGTCAAGAGTGTGCAAAGCAGTAAGGAAAGCAAAAGGTGGCTACTTTGAAGAACCTAGAATATAAGACATATTTTCAGTTGTTTCACACTTTTTTGTTAAGTATTTCATTCCAGATGTGTTAATTCATAGTTTTCATGCCTTCAATGTGAATCTACAATTTTCAGAGTCATGAAAATAAAGAAAACTCTTTGAATGAGAAGGTGTGTCCAAACTTTTGGTCTGTATTGTATATATATATATATATATATGTATATGTATATGTATATATACACACACACACAGAACAGACCAAACGCTTGGACACACCTTCTCATTCAAAGAGTTTTCTTTATTTTCATTTCTCTGAAAATTGTAGATTCACATTGAAGGCATCAAAACTATGAATTAACACATGTGGAAAGAAATGCTTAACAAAAAAGTGTGAAACAACTGAAAGTATGTCTTATATTCTAGGTTATTCAAAGTAGCCACCTTTTACGTTAATTACTGCTTTGCACACTCTTGGCATTCTCTTGATGAGCTTCAAGAGTTAAGCCTGCTTTACACGTTGCAATTTCGCATACGATATCGTATGCAATTTGCAACGCCCCCATCGTATGTGTGGCATGTTCAATTTGTTGAATGTGCCGCACAAACGATTAACCCCCGTCACACGTACTTACCCGTCCATACGACCTCGATGTGGGCGGCAAACGTCCACTTCCTGGAGTGGGAGGGACGTTCGGCGTCACATCGACGTCACGCGGCAGCCGGCCAATAGAAGCGGAGGGGCGGAGATGAGCGGGACGTAAACATCCCGCCCACCTCCTTCCTTCCGCATTGTCGGCGGGAGCCGCAGATGGAGGTAAGCTGTCGTTCAATGTTCCCGGGGTGTCACACACTGAACATTGAACAACCCGACGTGCAATCTTTGAGGAATGAACGACGTGCATGCGATGAACAGATTTTCGTTCAATCGCAATTGCATGGAGGTTTTACACGCTACAATCATACTTACAATGCCGGATGTGCGTCACTTATGACGTGACCCCGCCGACACATCGTAAGATTCATTGTAGCATGTAAAGCGGCCTTTAGTCACCGGAAATGGTCTTCCAACAGTCTTGAAGGAGTTCCCAGAGATGTTTAGCACTTGTTGGCCCTTTTGCCTTCACTCTGTGGTCTAGTTCACCCCAAACCATCTTGATTGGGTTCACGTCTGATGACTGTGGAGGCCAGGTCATCTGGCGTAGCACCCCATCACTCTCCTTCTTAGTCAGATAGCCCTTACACAGCCTGGAGGTGTGTTTGGGGTAATTGTCCTGTTGAAAAATAAATGATGGTCCAACTAAACGCAAACCGTATGGTATAGCATGTCACTTCAAGTGGTAGCCATGCTGGTTCAGTATGCCTTCAATTTTGAATAAATCACCAACAGTGTCACCATAAAAGCACCCCTACACCATCACACTTCCTCCTCTTTGCTTCACGGTGGGATCCAGGCATGTAGAGTCCATCCGTTCACCTTTTCTGTGTCGCACAAAGAAACGGTGGTTGGATCCAAAGATCCCAGATTTGGACTCATCAGACCAAAGCACAGATTTCCACTGGTCTAATGTCCATTCCTTGTGTTCTTTAGCCCAAAACAAGTCTCTTCTGCTTGTTTCCTGTCCTTAGCAGTGATTTCCTAGCAGCTATTTTACCATGTAGGCCTGCTGCACAAAGTCTCCTCTTAGCAGTTGTTCTAGAGATGTGTCTGCTGCTAGAACTCTGTGTGGCATTGACCTGGTCTCTAATCTGAGCTGCTGTTAGCCTGCGAATTCTGACGCTGGTGACTCGGATAAACTTATCTTCCGCAGCAGAGGTGACTCTTGGTCTTCCTTTCCTGGGGAGGTACTGATGTGAGCCAGTTTCTTTGTAGCATTTGATGGTTTTTGCCACTGCACTTGGGGACACTTTCAAAGTTTTCCCAATTTTTCGGACTTACCGACCTTCATTTCTTAAAGTAATGATGGCCACTCGTTTTTCTTTACTTAGCTGCTTTTTTCTTGCCATAATACAAATTCTAACAGTCTATTCAGTAGGACTATCAGCTGTGTATCTACCAGACATCTGCACAACACAACTGATGGTCCCAACCCCATTTATAAGGCAAGATGTCCCACTTATTAATTCTGACACGTCACACCTGTGAAGTGAAAACCATTTCCGGTGACTACATCTTGAAGCTCATCAAGAGAATGCCAAGAGTGTGCAAAGAAGTAATAAAAGCAAAAGGATGCTACTTTGAAGAACCTAGAATATAAGACATATTTTCAGTTGTTTCACACTTTTTTGTTAAATATTTCATTCCATATGTGTTAATTCATAGTTTTGATGCCTTCAATGTGAATCTACAAGTCATGAAAATAAAGAAAACTCTTTAAATGAGAAGGTGTGTCCAAACCTTTGGTCTGCATTGTATATACTAGCTGTAGTACCCTGTATTTGTCTGTCTCTGTCTGTCTCTTTTGCTGTCTGTCTCTTTCCCGGTCTGTCTTTTTCCCCGTTTGTCTCTTTCCCCATCTGTCTCTTTCCCGTCTCTTTTCCTTGTAAAACTGTAAAGGGGAAAAAAGCGCAATAGGGTCTTACCCGGTATGAGGGTGGACAGACAAGACGAAGAAGCACTCATCTGGTGAGGTTGTGCCAGTCACAACCCCTTATGATAGCCTGTGAGTGCCCGGTGGTTTAGCTGCAGCCCCGGGAGAGGAATTTTGTATCACACAGGTAGAAGAGAAGACCGGGTTTATGCCGCGCTAAAAACCACTGATGCGTGTAAATTAAAAGATTTCCTTTTTATTGGACAGTTCCTACGCGTTTCAGAGACATCCGTCTCCTTCCTCAGGAAAAGAAATCAGGAAAAGAATGATTTATTTTCCTGAGGAAGGAGACGGATGTCTCTGAAACGCGTAGGAACTGTCCAACAAAAAGGAAATCTTTTCATTTACACGCATCAGTGGTTTTTAGTGCGGCATAAACCCGGTCTTCTCTTCTACCTGTGTGATACTGTCTCTTTTCCTGTCAGTCTTTGTCTGTCTCTTTCGCTGTCTGCCTGTCTCTGTCTGTCTCTATCTGTCTGTCTCTATCTGTCTGTCTGTCTCTTTTCCTGTCTGCCTCTTTCCCGGGCTGTGTCTTTCCCCATCTGTTTCTTTCCTTGTCTGTTCCCCCATTTGTCTTTGTCTGTCTCTCTGTCTGTCTCTTTTGCCTAATATTTCATTATTAGTCTACCGTGAATAGCGTGAACAGTTGAAATTTTCCGCGGTTGCGTGCATGCGTGGATTGCGATGAGTGGACCGAAATACTTGCGGAGCTCAGGGGCACATTGTGTCAAAATTTCACAACAATCGGTCAGGAACTTTCTGAGATAAGCAGATCTTTACAAAATGTAAGATTTTTATTTATATAGATATACTAGCTGTAGTACCCGGGCATTGCCCGGGATAGTAACTGTCTCTCTGTCTCTCTCTCAGTCTCTGTCTGTGTGTCGCTGTCTTTCTGTCTGTCTCTTTCCTTGTCTGTCTGTGTCTATGTCTTTGTTTGTCTGTTTCTATCTCTCTGTCTGCATTTGTATCAGTCTATCTGTCTCAATCTCTGTATCTGTCTCTCTCTATCTCCGTGTCTGTCTCTATGTGTATGTCTTTCTGTCTCTCTTTCTCTGTCTATCTCTTTCCCTGTCTGTCTCTTTCCCCGTCTGTCTCTGTCCCCGTCTGTCTCTTTCCAGGGCTGTCTCATTTCCTGTCTGTCTCTTTTTCTGTCTGTCTCTTTTTCCGTCTGTCTCTTTTTCCATCTGTCTCTTTCCAGGGCTGTCTCTTTCCAGGGTTGTCTCTTTACCCATCTGTCTTTTTGCCCAGCTGTCTTTTTGCCCGTCTGTCTCTTTCCAGGGCTGTCTCTTTCCAGGGCTTTCTCTTTCCAGGGCTGTCTCTTTCCAGGTCTGTCAATTTCCCCATCTGTCTCTTTCCCCATCTGTCTCTTTCTCCGTCTGTCTCTTTCCCTGTCTGTCTCTTTCCCCATCTGTCACTGTCTGTGTCTGTTTGCCTCTTTCTGTCTCTCTTTATCCATCTCCCCACCGACGTCTTATTACCTCACACATAAGCTTCTTATACTAACAGTTTATTTTATTCCTATAGCAACCACTGACAGTTGCCATTAATAGCCTGCAGCTCCCAGCTGCATTCAGTTTAATGGAAGCAGGATTTTTGGAGAGTAACTGTAAAGCATGGGGTTAGATTTTCCCGCCCAAACATAGTCTATGACATTCCCTGAGTCACATGGAGTGTCTGTGCAAAATTTCATGATTGTAAATGCGACGGTGCGGATTCCTTTAGCGGACATTCACACATACACACATACACACATACACTCAGCTTTATATATTAGATTATATATGGATTTTCTTTGTATATAGTCTATATTGTTTATTTACGTTATATTTTGTATGTTTTTATATACGACTCCTGACTAAGACCCAGGCAGGTCAAAACATCTGATTGCAAAGTCGCAATTCTTTAATTAATAAAATTTGTCACCTTTTGCATCATATACATCGAGTGCAGTGACTTTGTTTGGGATTTGATACTAGGGTCTTTGACCCAATTTTCACTTGCACTATCATCACTACAAGTCCGAGTGCAGACCATCCTTCTCTTACCTGACGTTGATTTTGGTCCACCTGCACCGACTCCTCAATGACGACATCTACCTTTGCCTAAAGTGCCACGGAAGCCACGCAGATTATCTCACGAGTAATGTCATCAGGCGATTTCCTTACAACACCTACAAGTGAGCTACGATTACATAAAGGAAAGAAAACGCCTTTTATCCTATGATTTCCATTGTGCAACATTGGCCGAATACTATAGACAAAATAAAATTCCCTGTGGTCTTAGAAGCCATCTAAGACCCACTCTTTTTGCGGACAAACAGGAGTTATGTGATCAATTCCAGAGGATCCTCAATAAGTGCTCACTAGACCTCATCCTGCTGAATATCGAATACCTTCAAGGAGCCATTACTGAGTCACAGGAGAAGATCACGGCCATAGAAACACAACTGACATCCACACTCTCTCCATCAGATTGGGACAATCTTAAATCCAATCCAAGACTGAATCCATCCTTGAAGAACTCCGGCAAGTACTCCCGGATCGTAAAAAACAAAAATTCCAAAGAGACACTGAGGATTATCTAACCAACAGAGTTTATAGATTGAGTGAGTCTTCTACATCTACCACATGGCGCAGACCATCCGGACCAAGATCTTATGGAACCTCGGGCTCAGACAGCGACAACTCCTCTGGTCCCCGTTTACCACCTCGTTTTTTATCACAAAAGAAAGGCAGAGGACATCCACAAGGAGGTCCGCCTACCGGTCCAGGTCCACAGATAAACACACACTCCCAGACCCAGGTAAGAAATCAAACCTGGTAGTTAATATCTCATCATATAATCTATCACCTCCTGAACTGGAAGTGCTACAGAAGGGCTTATCATTTTGCCCAACCCCTCGCTGGGATGTATTTCAATTAGAAAAGTATCTACAATACTTCTATCAATTTACGACTTAAAACGCATTTTGGGACTTCAACAAATATTGTGTCAACCATTCCACAATCTGATATGGACAGTACACCATCTGATTTATCAGTTTCACACTATGGTCTTAGGAAACCCAGTGTGTATTAACCAACTTCTACTTATCATGCCGCAGAAACTTACATCGACCTAGTCGATAGGGACATCAGGGACATCATCCGGGCACAACGCTTGGGCCAATTGCCAAATAGACACAATCTCACTAACAATGAGAAACTTGCAATTAATTCACTAAAAAACAATAAAAACATAATCATCAAACCCGCCAACAAAGGTGGGGCCACGGTAGTCCTAGATCGTCACATATACCTTGCTGAAATTCACAGACAACTTAGTGACACCAACACCTACCTGCCCATTTCCCATGATCTAACATCTTCCATACGACACAAAATACAACTTTGTCTGAATCATTATTTTCAATTGAATACCATAGACAAAAAAAAGTTGAATTCTTGACCAATTCACATCCTATTACTTCCGTTATCTATGTATTACCTAAAATACATAAGTCCCTATCCTCTCCCCTGGGTCGTCCGATAGTAGCCTCCACCAATTCAATTCTATCTGCTTTATTAATTTTTTTAGAAAAAATTCTAACACCCCTAACCAGAAAACTAAGTTCTTTTGTATTGGATACAAGTCATTTCCTTGAGAATATCCATACACTTAATTTCATACCTTCACATAGTCTGTTGGCAAGCCTCGACGTACAAAGCCTTTACACATCAATTGAACACTCCAAAGGTATTGAGGCAGTGAAAATCCTACTTGAGGACTCCGGTCTTACTACTAACTTTACTCTACTATGTCTAGACCTTTTGAAACTTGTTCTTTATGAAAAATTTTTTTTATTTGGCGACAGTTATTATCTTCAGATACAGGGGACGGCCATGGACTGCAACATGGCACCAGCATACGCCAATTGTTACATGGACTGTTTCAAACACGATCATGTTTATTCCAACACACTTTTCAACCAATTTGCAACTAATTATCTACGTTACATCGATAATGTATTTTTAATTTGGAATGCCCCCCCCCCGATAATCTCAATTTATTTGTTTCACAACTCAATTCCGTTAGGGCTGAGCTTCAATTTACCGTTCAATCCGATTTCCACAAAATTTCATTCCTTGATACCCTGGTGCTGAAGGACAACACAGGATCACTCACGACAGACTTATACACTAAACCTACCGATGCTAACTTACTACTCCTTTACTCGAGTTGCCACCCGAAAGCCACCAAGGATAGCTTGCCTCGGTCTCAATTTCAGAGAGTTTCTAGAATCGTTTCTAAAACTAGCACACTTTCCACCAGACTTAATGAGATGACGAAAAAAATTACAGGGACGCAATTACCCTCTTTCTTTACTCAGACAAGAGAGACAGAGAACAAGCCCATCATGAACTCGCAATACTCCACAGACTAAGAGAATACCATTTGTCCACTCATATCATTCCATTATGCCTAAAGTCTATGCCTGTATTCGTAGACACTGGTCACTACTCTCCACAGCTTATCCCCAGATTGAGGCTTTCAAAACACCAGCTCTAATTTGTACTAATAGACCACGAAACATTAGGGACAGTCTCGTTAGAGAGGACATTGTCAGTCTATCTAGACAGCCAATTCAACAATTTCTTAATACACAGAGATCAGGTATTTTTCCCTGTCTGAGCTGCGCAGCCTGCTCTAATGTCATTAAGTCACCAGTGTTCATACACCCACATACGGGGAGGAGTATCCCCATAAAAGGATTCTTTACGTGTGAATCAAATTTCGTGATATACCTAATTAAATGCCACTGTGGCTTGCTATACGTGGGTGAGACCTCCCAACACGTGAGGGACAGGATTGCCTCTCATAAATCCACCATCAGATGCAGAGACTTGGCTCCCTATCCCACACCACTTCTGCTCAGCCCCCCATACAGTTTCTCAACTACGCTTTCAAGTAATTGAACAAGTCCCCAGACCACGTAGAGGCGATAACCACATTGGGATCCTGAAAGACCGTGAGGCCTTCTGGATCTTCACTTTACAAACTTTAAACCCTAAGGGTTTAAACCGTGCGTTTGATCTAACCTTTTGAGTAATGTCTGTTATTAAGTTATGATTAAACCTTTGTAATACTTATTACATTATAGTTGGTTTTCTAATACCCTTATTGTGACTGTATTTTCTGTTTCCTAGAACCAATGATTGAGTATCCTTTGGGTAAGTACACAGGCTAACTCTTTTTTTCTCTCTCTCTTTTTTTCTCTCCTTTTTTTCCTCACACTCTTCCCTCTCCTTTTTCTTTTACCCTAATGCCCGATATATCCCTTTCTGAACATATGTCCTGTATAGATCCAGTATCTATTTACATGACCCATGTCCAGGTTATCCATATCCTTTCAACATGTTATACCTATATAATCTTGAAGCCTTTTACACTCATACTCATACCAGACTGGATCCCCTTTCAGTTTTACTCAATTTATTTTTTCACTTTTGCATTTTTCACGTTATTTTTTCACTTTATATATTTTATTCCTAATTTTATCCTTATCTTTATTTTTTCAAAATAATCTTTTTCATTTTTTTCATTTTTTCAATTTTTTTCATTTGTTTACATATTTTTCCAATTTCATTTCTGCATTCTATCTTATTATTTTTAATTTTCTATTTTTTATTTATATTTTTATCCTTATTTTCCAGTTTTTCCATGACTATCAATTTTCCCCTATTCTCCATAACTATCCAGACATTACACACGTCACCCTCTTTTGTCTTTCCAACATAATATTCCATTCACTACCTTATTACTGCAGCCTATACTTTCACTTCTCTTCCCTGTTTACTAAGTCCTCTCTTTCTCTTAATGCGCATGCCCTATTTTCACTACTCCAACTACGTAACTTTTCGTTGTTTTCTAAGCCATTTACATTATCTACCAAGCAGGTGCCTGTAGCCTCACACGCCAGCGCGTCCTCTAAATGTAAATGCCTGATACTTCATCTATCAGAGCCCCCCAGGTGCTTGCGCAGTCATCTGACTACACGTGGTGCCACGTCAGCTATTCTGCCATTCAGCACCACATGCTATTCCCCAGCTACACCTACTAGAACACAGCATCCGATTGGCTGCTTGTACACTGAATCACTGATATATACCTCCCCCTCCTTGTCAGCACCTTAGGACACACTATACCATATCCAATAGCAACAGCGCTGCTGCGCCTGCAAACCCTGTGTACTATCCTGAAGGTAACTATTTGTTTTATACCACTCATTCCTATATTTGGCTTCCTTTACTCTCTGTATATTATATTTATGTACTATGTTCTATCTTATTAGGCACCTTCTTCTATGTATGAGTGCTACAGTGGACCTCATCTTTCATCCTCCAGACACCCACTATACAGGTAAGCTTTGCCAGTGTACTACACCATCATTTACACCTCTCCTTGTTGTTTGTTTATTGTATTATTTTCTCCCCTTGTATTCTATTACATTGATCCACTTGTTTATTTTACCTCTTAATTACCATTTTGTCTTTTGTAAGTTTAATTTCCCTGAATATTTAATTTAATTTCCCTGAATTTCCCTGAATATATATTAATAGAATCTATGGCCTTTTTGCAACAACAGCTTATTCAACTTGTACCCTATTATTGACCTTGACTCGTGCATTTGATCGTTTGTAAATTTTGTAAATTATGTATATATTATATATCGATTTTCTTTCTATATAGTCTATATTGTTTATTTACGTTATATGTTTTATTTTTGTATATAGCGACTCCTGACTAAGACCCAGGCGGGTCGAAACGTCTGATTGCATAGTCGCAATTCTTTCATACAATTTGTCACCTTTTGCATCATATACATCGAGTGCAGTGAATTTGTTTGGGATTCAGCCCTGTATCAAGGCATGAATCACCAATTCTATCTTCACCAAAGAAAGCAAGATGACAGACAGATGTAGGGCTGAAGCTCCCAGATCCCGGGAACTACACCATCACCTAGCCTGCATAGTCTGGGACTGGGGAGGCAAAGTCATTGAACATCCACGACTTGTTCATCTTTATGAAAGTTGGCGATCTATGCTTTCAGAGGACAGCCAGATGCGCTCATCAGTTAATACATCGCCAACAACGCTGAAGATACATTCTGAAAGAACACAGTCTGCCAGACAGGCCTAAACTTCCAAAGGAGTAACTGGCGAGCTCAGATCACTCTTCCATTTTTGAGGATCAAAATGCAAACGGGTCCTATCATTAAGTGTCAGATTTCTACTCTGCTTTTCTGGTGTATGCGATGGTCTAAAAAAATGTGTGCCAAATTTCACAGAAATTGCTTCTGCCAATTAAACTGCTGCTGCTAATATTTCTGTGATGATGACGCAACATTCCCATGGTTGGAATTCTAGAACTGCAATGCACACTTTGTGCCTCACTGCTGTCTTTTGGAAAACTACTGTTAAGATGGTCTACAAGCTTGTTTTGAAACTTCAACATCCGCACATCTCTTTCCAGGGGAAAAGCATCTTGCTTAATTTACTCTTCTACCGCGTATCTAACGAAGTTGCAACCCAGTTGTCATAACTATTTCTAATCCGAACAATATGGACATCATGTTGCAGATAGGGCAGTAAGAAAACACTCATATGTCGGACTCTTCCATGAGGTCCAATCAATGTTGTGTTGATGGCAGGATACTAATCAAGCTTGTCTCCTCTATCCCCTCCCACCAACCATGGACAACAGAGACGAGATCAATATCTTCTCCATCTTCTGAGTTTTCTGTGCCCATGATCTCTTCCTCCTCCATTTGTTCCTCGGCTCCTGCACCTTCATTACAATTTCATCTGTTACCATGAGCCCAGCTTGATAAATGGACTACCCTTCCTCCAGTGACACCTACTCGTATGACGACTGTCCTGCCCTTAAAGGAAATAGTATTCCTTCCTCATCCACCTCTGCTTCCTCCTCTTTCTCTGGGACCACCACCTCCTCCTGCAAACTATTGAAAGTGTGCTCCAACATGAAGAGGAATGGAATAGTGATGCTGATCATGGCATTGTCAGCGCTAAGCACTTTTGTAGCCATTTCAAGACTGTCAAGGACGGTGCAGAGGTCCTTCATCTGTGCCCACTCTGCAATCAGCATTTGCCCCACATCTGGACTGCAGTGTCCCAAGCTATGTGTCATGGCATAGTGCACCAGAGCTTGCTGCTGCTTCCACAGTTGCTGCAACATGTGCAGAGTGGAATTCAACCATATCGGCACATCGCATATCAACCGATTAACTGGTAGACCAAAAGACCTTTGTAGCAGTCCACAACTCTGCAGCTGTGTGACTGCGTTCTGCAATGCATAATAATTTCAGCACTGCCTAATTGCATTGAGCCCTAATTTAGCTGTATGGAGGTGGGGGGATTTTCTCTGCACTGTTGGAATGCATGTTACATTAAGGGAGAGGTTGAGGACACACGTGGAGGCCCTAGAGGAGGTGTAGGAAGCAGAAGCAGTGAAGGAAGCTGTAGATCCAGAGGTTTGTCCTGCAAGCCTTGTGGATTTCAACACTTGGGAAGCAGAACAACCCAGTGCCCAAGTCAGCAAGATGTAACACCCCTGGCCATGCTTGCTCATCCAGGTGTCAGAGGTGAAATGCACCCTGGGAGACACATAATTTTTAAAGGATAAAGTAACATTGTCTGCAATATGATGGTTTAGTGCAGGCACAGTTTTATTAGAGAAGTAATGGCGACTGGTCAACTGATACCAAGGGACTGCAATATATCACAGGGTATAGATGCAGAGTTAATTTGTCTAGAGAGAATATCACAGAAAAAAAAAATAAAAAACTTATGAAAAATATAACTTTATTAGAAAAAGTAGAATAAAAAGCACTAACAAGGGGCCTACATAAAGTATAAACAAATACATTTGTCTCTAGCATTGGTACAAAGTAAACAGGAAATGGGAAAAACTAGTAGATGGAAGAGCCACCTCAATTGCGGGAAAACAAAATAATGGGGAAGGAGAATGACTTAAAATACTCTTATTATCCTAAAGAAAACTTATATTAGGGGACAGTGAGATTCCCCAATATATTCACAGTATTCCCTAATATCATGTGGACAACAACCTAAAGAATTAAAATTTTTTTCCCTGACATGCCTATTCAAAAGTCGGTCAAGTCCAGTCAATACTGTCCGTTCTCTCTGTATTTTTAAATCTTACCATGATGATGGTGATTTCCTTATATCAGAAAAGGAAGAAAGAGAAACCAGATATAACCTTACAACCATCCCATCTCTAAAGAGATTCACTAGAGATATTTTGGGTGTGTTAGTTTATAATAAGAGAAAAATTATAACAGATAGCAATCCCCAATACCTGTGCTACTCAAAAAACCATGAGGAGTGCTAGAACCCAACGCGTTTCCCCTCTGGCTATGTGAGGTTCATCAAGGGTTTTGATTAAAATTTCTCCATAATAACATTTGATTAATTGTAAATTCAATCTGACCCAGAATATAGACATATAAAAAATATTTGTTTACAACTGTTGCAGGATAGTTCTTGATATAATCTATGTCAATTGTGACTTAATAGGACAGAGCATCATATCTCTCCTTAATGATTTCCCAAACAAATAATTAAGCTACGATGAGTAGCTATTATTAATCCATCCAGGTTAAGACTTGGATCCTATATTTAAATTCAATATTTCTGACTGTGAGGAAATCCGTAATGTGTAAAGAACTCCTTACAACCCTGGGCTGTATGCCCATCCACTAATACTGAGGGACTGCAACGGCCATCAGCTTTTGGGAACCCTCTGTGTCCACCAAGCAGAAAAGCAGAATTTCTGTGGCCAACAGATTAGATAATGTAAAGTTCAAGCTCTTAACTTTGTAATTTGTAGGAGGGAATAATGTTTTCTGTGAAAAGAACTGTGGGAATGGGGGTTGGCTGATGTGCTGAGAGAGGGTGGAGTAAGTTGCACAGGACAAACTGGTGGACTGCCAGAAAGATGTAGGCAGAGATGATACGGTTGACTGCAAAACATGTGGTGTGCTTGGTCTGTGAGATTGGTCAAAATCCACAGTCATGTCCACTTCCATAACAACTGATGGGCTCTCACTCACCCCAACTGTAGTTGGTAAAAAAATGGAGGTTCTGCAGATGAAGACCTGGGTGAGAACAGTTGAGAGTGACAGAGGAGGAAAAAGCATGAGATGCAGTTGATGAGGCACCAAGGCACCAAGTGGTTGGGGATGCCTACTAGGCCGCATTTTAGCGCAGTACGATACCTAGACTAAACCATGTTGGTTGGTCATGTGATGGTTCATGCATGTAGTAGACACATTATTTGTATTTCTGCTTCCACTGAGTCATTTTTTACAAAGTTTGCAGAGAACATAAGTTGGGTCATTCATTCTGGTTGCAAACAAGAACCAAGCTAGGCAACCCTTGTCGCCCATGCGAAATGTAGACCTGCCACCCCTGCTGGACACAGTCAGAGTTATGGCTGAGGATGCAGTGGTTGTCCTTGTTGTATTACTCCATATCTGTGTGGGAGGTAGCTCGTCTTTCTCCTCCTCCACCCCCTCTTTTGAGCTACTCAGCTGTGTGCCTCTGGGTTCACACCAAGTGGGATCTACAACTTCATGGTCCAACTCTCTGTTGTCCCACTCCTCATCCTGACAGTCACCCTCCTCCTCTTCCTGACCTGAAATCACAGTACAGTACGCGTACACCTCAGGTATCGGAGTCTCATTATCATTACTTCAAACCCCGGGAAGGTAACGTCTCTTCATGAGGGTCTGGATCCTGCTTGGTTCCATCTTTGTCTGGGCCCAGATCCAACTGACAAAGATTTTGGGCAACAGTGCTGATGCTTTCCTCATCTTAAGTCTGGGAATTTTTGGAGCAGACCTCTGATGCCCATGGGATAGAATGTGTGAACAATTCTGCAGACTCACCCATGTGTGGTTCCCCAAAGTCAGTTGGGTGGTTGGAGAGTTGTGATGCAAGGGTAAATAAGTGTAAATGGGGTGGCACCTGTAAGGAATGAACTGTGTGTTAAGTTGAGGTGCAGGAAGAGGAGGAGATGCCACTTGTTGCAGCGCTTGCCGTCCACTCTAGCACATGCTGTTTCTGGCCCTCATTTACAAGTTGAAGCGATGTGTAAAGCTGGGTTTACACACTGCAACATCTCAAACGACATCGCTGTAACGTCACCGGTTTTGTGACGCAATAGCGATGTTGTTTGCGATGTTGCAGTGTGTGAATCACATCAGCGACCTGGCCCCTGCTGTGAAGTTGCTGATCGCTACAAATCGTTCAGGACCATTCCTAGGTCCTTTGTTTCCCGCTGTGCAGCATGCATCGCTACAAAGTTTCAGTGTGTGAAAGACTTTGCAGCGACTTTGTTAGCAACTTCCCTTTCAAAAAGCTTCTTATCAACGCCCCCAACAACCAGCTAGGTTGCTCTGCAGGTCCAGATCGCTGTTGCGTTGTTGGCCAGGTTTGCCTGTTTGACAGCTCACCAGCGACTCACCAGAGACTTAGGGAGGTCGCTGTTACGTCACAAAACCGGTGACGTTATAGCGATGTCCTTTGCGATGTTGCAGTGTGTAAACCCAGCTTAAGTGATAAATGGAGGGGAGTAGGTTGTCCAGTAACAGAACTTGCTCTCAGTTCTCTGGGGATAGCACAAGCTGGTGTTTGCTCAGTAGAGATTTGACTAACATTAGAACATCCTGCCTATTCCCCCTTCGACCACAATCTTGGGATTTACCACTCATGTTTGATGTACCCTTCCCCTTTGAGACAGATGTTTTGCAACTTTAGGCCCAGACCTGTCAGACACCTGTATTTCTTGGCTGAGATGGCAATATTAGAATGGCCCACAGAAGAACCAATACCTAGTTAGATGGTTAGCTGGCAAATTTTTAGCATGCAGTAAAAATGCCAATACCTATTGAGATTGTTCACTGGCAAAATTTTAGTATGCTCTAAAAAGTAGCAATACCTATTGAGATCATTCACTGGAACATGTTTAGCAGCCACTAAAAAGTAGCAATACCTATTTAGATTGTTCACTGGCAACTCTTCTGCACACACTCACAAGTAGCATTCCCTATTTATATCATGAAATGCTGATTTATGGCACACAGCTTTCCCTACACTGCACGTCCCTATTCTACACTATTGCTCTCCTATCTATCTCTACTACCTATGATTAAACCCTTAGCTAATCTAACTATTTGTCAGCAGCAGCGGCAGCATCTTCCCTAAGTTTTAACATTCACATGGCACCGATGCCGCACGTTCTAATTTTATATGCAGGGAGACATGTGACTAAGGCAGCCAATGAAATAAGTACTTGTGTCTGAACCTTGTAGATGTTTTCTGCACCATGATTGGCTGCAGGAACATCCACAAATAAAGTTAAGATAAAAAAGTGTGCTGCTCCTCTGGTTTTTCCCCACCCCCTCCCATCATTAAGCACATCCCCCATTCATCATTCAGCCCCACTATCATATCCAAAAGCATCATATGCTATTAGAAAAGCATTTTGGAAAATTAACATAGCAGATCATTACCAGGTTTTCCCAAAAATGCTCGTGTACACGACCTAGAACTGAATAGGGATATGCCAATACCGAATTGGTGAACGAAAACCAAACAAGTTCACTCATCTCTAGTCTTCAGGAAAAATATTAAGGTTTCACATTGACTTTCATTATACTCGTTACTTGAGATGGCATTTGAAATTTCCAATTTGTTTGATTCGAGTAACGCGCACCCAAGCATTTTAGTACTCGCTCATCACTAGTTATCACCAATATTTTTACTTTGATTCTCAGCCTTGTCTTTTGCATGTGCTAACTCATTTTTTTAGCCACATCTTTTTATTGCTGCTCTTTGTACTCTAACTCATTGAACTTGTAATATAGACCTTGTGCATCCCCAATAGACACAGGATCGAAATGAACTTTTACAAGTTTCTGCTCTTCTTTCACCCACTGTTCTGCATTCTGCTGAGTACTTTTGACACGATAAATATGGTTGAGATCAGAACATAAAGAACACCACCTCTATTCCCTGGCTATAATCCCAAATGGTCTGAGTCTTAAAATGAAAATACCCACAACGCCAAAAGCACAATGATCTTCTGATGTTTCCTACCAGTTGCTCTTGGCCGATGAAGGATCTATGATCTGAAACATTGCGCTCATAAGAAAATATGTTTAGAAATGCAGTGTATCTTTATGGATATGGATAAAATGGTACAAATTGGTTTTGAGGAAAAACGTATTTTGAACTTGTTTCACCTCTTTCTTTATAAAGCTTACTAAGCAAGTGGCCAACTCTACTGGAATATGCACCCTGGCTTTACTTATGTTCTCTAGTTAGTTTGCTGCTAAAACTTGGGTATACAAAATATAAGAGGGATGACTTCATTGATATCTGTCCCTACTGACAAATTTTGCAGTGTCTTTGAAGTGCTTCAGCATCATTCATCAGCTGCCAATATTGGATCTCAAAAGTAACCCAATCTCCAGTTTGCCTGCTGCATGATGTAATCTATCACTGCTTTATGCTGCTTTTACATACATCTCTCATCAGTTACCATTGACCCCCTCATGATACAATAGTGGGAAAAGTAGGCTACCAATGCAGCCAGAGACCAAAATTCCCATGGCTTCCATCTTAAAACACCTATGAAGCTCAGCCACAGGCTAAGCTCCATGGAAGACCATAACTTTCAGCATTTACTGTAATATTCTGTATTGCACTATATAGTACAAGTGATCCAATGAGTGCAGGCTCAAATTCTGTATGCTGGGGGGGCTGGGGGGTTGGTAGAGGCTTGTGAAGCTGCGGGCGGCAGCCTTTGATCTCCTGCACCCGCTCATATAATATGCACATATTTTCAGACCAGATTCAGCCAAATGCCGCAAAGTTGATCGGACGGCGCTTCATAGTACAGATGGACAATGACCCCAAGCATACAGCCAAAGCTACCCAGGAGTTCATGAGTGCAAAAAAGTGGAACATTCTGCAATGGCCAAGTCAATCACCAGATCTTAACCCAATTGAGCATGCATTTCACTTGCTCAAATCCAGACTTAAGACGGAAAGACCCACAAACAAGTAAGACCTGAAGGCTGCGGCTGTAAAGGCCTGGCAAAGCATTAAGAAGGAGGAAACCCAGCGTTTGGTGATGTCCATGGGTTCCAGACTTAAGGCAGTGATTGCCTCCAAAGGATTCATAACAAAATATTGAAAATACAAATATTTTGTTTGGGTTTGGTTTATTTGTCCAATTACTTTTGACCTCCTAAAATGTGGAGTGTTTGTAAAGAAATGTGTACAATTCCTACAATTTCTAACAGATATTTTTGTTCAAACCTTCAAATTAAACGTTACAATCTGCACTTGAATTCTGTTTTAGAGGTTTCATTTCAAATCCAATGTGGTGGCATGCAGAGCCCAACTCGCGAAAATTGTGTCACTGTCCAAATATTTCTGGACCTAACTGTATATATATATATATATATATATCATCCCTTTTCTTCTAGTTAAAAATAAACTATTGTTAAAAAAACAAAACATTTTTGGTTTTGCTACATCTGTAAAAGACTGATTTATCAAATTATAGAATTAATTAACCCATATATTGAGCACTGTAAATATTAAAATAAAGTCAAAACACAAGAATTGCATTTCTTTTGGTCATTTTCCTTATAAAAATGCAATGAAAAGTCATATACCCCGACTTGGTATCTATAAAAATGCCTGCTCGCCATGTCAGTAATAGACTCACACACAGCTCTATCAACAGAAAAAATAAAAAATGATCTAGGTTTTAGAAAATGGAGAAAATGGCAACACAAAGTAAAATAAAGTTTACAGAACATTAATAGAAAAAAATTCTATACAAATCTTTTTCACCATTTCATCCCATTTTTCCATATATTGTATTGTATAGTAAAAACTTTCAAAACTTCATCTGACAAAAAAAATCCCTTTCATACATCCACATTGATGGAGAAATCAAAAAGTTCTCTTTGAAAAAAGTGAGGAAATAGTAAAAGTAGAAAAAAAAACAAAAGAAAAACATTTTTTAGTACTTAATGGGTAAGTAAACATTTTTCTTGTGGGCAACAAATGAATTTATAACATTGTCAATGTTAAGAGTTAAAGAAATCCTAATTTTATATTTATTTTCTGGGAAATATATGATCACAAGGAAATATTTTAGACTTTACTTAAATGAAATGTGCATGTTAGGCTCTCTTGACTTTATCATTCATTGCCTCCTTTGTGGCAAAGCCATGTGTTGCTGTCTTTTTATATTTTGATCAATTTTGTTTTTCTAAGTATTACATATACACAAGCTTCTAGATTATACAGATGAATACCAAGGAGACCTAATATGTTCGAAACAAGGGTTTAACACCCTTCCTGCACGTTGTCTAAGCTGACATGTGTTCCTAGAAGTCGTCTGGCTCCCCACTGGGATCTTTGGCAGGAGAGCTAAAACATAAATATAGCTAAGCCTAATTTATATTATTGTCTATACTGAAACCACTATCATTTACAGAGCAAATAAAGAAAGTAACAGATAGTGTATTGGGGTAATGAAACTGACAATCACTGCAGCAGCTGATAAATATCATTGCCATTCGTCAGACAAAGCAATCACTGCCCAAGTGTTTCTGTGATTCTGTTACTTTTGTATGTTGTATAGATGACCATTTCATAATATTTAAGAAAAATAATTTACATTTAAATTCATTGTTATTGCTGGACGGAATTGATTTTATTTTTACCATTTGCATACAATCTAAGTCATATCCATTTGGATTCTATGTGATGCTTGAAAGTTTTCTTAAAGGGATTGCCCACTACTTAGATAATGATGAACTAATTATTAGTGATGAGCGAACTATTCAATGTACGGGTGCTCGGGTGTTCAGTACTGGCTTACTGTGTACAATGGAAGTCAATAGGGAACTCAAGCATTTTTTCTAAAGATTTTTTTGGATATATATTCGAGTTCCCCCTTGACTTCCATTATACTCACTAAACAAGTACTGAGCACCTGAGCATCAAAATACCCGTTACGAGCACTCAAGCACTGAATACTTAACTCATCACTACTCAATATCAGATTAGAGAGGTATCCAATATTTGGCAATGCAACCAATCAAATGTTACCTGCTCTGGCAGTGGCTAATCTGCCATGGGAGCAGCCACTATATGGGATAAGTCATCAAAATCATATGATTGAACAAGATGTTTATCTAGTATTATGGACAGTTTATCATCTCAATGTTCTTTTTATTTCATCTGATCTCCATAGATGGTAATAAGGTAGCCTTAGGCGGGCTTTATACGTTGCGACATTGGTAACGATATATCGTCAGGGTCACGTTAGTGACGCACATCCGGCGCCGTTACCGACATCGCAGCGTATAAACCCTAGGAGCAACGATCACCGATCGCAAAAACGTCAAAAATCGTTGATCAGTGACACGTCGCTCCATTTCATAATATCGCTGCTGCTGCCGGTACGATGTTGTTTGTCGTTCCTGCAGCACCACACATCGCTGTGTGTGACACCACAGGAACAACAAGCATCTCCTTACCTGCCTCCACCGACCATGCGGAAGGAAGGAGGTGGGCGGGATGTTATGTCCCGCTCATCTCCGCCCCTCCGCTTCTATTGGTGTGCCGCTTAGTGATGTCGTGGTGACGTCGCTGTGACGCCGAACGCACCTCCCCCTAAAGGAGATATTGTTCGGCGGTCACAGCGACGTCGCCAACCATGTATGTGCATGTGAAGCTGCTGTTAGCTACGACAGCAATTACCACATATCACATGTGCGATGGGGGCGGGTGCTATCGCGCTTGACATCGCTAGCAATTGCTAGCGATGTTGAAGCATGTAAAGCCCGCCTTAGTGTTGCTGCTCTGTGCTATAGAGTGTATCTGTACAAATTTTGCACAATTTTGTTTGTAGAGACATTTTCTATCCCTGTACAGTAAACTTTAACCCCTATACGGCCAAGGATGTACTGGTACATCCTTATTCGCCTCCCAAGCTTCTATAATCAGCGGGATCTTTTCTATCTTATGGAGTAAAAGTTCTTATCAGCAGGGTCCTCTCTCTGTCTATTGTAGAGTCTAAGGGGTGCTTCACACACACAGCGAGCTCACTGCCGAGATCGCTGCTGAGTCACGCTTTTTGTGACGCAGCAGTGACCTCATTAGCGATCTCGCTGTGTGTGACAATGAGCAGCGATCTGGCCCCTGCTGCGAGATCACTGCTCGTTACACACAGCCCTGGTTCGTTTTCTTCAAAGGCGCTCTCCCGCTGTGTCACACAGATCGCTGTATGTGACAGCGAGAGAGCGACAAATGAAGCGAGCAGGGAGCAGGAGCCGGCGTCTGACAGCTGCGGTAAGCTGTAACCAAGATAAACATCGGGTAACCAAGGTGGTTACCCGATATTTACCTTAGTTACCAGCCTCTGCAGCTCTCACGCTGCCTGTGCTGCCGGCTCCGGCTCTCTGCACATGTAGCTGCTGTACACATCGGGTTAATTAACCCGATGTGTACAGCAGCTAGGAGAGCAAGGAGCCAGCGCTAAGCAGTGTGCGCGGCTCCCTGCTCTCTGCACATGTAGCTGCATTACACATCGGGTTAATTAACCCGATGTGTACTGTAGCTAGGAGAGCAAGGAGCCAGCGCTCAGTGTGCGCGGCTCCCTGCTCCCTGCACACACAGCTAAGCGGTGTGCGCTGGTAACTAAAGTAAACATCGGGTAACCATACCCGATGTTTACCTTAGTTACCAGTCTCCGCAGCTTCCAGACGGCGGCTCCGTGCAAGCGCAGCGTCGCTTGCACGTCGCTGCTGGCTGGGGACTGTTCACTGGTCGCTGGTGAGATCTGCCTGTTTGACAGCTCACCAGCGACCATGTAGCGATGCAGCAGCGATCCTGACCAGGTCAGATCGCTGGTCGGATCGCTGCTGCATCGCTAAGTGTGAAGGTACCCTTAGCTCTTATTGTCAACAGGATGCTTTCTCTCTCGTGTAGATTATAAGGTCTTATGATCAGTAGGGTCCTCTCTCTTGTCTGTAAAGTGTAAGCACTTATGGTCATTGAGGTTTTTTTCTCTCTCTCTTTGCCCATATGTATTTTGTGACCAATTAAAAGCTTTTCAGTATTGTGACTATTACTCTGATTGCCAGGGCAATCAGGAATAGCTGTAGTAAAGCTCCAAAATTGGCTGGTTATTACACATAAAGGGGACTTCATGCCGTATACGCTGTTTAGCCTTGTTTAACCTAATAAATAAATAAATAATTTAAAAAATGATATTTGGCCCGCCTTATTTTTAATCACCTTCCAAGGTAAAGCAGGTAGCTGCTGGCTGAGAAGTTACCATAGTTATTTGGCCCTTCCCAGCCTAAAAGTAACAGTCGGCAGTCTCCCCAGAATTGGTGCATCACATTAGATGCAGTAGTTCTGTCATTTCACTCTGGATCTTCCCAATTGCCCTGGAGTTGTGGCAGAATTGGCTATTATCGGATTGTAAAACTCCAGATCCACGCGGTTTCAAAGATTTCCGGGTGCCAGATCCAAATCCAGAATGCCGGGTGCAGGATCCGGATCCGGCACTGGCGAAAATAATTGGAAAATGAATAAAAACAAAGAGAAAACAGCAAAACAGCGTTTCATACTTACCGAGACACGGTGTCATGGGGGCACAAAGCTTGCAGGTCATGCATTCACTTCCTGTAATGTGCATCTATACACACAGCTTTCCATGTTTTCCCCATCCGCCCGCTGTCCTCTCGTCTGTGTTTGGCTGCAGGAAGACCGCTCCCCAAGCCTGTCAGCCTGCGACAGTATTTTCCGTGCCGTTATTGTGGCTGTCATTGTCTGTATAGCCTTCGGTCATGCTCAATGGCCACTGGCTTTGTAGCAGAGCTGAAGCAGCGTGGGACCCGTGTTGATTACGCCAGACCTGCAGGGTGTTGGGGGTTAATAAAGTGGTGAAGGAGAGTGTGTGTTTTGTACTTTATTCTAAATAAAGGATTTGATTTGTTTTTTTACTTTCACTTACAGGTTAATATTGGGGGTGTCTCATAGACGCCTGTGCCATCATTAGCCTGGGGCTTAGTAGCAGCTATATGCTGCTATTAACCCCTTTATTACCCCGATTGCAACCGCACCAGGGCAATCGAGAAAAGCCGGTATTGCACCGGGGTTGTCACATCTAATAGATGTGGCAATACTGAGTGGCTGCGGGATGAGAATACCAGCCCCCAGCTGGCTTTATCATGGCTAAGTATCAAAATTAGTAGGGACCGCACGTCAGGTTTTTTTTTTAAATTATTTATTTAAATAATAACATTAAAAAAAAAAAAAAAAAGCCACATCACTGACACAGCCACACTCTCTGACAGTACTTGCATGTGTTTCTGTGTACATGCACGGTCATGCTCAGAGAGTGCAGGCTGTGGCGGCTGATGTTATGTCAGACTTGTACAAGTCTGATAGCGCAGCACCGGCACAGCCGCACACTTCTGACAGGAACGTACATGTGTTTGTGAAACACAGACACGTTCACCATACTGACCCGCAGACACTTGCACTGCTTTTCCCGCCTACCGGCCGTCCTGCCGCTTATGACTGGTTGCAGTCAGCTGACACTCAGGGTGGGGGCACGACTAACTGCAACCAATTACATGTGCCTCTGGGTGGGCAAAACAATGAATATTGCATTGTCGTCTCCGAAAGGGAAAAGTATGACCCGGAAGGAGTTTGCTGCCATGACACAGCCTTAGGTGGGTACATGCGCTCCTACCCCCTATCCTTTCCACCACCGTTTTTAATCTCCGGATTCTGGACCCCTTAGACTTATATGGGAACTGGAATCCGGAGTGGATCCGTTTTTTTTGTTCAATCCGGCAGGGATCCTCTGGTCCGGAGTCGATCAGCCCTATGTGAGATGTACAAAGTTCTTCTATATTTCAAAGTTTTGCGATATAATATAATATATTGGTCAAATCTGCAAAGCACACATTTTTGGGTAGGTGATTCACATCACTACCTTTTCTTGAAAATACAATTTCAATAGCACCTTAATCATATATTTTTTACAATCTCTTTTTCTTTACTGTATGGTTTAATGAATCTACAAACCTGATATTAGAAACAGATCTGAAAACGTAATATAACAAGGTCCATCTGTTATAAGATGAGAATTTCCTTAGAAGAGATATGTAGTTGTATATGCCTCCACAGAATGATGTGTTCAACTCATTATATGCAGCAAGATAGCACAAAGGATTCCAAGTTATCAGTAAGGTAGTCTCTACTGTTCAATGGTTTGCCACAGAGGCAAATTGTAAGGGCTCATTTAAAAGTCAGTGATTTTTCTCACTTGCAAAAAAAAAAATAATCATTGGTTTTTATTAGATTACGATCAGTGTTTTTTACTATCAAACTTTCAGCAGTTTTTCTCTTACGAAAAAAGAATATTTGAGGTTTCTCAGGGTTCTCCTAAAAAACAGTCAGTGAAAACAGAACACATGGCATCTGAATGCTGTCCGAATTTCTTCACTAACCTGTAAAATTGAAGAAATTTGTCAAAACTGGAAATTCTGCCTAAAGATCTTTGAAAAGTCACTACATTTTAAGCATTTTCACGCTAATTTTGGACAACTCTATCAGAGTGGGTGATGTTGGAAAGGAGCTGGGGTAGGACAAGGCGTGGTAACTACTGCTTGATAAAGTAAAAAAAAGTGGTGGTATTAGTTGTGCCAGAATTGTTACTCATGTTACGGGGGACTGTCTGATAATAAAACCCAAAGGAATATCAGACAGTCAGGGTCCACCGTGCAAAGACTCTGCTGCAGACTATGGCAGAGGATAAGGGGTATATAAGTGTGCCACTGTAAATAGTAATAGCACAAGTGCAGAGTGCAATACCACTGTTAAACTCACAGAGGAATATAATTAGAAAATAAAGCAATTCCTCCCTTACTTGGAGGGTGTGTGGTATGGTCTCTGTTAATGGTCACAGAGACAAAAGCAATGAGTGTGAAATGGCACCCACCTAGGTCCGTTCCTCTAGCGGTGCCAGGAGACGGACAGCAGCGTAAGCCGCACAAAGCTCCTACCTATGTTCACTCCCCTAGTGTGCGAGGATACGAACAACTGCAAGACGCAGTATAAGGAACGTTACCCTAGCGGCAACGTCCACCTACGAGTAGAATCACAAGGCCCAGCCGGACCATGTGCCTCAGGCACCTGCCTATGTCCGCTCCACTAAGAGGTAAGGATACGGACCGCAGCTGAAGCTGTAAGGTATAAGAACGCTACCCTGCCGGTAGCGCTCACCTAACATAGACAGAGAGATGCCTAGAGGGACGTGCACAGAGCGTCTACTCTCATGCATGAACCAAGAGGACTGAGCGCCGGGCGGCATGCGTCAGGGTCTTATATAGACTCTGTGCCTCATCCAAGATGGAGGACACCAGAGCCAATCCGCTGCCAGAATGACAGTAATGACGTCACGCTGGCCTATCACCGAGCAAAGCGTCACAAGCACATGACCAGCGACCAATCGGCATAGAAGGTGTCAGAGACATGTGACCACGTGTCAGCGATGATGTCACCCGCACATGTGCAATGGCTCCAAGATAGGACTTAGTCTCCAGTGCTTGCACATGTGCAGTAGCAAGAAATCCAAACATAGTCTCCAGTGCTCGCACATGTGCAGTAGCAAGAAATCCGAACATAGTCTCCAGTGCCACAGCAACCGTAACAACTCCACTCTCACACTAGAGCTACTGATATAATCTGCCAAAATGATTAAAGAGAATTTGTCACCAGGTTTTTGCTATGTAATCTGAGAGCAGAATGTTGTAGGTGCTAAGACCCTAATTCTAGCAGTGTGTCTGTTTGCTGTTATTTTGATACAATCAATGTTTTCTCTGCTGAAGATCTACTAGTGCTCAAAATGCTAATCCTAATGTAACTCAAACCATACCACTGATGGACAACTTTCTGACTAAAGTTGCTAATCAGTGGTAAGGTGCATGACTACACAAAACACTTGAGTCCTGTCAAATAGTCAAATAGTCCTGTTATACTCTCCTGGTGGTAAAAGACGGACTTTGTTTAAACTGTCTAGTAAGTATCTCATCTTTGGAATCAGGCCTTCAGCCAATACTTTGGCCTGCTTTCAGATTAAACTGTATAAAAACAACCTGCTGACAGATTCCTTTTAAGTAACATATATATCCCTTTAACCCCTTCAGCCCCGGGGCACTTTCCGTTTTTGTGTTTTTGTTTTTTGCTCCCCTTCTTCCGAGAGCCGTAACTTTTTTATTTTTTCGTCAATCTTGCCATATGAGGGCTTGTTTTTTGTGGGACAAGTTGTTCTTTTAACTGAAATCATACGTTTTACCATATGGTATACTGGAAAACAGCAAAAAAATTCCAAGTGTGGAAAAACTGTAAAAAAGTGTGATGGCACAACAGTTTTTTGGGATGTTTTATTCACGGTGTTCACTATATGGTAAAACTGTTGTGTGCATATGATGCCTGAGGTCGGTGTGAGTTTGTAGATACCAAACATGTATAGGTTTACTTGTATCTAAGGGGTTAAAAAAAATTCACAAGTTTGTCCAATAAAAGTGGTGTACGTTTTGCACCATTTTACAAAACCCGTAGAGTTCTCATTTTTTGGGATCTATGGCTCAGTGATGGCTTATTTTTTGCATCTCGAGCTGATGTTTCTAATGCTAACATTTATGCACAGATGCTACATTTTGATCGCCTGTTATTGCATTTTGCGTAAAACTTGCTGCAACCAAAAAACGTAATTTTGGCGTTTGGAATTTTTTTGCCACTACGCCGTTTACCAATCAGATTAATTGATTTTATATTTCGATAGAATGCAGCGATACTAAATATGTGTATATTTATTTATTTTTTAACACTTTAATTTTCAATTGGGGGAAAGTGGGGTGATTTGAACTTTTAGGTTTTTTTTTTTATTTTTTAAAACTTTTTTTAACTTTTTTTTATTTTACTAGTCCCCCTAGGGGGCTATAGCGATCAGCAATCCGATCGCTCTTATCTATCTGCTGATCACAGCTATACAGCTGTAAACAGCAGATACAGTCACTTCCTGTTTCCCTCTGCTCCGGGCCAAGGGAAAACGAAAGTGAAACATCATAGCTGCAGGCGTCATCACATGACCCTGTGCTACGATGGCAACCACCGAAAGTCACGTGATCACTAACGTGACTTCCGGTGGGGATGGCGGTAAGTAAAAAACATGGCCGCGCGCATATAGATCTCGCTGCCAGACTTTGGCAGCGAGATTTAAGGGGTTAATGTTACGGGTGGAATGCGATTCCATTTGTAACATGCAGGCACACATCTCAGCTGTTGAAAACAGCTGATATGTGTGCCGATGAACGCCGCCTGCCCACGGCAGGGGGCAGGGCTTAACGGGACACGCTCCATGACGGAAATATCGAAGGGGTTAAAATGATTTAACACATACTATTCCTGCATGCATTAGTTACTATTCCTCTGTGCAGCAAACCCTTTACACCCAAAGACATCGCTAACGAGATATCGTTGGGGTCACGAAATTCGTGATGCACATCCGGCCTCGTTAGCAGCGATCCCAAATACTCACCAAATCGTTGATTGTTGACACGTCATTCATTTTCAAAATGTCGTTGCTGGTGCTGGACGTAGGTTGTTGGTCGTTGCTGCAGGCTTATGTACATTGGCCAATTTACTAACTAATACCTCATATATATTTGATATATTTTTTGCACTTTTTTATACGGGGTGCAGCCAGGCCTCTTAATATATGCTGTGCATAGTGGAGTCTCTGTCCCTTGTGTGCTGCAGTTAGTAGTGTCCGGGTAACCCGCCTAATCTAATAGTAAAGGCGTGGTAATAGGTTGCTGGCTGGACACCATGCTCATACAAGTGTTAACAGCGATCTATGCACGCCACTAGTGTGCAATTTACCTTGCACATGTGAAGTGTCCATCATGTTGAGATGTTTGTCTGCATCCTGTTTGTGCATTAGATGTGTTGGCCTGGGTTAACTGGACTGCTTGCCCTCTTTTTTGCTGTGAGTGTATCCAAATTTTGAGGGAGTTTTTCTCCTCTTTTTGTTGCTATTTTTGGTCGTTCCTGAGGCAGCACACTTCACTATGTGTGATATCCCGGGAACGACGAACAACACCATACCTGCGTCCTCCGGCAACAAGGTGGGAGTGACTTTCATGCGGCTGCTCTCCGCCACTCTGCTTCTATTGGTGGCCTGCTGAGTGACGTCGCTGTGACGCTGAACGAACTGCCCCCTTAGAAAAGAGTCTGCTCGCCGGCCACAGCGACGTCGCTAGGAAGGTAAGTATGTGTGACGCGTACCGGCATATTGTTCACCACGGGCAGCGATTTGCCCATGACGCACAAACGACGGGGGCGAGTGCAATCTCTAGTGACATCGCTAGCGATGTCACAGCATATAAAGCAGCCTTTAGACTTGCAGCATGTTTCTAATACACTTTGTATGAGTGTATGTGAGACATGGAAATAGCTGATCTCTATTAGTTCAGATAAGACTTAACATTAGTGACAGAGACTGCAAAGGGGAAACCTGGTGTTTATTGCAGTTTATTGCGCATGTTAAAAATTATTAAATCAGGGCTACTAAGGCATAAGAACTCTATCAAACCACATAAAAACCATCAGCAGCAATGTAACAGATTCAAAACAGTGGTGATTTTTTTCATGAGTACCAGGCATTCAAGAAATAGTAAAGGAAGAATGAAAACTTATTCAAGAAGCCACAAAACATTGCAATGTTCTGCATTCGAGATTTACACACTTTTAACCACTCATACATCTTTATATAGAGTGTCATTTTTTATTGCATTCTAGAACAATGACAGAATAATGATAGATCACACGGTCATTCTTCACTTGTCGTGCTGTAAAAAGCAGTTGAAAAACCACAGTGTCAATTTACCATTTTGACTTCTCAATTCATATATACTACAAAGTTACCTAATTGTCAGGATGAAAAAACACCAGTCCATCAAATTCAGCCTTTCTATATCAATCATACATCTATCGCAAGATTATTTATAACTAGAGATGAGTCAATTTCTTGATAAGTGTAGTTTGTGAAGAAAAAAAAAACATTGAGTTTCAATTGAAAGCGATGGAGAGAAAAAACTAAGAAACAAAGAGATAGAGATGGAGAGTAGTGTGATGACTATTTTAAAAATTTTGCAAAACGAAAATGAAACCCCTTACATTCGAGGAACAATTGCATTCAAATGACATTAGTATCATCAAATTTGTAAAATATTCAAAAAAGTTCCCCCTCTTTTTCATTTCAAAATTTTCAAAAACACGATTTTTTTTAATCCAAGTATTCCATATGTTGAAAAGCTCTCCAATCTCACGCGGATGCCAACGAACTGCCAAATTCTTGGAAACTTCAGTTTTCTGTTCAACAGCGAGAAACGGTGACTGGATCGAATAAGAAATATGATAATGGATATAGAATTGCTCTGGAGGGAAACTCTAGACTTCCCACTTTTATCCAGTGCACTCATCAGAAAGAAACTCAATCGTCTGATTGATCTAAATGACAAAAACAAAAAGAAACCTTCTGATAAATTCACTGCAACACTTTCTCAGTTATTTGATGTCACCAATGTTAATGGAGAATGGAAAAACTCGAAGAGCTCTACCTGAGGCAAGTTGAGAGTGGAGGCAAGGTTGGTTATTCGACACTCAAACAAGCTCCTTTGGAATCAATTCATCCAAGAAAATGAATCTGACTATCAATATTTCAAGCTCAAGCCAGCACTTCGCAATCGCAACCCACACATGATACTGTCTCTGAATCTTTACCCAAGACTCCAAAGCCAACCTCTTCTTCCGTGTCATCTTCTCCTGAACGCACACCGAAATACAAAAGAGCAAGCACTACAACAGCGAGATTACTGGTACTGAAAAACAACATTTCTACACATAAAGCAAATAAAGTGCTTGCAACCATTGCTGAACAAGGTCATGATGTACCGGTTCCAAGTCAGTCGGGTGTCTGGAGACAAATAATCTCAAAAGGACAGAAAATGAAAACCAAAATTTTTGAAAAACTTCAAAGCAAAGATCCCTATTGTCTCCACTTCGATTGTAAAAGAATCCATGGGGAAGAGTATCAAGTAGTTCTGCTGAAAAATACCACAACAGAAATCAAACTCGGTATTCTGAAATGTGAGAATGGTCCTGCCGCAGCTATTCACAAGGAACTACATCAGCTAATTGATGAATACGACGCTTGGGAAAATATTCGCATGATAATCTGCGACACGGCAGCAGTAAATACTGGTCATTTGAACGGGATTGTAACGCTGATACAGGATGATGTCTTGAAAAAGGGCTTTCAGAAGCCACTATACATTGGCTGTCAACACCATGTACTCGACCTCCTACTGAAGCACATCATGAATTTCCTTATTCCAGAGTCAACGAAGAAACCAGAACTCAATTATTTCTTCATTAACTTAATTAACATAAAACTATGCCTCACTTCAGATTGATTACCACCAAATTGCAACAGATGATGTCAACACAGGCGAGAATCCTGGATGGCGAGATGATTTCAAGTTCTTATATGAACTATGTCAGGCATATTGTCATTACAAAACAACATCACGTTGGCCTCGAATCAGTTGGAAGAAACTCCCAAACCTGCACATAGCAAGATGGAAATCCCGAGCTGTATATGCTGTTATAGCATTTTTTCTGATACCAGAGTGGCGCCGCGTCCTCGGTATAGCATGCGACTTCATCTGCTATGAATGGGCAAATGCCTGGTTCCAGTCGCAACACTACAACGAAGCGTCCTTCAATGAACTGTTAACCTCACTCACCAAGACAAAGTGCAAGAAGGCAATTAAGTGTTTGAAGGCGCACTGGTTGGTCGAGGAGTCATTAATAGAGTTGAGCGCGGTTTGCGATTTGAGGTTCTCCAGTTTGCGGCTCGAGTGATTTTGGGGGCTATTCTAGATCGAACTAGAACTCGAGCTTTTTGCTAAAGCTCGATAGTTCTAGATACGTTCGAGAACGGTTCTAGCAGCAAAAAGACCAGGTAATTCCTAGCTGGCTTTCCGCTGTAATAGTGTAAGTCACTCTGTGACTCACACTATTATGACATTTCAGTGTATAGTGTGCGGGAACAGCGCATTCAGATCACTGCTGTATGGATAATGGCGATCGCCATTTTTTTTTTTTCCCTTGTCTTCCTTCCCTAAGCGTGCGCGTGTAGTGGGGCGGGCCCGCATGTCAGCCAATCCCAGACACACACACAGCTAAGTGGACTTTTAGCCAGAGAAGCAACGGCATGTGTGATAGGATGTCCATGTCACATGTCTCTGCATTAAAAACTGACATTTTCCTCCAGCACGCCAGTATCTGCCTTCTGCGTCTTGGTGTCAGTCAGGATCAGAGCCATAGGTGACAGTCAGGTCCGTGAAAACAGATTTTAACAGCTACACAAGATGACAGCATCTGTGTAGCTAAGGTCAGGGATTTCCTCGCTGCATTTCCCCATTAGGAGGGATAGAAAGGGAGGCTTCCTTTCCTCTACCCAGACCCACAACCCTGCCACTGTACCCTCCTGCCCTTTGCACACTCAAACTCATTGTTACTAAGCCATTATACTAGCAAACACTGAGGAAACTTAGTGGCATCCTAAAAGTGGCTGTTGGACTTCATTATTGTCCCACTAGTGCAAAGATATTTGCAGCACGTCTGCCTGCATTGCACATTCAAACTCATTGTTACTAAGCCATTATACTAGCAAACACTGAGGAAACTTAGTGGCATCCTAAAAGTGGCTGTTGGACTTCATTATTGTCCCACTAGTGCAAAGATATTTGCAGCACGTCTGCCTGCATTGCACACTCAAGCTCATTGTTACTAAACCATTATACTAGCAAACACTGAGGAAACTTAGTGGCATCCTAAAAGTGGCTGTTGGACTTCATTATTGTCCCACTAGTGCAAAGATATTTGCAGCACGTCAGCCTGCATTGAACACTCAAACTCATTGTTACTAAGCCATTATACTAGCAAACACTGAGGAAACTTAGTGGCATCCTAAAAGTGGCTGTTGGACTTCTGTATTGTCCCACTAGTGCAAAGATATTTGCAGCACGTCTGCCTGCATTGCACACTCAAACTCATTGTTACTAAGCCATTATACTAGCAAACTATGCTGCCAGTTTAAGGGCCGTAGTTGCATTGTCAGGGATAATTATTGTTGTTTATTCTGCTGTTAATAAAGCTAGACCACCGCTGAAATCTACACCACCTCTCAATTTTTACTAGCACATTTTAAGTGCATAATCTTGTCGCAATCAAAATGAGTGGCAAAATGAGAGATGCTGGTGGAAAGGGGAAGAAGCGTGTTGGAAAAGGAAAAAAAGGGTTTGTCCGTTGGGAAGGTGGCAAAGCTCCATTAACATCTGCTGAAGATAGACCATCTTCCAGCAAAAGTAAGATGTCTACTACTTACCATGGACAATCCGATGTGCTCCCTTTTTTACGGACACGAACAACTGGAACAAAGGTAGATGATGGCCAAAAAAGGAAAATGCTTGAATGGATCTCAAGTGGTCCAACAAGTGCCCTCTCCGCCACCTCAACTACCGCATCCAAAAAACACCAGTCCTCTGAGTTGTCAGCCCAATCACACTTGCATTCTCCCAGCTCTGAAGTCTCCATCCGCCCTGCACAGTATGGTGGAACTGAGATGGCTGAGTCTGCAGAGCTGTTCAGTCACACTATAGCCTGGGAATCAGAAGTCTGCTCCCAAGCTACAGTGAGTACAGACCAGGAAATGGTCTGCAGTGATGCCCAGAACCTTTGTGACTCAGATTCAGGCCGTGAGGACCAAGTTTCTGAGCATAATGTTGACCGTTTTTCACAAACTGTAACACCTGTTGTTATAGACAATGAGGAACATACTGATGACGATGAGACGCAGATACCAGATTGGGATGACAACTTAAATATTCTGTCAGGGCAAGAAGAGGCTCGGTCTGAGGGTGAGGGGAGTGCAAACACAACAATTGATGAGGAAGTTCTAGATCCCACCTACTGTCAACCCACAGTCAGGCCCTCGAGGAGGTCAACAGAGGCGGTGAAGGAGGATGCAACCGACGATGAAGTTACCTTGCGCCTTCCTGGACAGAGTCGGAGCACTGGTAGCACATCTACAACTGCATCCTCAGCCACCAATCTGCCTCTGAGCACTAGTCGGGGGGGCTCAGCAGGTCGCATGCCCTCTAAGCCTTGCCTAGCCTGGACCTTTTTTGACATAGCAAAAGATCGGCCAAATTATGTGATCTGTAAAATTTGTCGTGATTTTGTTAGTAGAGGGCAAAACCTCAGCAGTTTGACAACTTCTTCCATGAATCGTCACATGAATAAATATCATATGTCCCAGTGGGAAGCTCACCGTGCTTTAATGCGGCCTAGCGGAGCGAACCATCCACCGCCTGCCCCTTCCAGTGCATCCGCGCACTCTTCATCTTCTAGGACTGTGGGGACAGCTGTCACACCTGGTTTTCCACACACAACTTCCACCACTGTAACCGCAACAGGTAGTTTTCTTGGTAGGTCGTCAGTTGGTTTGGAAGGGGAAACAAGTGCGTGTGTACAGCTCTCTCAGACATCGAGAGCACCAACGTTGGATGAAGGCAACATCATGTCTATGCCTGCACTTTCCTCACAAACCTGCATTTTTCCAGGGACACCCTACTCAACACCGTCTACACACAGCAGCCAGATCTCTGTCCCTCAGATGTGGACAAATAAAAGGCCATTTCCTGCGACCCATGACAAAGCTAAGAGGTTGACTTTATCCCTCTGTAAGCTCTTGGCTACCGAAATGCTGCCTTTCCGCCTGGTGGACAAATAGGATTTTCGAGACCTTATGTCTGTCGCTGTGCCCCAGTACCAGATGCCCAGTCACCACTACTTCTCTAAGAAAGGTGTGCCTGCTCTACACCAGCATGTCGCACACAACATCACCGCTTCCTTGAGTAACTCTGTGTGTCAACGGGTGCATTTCACCACCGATACTTGGATCAGTAAGCATGGACAGGGACGTTACATGTCGCTGACTAGGCACTCGGTAACTATGGTGATAGATGGTGAAGGGTCTGCTGCACAAGTCTTGCCGTCACCACGACTTGTGTGTCAATCCTCTGTCTGTCCAAGTTCCGCCACTGCTTCGGCCTCCTCCACCTCGTCTGGGTCCTCCACCTCCACCCCAAGCCTGCCTGGTCATGCCACCAGCGTTCTAACTGCGCAGAAGGAATCACGCACCCCTCATTACTATGCAGCAGAGCGCAACGGCATCAGGCGGTCTTTAGCTTGAAATGTCTTGGAAATAAGAGTCACACAGCTGAGTTGTGGGCAGCTCTGGAAACTGAGTTTGGTAAATGGTAGTCTCCACTCAACCTGCAGCCTGGTAAGGCCGTGTGCGACAATGCTGCAAACCTGGGTGCGGCCCTTCGCCTGGGCAAGGTGACACACGTGCCTTGTATGGCTCACGTGTTGAACCTTTTTAACACACTATCCTGGCCTAGATGGCCTTCTGAACAGGGCACGAAAACTGTCTGCTCACTTCCGCCATTCAACCACCACAGCTGAGCGACTTGCATCGCTCCAGAAGACTTTTGGCCTGCCGGTTCATCGCCTGAAATGCGATGTGCCGACACGCTGGAATTCAACTCTCCACATGTTACAGCGACTGTGGCAGCACCGTCGAGCCCTGGTGCAATACGTCATGACATATAGCCTGGGCTAACGAGATGCAGAGGTGGGGCAGATCACCCTGATGGAGTGGTCTCAGATCAAGGACCTATGCACCCTTCTGCGCAGTTTTGACATGGCGACGAATATGTTTAGCGCTGACAATACCATTATCAGCATGACAATTCCAGTCATTTACATGCTGGAGCACATGCTAAACACTATTCGGTCTCAGGGGGTGGGACAACAGGAAGGGGAGGAACTACAGTAGGATTCATATGCGCAAGGGACAACATCACCAAGGTCCAGACGTTCGTCATCACCAAGGCGGCAGGCATGGGACTATGGGGGACAGGGATCAACAAGGGCGCATGGTAGCAGGCGAAATGTTGAGGAAGGTGCTGGAGAACATGAAGAAATAGAGGACGAACTGTCCATGGACATGGAAGACTCAGCGGATGAGGGAGACCTTGGTCAAACTTCAGTTGAAAGAGGTTGGGGGGAGATGTCAGAGGAACAAAGAACGGTTAGCACCTCTATGCCACAAACACAGCGTGGACTTGGTCCGCATGGCTGCGCAAGACACATGAGCGCCTTTTTGCTGCACTACCTCCAACATGACCCTCGTATTGTCAAAATTAGAAGTGATGATGACTACTGGCTTGACACACTATTAGATCCCCGGTACAAGTCCAAATTTTGTGACATAATTCCAGCCATAGAAAGGGACGCACGTATGGAGGAGTATCAGCAGAAGCTGTTACTCGATCTTAGCTCGGCTTTTCCACCAAACAACCGTGGTGCAGGGAGTGAATCTCCCAGTTGTAACTTGACAAACATAGGACGGTCTCGTCATCTTCAACAGTCTACCCGTACTAGCAGCACCGTATGTGGTTCTGGTAACAGCAATTTTATTGAATCTTTTCATAATTTTTTTAGACCATCCTTTGCAAGGACACCAGAGACAACAAGTCTGACACATAGTCAACGGCTGGAGAGGATGATACAGGAGTATCTCCCAATGAACATTGATGCCATGACTTTGCAAATGGAGCCTTGCTCATTTTGGGCTTCAAATCTTGAAAAATGGCCAGAGCTCTCCACTTACGCCTTGGAGATCTTGTTGTGTCCAGCTGCCAGCGTTGTCTCTGAACATGTCTTCAGTGCTGCTGGGTGTGTGCTGACAGATAAGCGCACGCGTCTGTCCAGTGACAATGTGGACAGACTAACGTTCATCAAAATGAACAAGTCATGGATCCACAAGGAATTTACTACCCCTGTGTCATCCTGGGGAGAGTAAATGCTTGTGGATTTGGAATGTGCTTGATGCAAATCCAAACATCCTGTTTGCAACTGGGGCACAAGTGCTGCCACTGAAGGGGTGGGTGTCTGTGTGGCCCAATTTTTTGAAAAAAGGGAGACTCCGCTTGGAGTAACCCTTACTTACAGTGTTTTTAAAAATGATCCAAAATGAACAGAGCTTGGATCAGGAAAAACTTTGCTACCTACCCCGGGGTCATCCTGGAAACGGTTAAGGATGGCATAAATTTTAATGTTCTTGATGCAAATCTACCTGTGAAGTGTACAACTGGGGCACAAGTGCTGCCACTGAAGGGGTGGGTGTCTGTGTGGCCCAATTTTTTTAAAAAGGGAGACTCCGCTTGGAGTAACCCTTGCTTGCAGTGTTTTTAAAAATAAACCAAGATAAACAGAGCAGGGATCAGGAAAGACTTTGCTACCTACCGCGGGGTAATCCTGGGGACGGTTAAGTATGGCGTATTTTAGAATGTGCTTGATGCAAATCTAGCTGTGAAGTGTACAACTGGGGCACAAGTGCTGCCACTGAAGGGGTGGGTGTCTGTGTGACCCAATTTTTTGAAAAAGGGAGACTCCGCTTGGAGTAACTCTTGCTTACAGTGTTTTTAAAAATGATCCAAGATGAACAGAGCTTTGATCAGGAAAGACTTTGCTACCTACCTCGGGGTCATCCTGGGAACGGTTAAGGATGGCGTAATTTTGAATGTTCTTGATGCAAATCTACTTCTGAAGTGTACAACTGGGGCACAAGTGCTGCCACTGAAGGGGTGGGTGTCTGTGTGGCCCAATTTTTGGAAAAAAGGGAGACTCCGCTTGGAGTAACCCTTGCTTGCTGTGTTTTTTAAAACGAGCCAAGATGAACAATTCATGGTTCAGCAAAGACTTTGCTACCTACCCCGGTGTCATCCTGGGGACGGTTAAGTATGGAGTATTTTAGCTTGTGCTTGATGCAAATCTAGCTGTGAAGTGTACAACTGGGGCACAAGTGCTGCCACTGAAGGGGTGGGTGTCTGTGTGGCCCAACTTTTGGAAAAAAGGGAGACTCCACTTGGAGTAACCCTTGCTTGCAGTATTTCTAAAAATGATCCAAGATGAACAGATCTGGGATCAGCAAAGACTTTGCTACCTACTCCGGTGTCATCCTGGGGACGGTTAAGGATGACGTATTTTTGAATGTGCTTGATGCAAATCTAGCTGTGAAGTGTACAACTAGGGCAGAAGTGCTGCCACTGAAGGGGTGTCTGTGTGGCCCAATTTTTTGGAAAAAAGGGAGACTCCGCTTGGAGTCACCATGCGGTGTTTTACATGATTTTAGAAGGGCATGCCATGCCTATATCTGTGTCTCGTCCTCTTTTTCCTCCTTACGCTGTTTTGTTTTCGCATGAGAATTTGTTCTTGTCACTTTCCCATGTGTTTGTGTTGTGTTCTGAGTTGTTTGTCACCTTTCGGACACCTTTGAGGGTGTTTTCTAGGTGTTTTATGTGTTTGTGATTGCCTACCATTGTTTCCTATGCGGTTCGAGCGGTTCGCCGAACCGAACTCGATTGAGACCTCCGTCCACGTCCGGTTCGCTCATCTCTAATCTTCAGAGCATAATTATGATACCTCTGACAGAGACATCATACGTTTTAGCCAGTGTCCTTCACATTCATCCTGCGCCGTATCTATCATTTTGATTGCATTCTTTTAATTCTATCATTCTCACCTCTGCTTTTGTGCCGTCCCGCACATTACCTTCAGGTGCAGGTCGTCGCAGGTTCACCACATGCTTGGAGATCTTCTGGTCACAGGTAGGTTGATTCTTGTTGGATTCGAGATGCCACTCTTGGTATTGCGGTCATGGCGACCGCCACTGCAGATTACTGGACGCCTGGGGCTGATGTTGGATGCAGTTAGATGTAGTGGCTTCCAGAGAGTGAGGCTGGCCCCAGGGCCGATTTTGGGTGTGTGGAACCACAGGTCGCAGAATGACTCACACGCACAGCAAGAATGTCTTTCAGGGTTTTTACTCACTTTCAGGTGGCAGGGGTGAGTAACGCAGGCAAAGCTGTGATGAACAGGTGGAACCAGGAATATCTTCAGGCTGACTTGTGAGGGTGGCTACTGACTCGCCTTCCTAGCCCTTGTGTTTTTGTGGTGACCCAGACTTGTAGTCCTACGGGGTCACCCAGGGAAGTTGCTTCTGCCTGTTCTCCCCTTTTTCGGCCTGTCGCTTGTAGCCTGGACCAGTTCACACCGTCTGCTTGCCTCTTGTGAACTATGGGCCCTCTTGTTGCTACATGGCTCCGGACTCTGTGGTGTTGTGGTGGAGGGTATGAAGTACCCCCACCTGAAGATTTGGCAGGCCAACTAAATGGGACCCTGCGCTGGGGACCTGTAACCCCATGTGGCCTGGTCCTCTCCTGGCAGTCCCCGTACTCAGCCACCCCTTTGCACTCCAGCCTTGGGTGGATTGCGGGCGGCACTACCAGGTGACCGTTCTCCTCCATCAGTAACCAGTGCACCTGTGGTGTCTGACTAGTGACAGCCTCCAGGTTTCCTCCTTGCGACTGCTCTCCCTGAGCTTCACTTCAGACTGGCTCACTACTCCCTCCCCTCTGTGCCTGCCTCCACAACTTAGCAACGGAGCTCTCTACCACACTCCTTGAGTGGAGATGGGGGCCTCGCCCCCTTCTGGATTCCCCAGGGGACCCTTCAAAGGTCAATGTGGGAGACCTGCTTACGATGCGCCTGTGTAACCACATCTCGGTCAGCCTTCTGAATTACCTGTGTTGTACTGCCCCCAGCATGGGTGCAGTACTCAGTGGTGCCTGACCAGGTCAGGGGCTCCACATTCCCCCTTAGTTATCAACAGCACATCCTCGGGCTGCAAGACAAACATTTTAAAATGCATAAAACAGTAAAACATCATAAAAGCATTATATAACACTATAAAACCACCAGTTACCATACATCACCACCATCCACCCACAAGTCCGTTACCCACCCAAAACCCTCTCAGGGTGCAGGTCACCGGTCCTTTTAGCAACCAGGTCTGGGCCATCTATTTCCCCAGAACTTTCCTCCAATCTTCCTCTCCCGTCAAGCCGCGCCTTCAGCCACTTCTGGCAGGATGTAGAGGCGGCTTTCTTGGTCTGGTGGTTAACATGGTATACCCTGCCTTGTGGAGCTGCACCTTCAGCCTCTTCTGGCAGGAATGTACTGTAGAGGCGACATCCACAGTTGATACAGACAGGGTACCCACTTTGTGGTGGAGAGCCAGGCCCCATAAACAGGCGTGCTCCCTGGTCACAGGCGAGCCAGGCCCATAAACAGGCAGGTTCTGGCGGAGGTACCATTCAAGGCAGCTAAATACACTGTGAGAGTTTGTGGCTATAGCCAGTTCATAGCCTTATGGTCCTTATTTTTCAAAAGTGCACAAAACCAGGTGCAAATGGACTTAAAAGGGTTCTCACAACAGTACTTGTGGGCACATTTCTTGAACTTTTCTGTAAGCGTTGCAAACGCTTCAAAACTTTAACTCTGCTGTACTTTTCTTTACTTTACATTGACTCTTCTTCCTTCTTCTTACCAGGGCTTTGGCCTGTAGGGCTGTGGCACCTGTCAATCACTGTGTCTCTGTCGTCGTCTGTGTTATCTGTGTTTTGTTCTTTGTCTAATTCTGTTATTTCCTCTGTTTCTCTATTCTCTTGTTCTGTTTCTATGGCTGTTGACCTTAGGGTAGGCTGGGTGGAGACAGCTGGGCTGCTATAGGCATTTCTGGGGCATGGTGTGACGTCTAGCGCAAACCAGCCATGTTCTCCCTGATGCTTTGCTTACTCCACCAGGTCTCCCATATGCAAATTTCTTCCAGGATGTCCTCTGGGCAAATGGGCTCTCACATCCCTCCGGCTGACAAAGATTCCTTCTCTGACACCAGGTGCAACGATGAAGCCGTACCCTGATTTGAGACTAAATTCTTCCACTACACCACGGCAAATGGGTCCTCTTTCCTGGTGACGGCTTTTTCTTAAGAACTGCTTATCTTCTAAGTCCCAGGCTGCAACGGCTTCCTTATGCCGATCTGGGGACTGCTGCATTGCGGTATGTTTTGCGGTCTGCTTTGCTCTGGCGCGACATCGTGCTCTGCTCGTGGGACTTTTTGTAACTGCAGGCTCCCAGGCTACGTACATTCGTGGTATGGTGATGGGCAGAGGTTCATCTTCAGCGGGGGACGTCAGGCTCTCCTCATCCCAGTGGGAATAGGGAAGCATTTATGGCTCTGGGCCCCTTTCAATCACACAAGATGCTGCGTCCTCCTCTGATGGGGTCGACTCCTTAGCCTTTCTGGCGTCCCTTCCCCCTTAGTTCTTCTGAGCACTCCTCTGGTGGCAGTGCTGGGGACAGGCTTCTCCCCTCGGGACAGAGCGGTGGGCTTATCTGTGCCAGGGCAGCCGCTGGGATCACTCCGTGTAACCACCTGGAGACGACGTTCTGGTCCACCAGGTCTTTTGGGAACCACGCCTCCAGCTCTGCCTTGAATCTCAAGAACGCAGGGTCTTCTCCCAATAAGGACGCAGGACCTGGTTCTTTGGTCAGCGGCTGGAGTGTGGTGGCTGTTGCTGCCTTGCAAGGTAAAGTAGATGTCCTTGCGGCCTGGTCTTGGCGGGCCGAGCCTGGTCTGGCTGTGGTCTGGTCTTGGCGGGCCGAGCCTGATGTGACTGTGGCCTGGTCTTGGCGGGCCGGGCAGGGCATCGCTGCTGTGACTTGGTCTTGGCAGGCCAGGCTGGGTGTCGCTGCTGCAGCTTGGTCTTGGCAGGCCGGACCGGGCGTCGCTGTTGCAGCCTGGTTTTGGCAGGCCGGACTGGGCGTCGCTGTTGCAGCTTGGTCTTGGCAGGCCGAGCTGGGCGTTGCTGCTGTAGCCTGGTCTTGGTGGGCCGGGCTGGGCGTCGCTGCTGCAACTTGGTCTTGGCAGGCCGGGCTGGGCATCGCTGCTGCGGCTTGGTCTTGGCGGGCCGAGGCTGGTGTGGCTGCAGCCTGGTCTTGGCGGGCCGAGCCTAGCGTGGCGGCAGCCTGGTCTTGGCGGGCCGGGCTGGGTGTCATTCTACCCGGCGTCTCTGCATGGACCGCAAGTTTCGCAGTGTGGGACGTGGCGGGCTTCACCTCCTGGGTCGCAGCAGGGATCTTCGCGGGTGTGACAGTGTGGCGCGCCGTGGGCATCGCAGCGACCGCAGGTTGGGACAGCGCCGGCAGGGTCGGTACTCTCAAGAGGGCAGGGGCAACACTGAACTCACTCATTGGCAGCATCATCAACACCTGGGTGGTCGCCGCCCGGTGTGTCACTTGTCGCGCAGTCCACCTCTCGTAGGCCTGTACTGCTTTAGCCATCTCCCGGAGCTCCGTGCGTCCTTCCCTGAGCTGCTGCACGATCCTGGCCTCCAGCTGGTCAAAGAACTGGGCAAGCTCCCAGTCCCAACAGGCAGCGAAGCCTGGCTCTGGATCTTCATATGCATGCAGACGCCATCTTCTCTTCTCTCAGCGTCGCTTCTGCACAGTCTTCCACCTTCACTTCCTTCAGCTCTGACTCTTCCCGCCGTCTCTGGACAACTCCGTCTTCATCCTCTCTTGCAAGGTCAGAGCGCTGCTGGGGTTCTCTGGGTAGCCACACCTCTTCGTGGGCGGCTACTTCTTCTAGCGCGGGCTGCTGCTGTTCTTTGGTGTGCTTTCTGTGGTGGCAACATGGTGGCGCTTCAAATTTTTCATGCCGACCGCCAAAGCACATGGTCACCTGTCTTAACAGGTCTAGTCCTTATCCTGTTCGTGACGCCAGACTATGTGCCGCCCCGTGCATTACCTTTAGGTGCAGGTCATCGCAGGGTCACCACAGGCTTGGAGATCTTCTGGTCACAGGTAGGTTGATTTCTGTTGGATTCATGACGCCACTCTCGGTATTGCAGTCAGGGCGACTGCCACTGCAGATTAGGGGACGCCTGGGGCTGATGTTGGATGCAGTTAGATGTAGTTGCTTCCCGAGAGTGAGGCTGGCCCAAGGGCCCTGTTTGGGTGCGTGGAACCACAGGTCGCAGAATGACTCACACGCACAGCAAGAATGTCTTTCAGGGTTTTACTCACTTTCAGGTGGCAGGGGTGAGTAACCCGGGCGAAGCTGTGATGAACAGGTGGAACCAGGAATTCCTTCAGGCTGACTTGTGAGGGTAGCTACTGACTCGCCTTCCTAGCCCTTGTGTTTTTGTGGTGACCCAGACTTGTAGTCCTACGGGGTCACCCAGGGAAGTTGCTTCTGCCTGTTCTCCCCTTTTTCGGCCCATCTGCTTGTAGCCTGGACCAGGTCACTCTGGCTGCTTGCCTCTTGTGAACTATGGGCCCTCTCGTTGCTATGTGGCTCTGGACTCTGTGGTGTTGTGGTTGAGGGCATGAAGTACCCCCACCTGCAGGTTTGGCAGGCCAACTGAATGGGACCCTGCGCTGGGGACCTGTAACCCCATGTGGCCTGGTCCTCTCCTGGCAGTCCCCGTACTCAGCCACCCCTTTGCACTCCAGCCTTGGGTGGATTTCGGGTGGCACTACCAGGTGACCATTCTCCTCCATCAGTAACCACTGCACCTGTGGTGTCTGACTAGTGACAGCCCCCAGGTTTCCTCCTTGCGACTGCTCTCCCTGAGCTTCACTTCAGACTGGCTCACTACTCCCTCCCCTCTATGCTTGCCTCCACAACTTAGCAACCAGGCTCTATACCACACCCCTTGAGTGGAGATGGAGGCCTCGCCCCCTCCTGTATTCCCCAGGGGTCTCTTCAAAGGTCAAAGTGGGAGACCTGCTTACTATTGTAAGGACCAGGAGGACGGGTAGGCCCAGGAGGTGATTTTACTGGACTGAGCACTCCACCGAGGGCAGGGTACCCGGTAGCTGGAGCACTACAGGTAGCAGGACAGTCCATTCAGAGGACCGGAGTGAAGAAGTCCCTGGGACCACAGAGTCTCTGAAGGTAGTCCGGGTGGTGAGGCTCAGGTTCGGAGGCCGGGATGATGTCAGGCAGAATCCAGAACTAGCTGATTAAGGGGATCGGTCACCACACGGATCCAGGGATCGGAGACGGTAGGGACTAAAGAGATGGCGGACGGTCACCGTCCGGAGTTCTGGAACCGTCAGGACCGGTTGGCAAGGCAGGAGCGGCTGTACAAGACAGATAAGTCAATACAGGACAAGGCACAGGGGGACCTGACTCCTAGCTTACTAAACATGAAGAACAGGCCCCGCCCACTTGGAAAAGAAACCCCTTTATACCCTGTACCTGTGTGTTCAATATCCTGTCATTGGACGCTGGCCCTTTAAGAAAGGGTCAATGACAGCGCACGCGCCTTAACGCGCATGTGCGAGGCCCGGGTGCCAGAAGCCAGGGCAGGAAGCGGTGCACAGGAGGCAGGAGTGCCCGGCAGAAGGCTCAGTGTCGCGGAAGGGTGCCGGAAGCGGGGATCAGGACACCTGGAGGACGCAGGTGAGGGAGAGGGAGCAAGGAGGCTGTGGAGCGGAGGACCGGGGAGCATGGCACAGGAACCGGGGAGCGTGGCATGGGAGCCGGGGAGCACGGCACAGAAGCCGGGGAGCGTGGCACGGGAGCCGGGGAGTGCAGTACGGGAGTCGGGGAGCGTGACAACTATGCGCCTGTGTAATCGCACCCTGGTCAGCCTTCTGGATTACCTGTGTTGTACTGCTCCCAGCATGGGTGCACTACTCAGTGGTGCCTCACCAGGTCAGGGGCGGTACACTTTCAGTCCATTAAGCAGTGCTATGGAAGATACAGTAATACAGTAGAGAAAATGGATGTTTACCTTGAGATCCATCATTGTCCTGTATTGAGGGGTGATTACTGAGCCCTTTTACAGAGGCTGCAAAATTTGTTAATAGGGACTACTATGATATTACGCTCTTAATTATGTTAGGATTAACAATGACAAAGGGGGTACAATGGAAGAAGGATAGCAACTTTCAAACTTATCCCACCTGAGTTTCTTGGAGTCCAATGGTGCCTTTTTTTTGCCTTTTTTCGGACTGCAGTATAATGACTTATTCATACTGTTTCACATACAGGTGAAACTCAATAAATTACAATATCATCAATAGGGTAATTTATTTCAGTAATTCAATACAAAAAGGGAAACACATATATTATATAGAGTCATTACAAACAGAGTGATCTGTTTCAAGTGTTTATTTCTATTAATGTTGATGATTATGGCCAACCCAAAAGTCAAAAAGTCATTATCTCAGAAAATTAGAACAAGTATCACAAAACACCTACAAAGGCTTCCTAAGCATTTAAAACTGTCCCTTAGTTTTGTTCAGTAGGCTACACAATCATGGGGAAGACTGCTGACTTGACAGATATCCAGAAGGCAGTCATTTACACATTCCACAAGGAGGGTAAGCCGCAAAAGGTCATTGCTTAAGAAGCTGGCTGTTCACAGGTTACTGTATCCAAGCATCTTAATGGAAAGTTGAGTGGAAGGAAAAAGTGTAGTAGAAAAAGGTGAACAAGCAACTGGGATAATTGCAGCCTTGATAGGATTGTTAAGAAAAGGCCATTGAAAAATTTGGGGGAGATTCACAAGGAGTGGACTGCTGCTATAGTCAGCAACAATCAGAGAAGATTGTTATTGCATTGCATGGTGCCAACACCTGCAGAAAAAATGCAGCATTTACGCTACGTGTGAGCACGGCCCCAGCGTTACATTTTTATTAATTTTTTTATGGGTTTTAATAAAGAAAAATAATCAATTGCGCCACTTTTTTCTCCATTTGCCGATCCCCATAAATAATCTGATTGCTGCATTGTTCGTGTCATTATGATTACAGGGACACCAGACATGTCCATATTATTTGCTGATTTGTGATATGTATTATTTTTTAAAAAAGCGCAACAAAATTACATTATTTTTTAAATTATTTTTAGTAATTTTATTAGAAGAAAAAAATCTTTTACTCGTCCTCTAGAGTACAGGACACAGATATGCTTCTCCGTAGAATGGAGCTCTGTGTCCTGCGTAATTAGAGGCTGCAATGCAGCTTCATCTATATAAAATCCTCTCCCTGTCATTATCAAAGCTGGTGGCTCAACAGCTAGGGCTGCTGTAATGTGTTTGAAAGTTGGAATTTGAAAATAGAATTATATTTTTTCTCATTTCTTTATAGTTTTTTATAGAAACAAAAAAATCAGAGTTTTTTTCCTTCAGCTACACAGAGGTACTGTATATCTCTACCTATATTTCTTTGCAGCTGAATAATCTGCTTCTGGTTTCTCTGCCTTCAACACTGGTCAATTTTACCAAATCCTCCTCTGCTCTACAGTATAGGCAGTAGCTCAGGGGTAAAGCTACTGCCTGTCAACAAAGTTTTCATCACAAGGTCATGAGTTTGTTGTCCTGGGACATCAGAGCAGTTGAAAATTTAATTAATGCACTGGTCTTCTTGAGTTAATTTATTCACTGCACTGAATGGAGGAGCCAGGACAAAAGCAGGAACAGTGGGACTGCAGGAGATAGGCTGCAAATTACAATATTTCATTTTTAAAACACTTCTTTTTAAAAATAATAAATATCATAAATCAGCAAATAAACATATTTGGTGTCCCTGTAATTGCAACAACTTGTACAATATACTGATCAGATTTACGAAAATGACGTTAAAAATGTTTTATTTTTTTCCTTCATTTAAACCTAGAAAAAAGTGGATCCTTCATACTATGCACTTATGCAGGAAATTACAGTAGCTCTCCTTGACTTAGGCCTCCTTCACACGTCCGTGTTTCCGGTACGTGTTTGGTCCGTATCCTCACGTGCCGGAGACACGGGCACACGTAGATCCATTAAAATCAATGGGTCTGCGCTCACGTGCGTGTTTTTCCATGGACCATGTGTACATGTGGAGCATACGTGTGCCCATGTGCTCCACACGTAGACATGACCATTTTCTCCGGCATCACGGGTGTCACATGCACTGCGCATGGATGTGATTCGTGTGACATGCACCGGAGAAAACACACGTGCCTGTGAAATAAAAAGAATTTCTGTACGCACCTTCTCCAGCCCTGCTGTCTCTGCCGCTGCTGTCACTTGCTTCCAACCCCCGCTCATTATGCTCATTGCATATTCAGTCCACTGCGGGCCAGAAGCAGCAGCAGCGGGGAGTCTGCAGGACCGGAGACCGAAGATCAGCACCACGGACAGAAACGCCAGGGATTGGTGAGCAGAAAGTTCCCGTTCTCCGTGTGTTATTACGGATAGCAAACGGAGAACACACGTGTGCCATAAACACGGCACACGGAGAGCAATAACACCTATCACGTCTGTGAAAAACGTGCGTGATTTTCACGGATGTGGGAAAGAGGCCTTAAACTGGGAGACAGAATAGTATGGCACATACAAAAGAGTGAATAGTTTTTTAAAAGGTATGAAAAGTCTTTAAGTGCAGTATGTTATTAGAATGGGCTGCTAATTAATACAGGGATAATATTCATTTAAATGATGAAGTCACTTTGAAATTACTAACGCTATGTTTTCATTTAGCTGTATGAAAAGGGTTGGGTGCAGTTGTAGGAGACCTCAGTGTTGTAATCTATTTAGGATGAGTGGAAAGTTTGCAGTATTTGCAATTTGGGACAAATTGTTCCACCACAAATCAAATGTTTGGAAATTATTTGGCAAAGCCAAAATAAAATTGAATTTTCAAAGATATGCTCATCTCTACTGATTTGCTTACTTGTAACCAGAATAGCTTTAATCCTCAGCAAATTTCCATTTAACATACAGTACAGACCAAAACTTTGGACACACCTTCTCATTCAAAGAGTTTTCTTTATTTTCATGACTCTGAAAATTGTAGATTCACATTGAAGGCATCAAAACTATGAATTAACACATGTGGAATGAAATACTTAACAATAAAGTGTGAAACAACTGAAAATATGTCTTATATTCTAAGTTCTTCAAAGTAGCCACCTTTTGCTTTGGAGGTGTGTCCAAACTTTTGGTCTGAACTGTATATCAAGCAATACAAATACTGAGGCTTAGTTATATTCCTTTATATACATCTGCCATGATTTTGCAATTGTGGCCAGCATATCTTGGTCTTTCTGTTAAATTATACAGTCAAGCTCAGTTTTTATTACTCTGCAGACTTTTTTTTCATCAGCAGAGATTGAAATAGTTTTTAAAATATACAGTTCTCTAAAAAAAAAATATATATTTTTCTTTTTCAAGGTTTTTTTCATTTTTTTTTTCTCAGTAGGACAACCCTTTTTTAACTGTCAGCCACTGGCTCCAGCTCCTTCTGGTCTGACATGTAGCATGACATGGTGGTCATTCAGAATATCTCCATGTTAACTATTGACTTACTAAGTCCACCGGAGGGCTTATAGAAGGGGGTATAGATCAGTCATGGACACTAGTTATATTTCAGAAACATCTTTCTTAATTGTTACCATTTCTTACACAAGAAAAGGCTGATGTTTAAAGAAAACAATCACTTTGTGGGAAAAAAAATAGTTAAACATATGTAATACCATATTTGTCAAAGAAAAGAAATGTACAAATCACAAGTATATCAAAGAAGGCAAATTACGGTATCTTTTTTAAGGCTTTTGATTTTTCTTTCTCGGATTCTAAGAGCTACAACTTTAATATTTTCCCCTTGACTACCTGTATTAGTGCTTGCTGTGTGCAGAAGAAGATATTATTTTGAATGACATTATTCATTTCACCATAAAATGTACTGAAAAAAACAGGAAGAGAAGAAAGTGAGAAAAATGAAATGTCACCATTATTTCTTGGGTTTTGTTTCTACAGCTTTCATTGTGTAGCAAGAAAGTGACTAGGTTGGATGAGTCTCCAGGTCATTACAATTAAAGCAGTACCACACATGCATAGCTTTTTTTTCACTTAAGGGCCCGTTACACACTACGATATATCAAACGATATGATGTCGGGGTCACATTGTTAGTGACGCACATCCGGTATCGTTTGACATATTGTAGCGTGTGACAGCTACGAGCGACTGTGAACGAGCAAAAATACTCACCTTATTGTTGCTCGTTGATACGTCGCTCATTTTCAAAAAAATCAAACGTCCTTCTGCACGCCGGTTGTACATTGTTCCCGAGGCAGCACACATCACTCCGTGTGACACCCCAGGAAAAATGAACTGCAGCTTACCTGCGTCCCACCGGCAATGCGGAAGTAAGCAGGTGGGCAGGATGTTACGTCCCGCTCATCTCCGCCCCTCCGCTTCTATTGGCCGGCCGCTGTGTGACATCGCTGTGATGCCGAACGTCCCTCCCCCTTCAGGAGGAGGATGTTTGCCACTCACAGTGAGGTCGTGCAGGAGGTAAGTACGTGTGACGGGGGTTACCGACTTTGTGTGACAGGGGTTACCAACTTTGTGCGACACGGGCAACAAATTGCCAGTGTTGCACAAACGATGGGGGCGGGTGCGATCGCACATGCGATCGCACAATAATTCGCCGCGTGTAAAGCGGCCTTTAGGCCTCATGAAGACATCTGTTTTTTCATGGATGGAACATTTACCCACTATAGTCTTTTGTTCTATTCACGTGCCCATGTGTTTTTGTGGACTGTGTATCTGCTAAAAATGTCCGACACATGCACCGGTAATTTTAATCCATGGCACAGATCAAAAATGGACAAGCGTAAACACTAGTGGCAAACACTGAAAAACTCACCAAACACATATCATGCCAACAGAGGAGTAGGCTATGTTGCTTTGCATCCAAGCAAGTTGGTTGACTCAAAAAACTTTCTAAGAACTCTACCATGAATAAAGAATAGGAAAGAGTTCTGCCCAGCGCAAGGAGGAGAAATACGTCAGTAAATTTCCAGGTGCTTTATTTTACTTGGTTTCCAATAAAACGATCATATAAACATATGAACAGTTAAGACATAGTCCTCCGTGGATATTGACACAACAGCGACGCGTTTCGGCTACTGGAGTGTAGCCTTTGTCAAGTGACTTGACAAAGGCTACACTCCAGTAGCCGAAACGCGTCGCTGTTGTGTCAATATCCACGGAGGACTATGTCTTAACTGTTCATATGTTTATATGATCGTTTTATTGGAAACCAAGTAAAATAAAGCACCTGGAAATTTAATGACGTATTTCTCCTCCTTGCGCTGCGCAGAACTCTTTCCTCTTCATTATAGTCAGGTAACAGCACCTGCAGCCCGAGCAGCAGAGGGAAATCTGAGCACATGGAATGGGTGAGCTGAAAGTTTTTCATATTGTCTCATGAATAAAGAATGGTATCCAAAAATTTTTCAAGGTCAACGTCTCATAATCATCTATAAGCAATTTGGAGATGAACAATGATAACTAAGTGGCTCAGTGAACATAACATTAAAATTTTAGGTCAATAACCAGGAAACTCCCCAAATCTAAATCTCAATTAGTAACTATGATCAATTCACAAAAAGCAGGTGGACAAACAGCAACGCAGAAATTGTGATGAACAATAATCACTGACTAGGTAAGAATGGGTTGTCATCAGTCAGAAGCTGATATCCAACACGTCAAGGAGAATACTTGCTGAAGACTTGAAAAATAAACGTCAACACTGTATATGTTGAGTCTTTATATAAACATAATGCATTTGTCAATTAAAATGTAAAAACCTATCAAATGCTTATAATTGTACTTCAGTAGCCACATAAATATCTGACAAAAACATGGAAAAAATCTGAACCATCAATCTTTTATCTTTTGTTAAGCTGTTTATTGTGTCTAACGGCCCCGTTACATGCTACGATTTATCTGACGATCTCATTAGTGATGTGACACACCCAGATCATAGTTACAATTTGCCAAGATCGCAGATAGGTTGTTTATTAGAGGTCACACGAATGATCTCACAAGCGACGCAAAATCGTTGAAAGATATATTGTTTGACCAAGGCTGTCGTGTGGATGTTGTTCGTCGTTTGCAGGGTGTCAAACGTATCAATAAAGGGTGCTTTACACACTGCGACATCGCTAATGATATATCGACGGGGTCACGTCGTTAGTGACGCACATCCGGCGCCGTTAGCGACATCGCAGCTTGTGACACCAGGAAGCGACGATCGATTGCAAAAACGTCAAAAATCGTTGATTGTTGACATGTCGCTCCTTTTCATAATATCGCTGGTGGTGCATGCCGCTGGTTGTTCGTCGTTCCTGCGGCACCACACATCGCTATGTGTGACGCCTCAGGAACGATGAACATCTTACCTGCTTCCACCGGCAATGAGGAAGGAAGGAGGTGGGAGGCATGTTCCGGCCGCTCATCTCCGCCCCTCCTCTTCTATTGGGTGGCCGCTTAGTGACGCCGCAGTGACGTTGCTATGACGCTGAACGCACCTCCCCCTTGAAGGAGGGATTGTTCGGCGGTCACAGCGACATTGCTGAAAAGGTAGGTGCCTGTGATGCTGCTGTAGCGATAATGTTCGCTACGGCAGCAATCACCAAATGTTGCACGAACAATGGAGGCGGGTGCTATCACGCACGACATCGCTAGCTATCGCTGGCGATGTTGCAGCGTGTAAAGCACCCTTATGTCTGCTACGTTTCAAATGATGAACAATATTTTAAAAGTGAACAACGTGTCAACGATCAACGATTTTCAACCTATTTGCGATCGTTCGGAGTTGCACGTAGGTCTCACACGCAACGACGTCGCTAATGATGCTTGATGTGCGTCACAGAATCTGTGACCCCGACGACATATCGTCAGTTAAATCATAGCGTGTAACGCTGCCTTTAAAGTGATAAGACAGCTTTATTCTATGGGTCAGTACAAATACAAGGTTACCACATTTATATTGATTTTTTCATGTTTTGCCGCTTTTACACAGTAAAACTATTTTACTGAAAAAAATAATAGTTTCTGCATTGCTGTATATTGAAAGCTATTTTTTTGGGGGGGCTCACAAAGCTTTATGCTGGCTTGTTTTTTAAGTGACTAGATGACATTTTCCGCTGTTCTATTTTTATTTACTGTATGAAGTATTGCAATGCAGTATACCGGCCAGTGTAAAACTGACAGATAGTCTCTGAAACCATCCTGGCATGGTCTAACAGACCACCATAGCGAGGTAACCTTGAGGTCATCATTTGACCCAGAGTTGCCATTGCAATGATAAGGCTACCATGATCACATCACAGGGGTCCCAATCAGGTGGGGGAAGATGCACTCTCCCTCTCTCAGCCTCTTAAATGATGCAATTGATCTTGATCGCAGCATTTAGGGGGTTAAACAGTCAGGGATGATGTGGAGACTGGTCCAGACAGTGAGAGCCAGGTCTTGGCTGTCATGTAAGCTAATCTGCAGGCGGCAATCGTCCGAGCACAGCTCCTGTGTCCGCATGATCTCCAGTATGTCCATTTGCGGGAATGCATTACAATATAGGGTATACTAATATGTCCAATGTGGGGAAGGGGTTAATAATTGCCATAAAAATGGGGTTTTTTTCACAGTTTTAAATAACCAATATACATCAGTTTCACAATTCTGTGCTAGTGTTATATTTATTCTTGTTTTAATAGCATTTTATTTTTACTTTTGTGCTTTGTCCATAGTACATGTTTTATAAAGATCGTTTTATTCACCAAAACATTCTTCAAAAATAGCAGTAATAAATGCTCTTGCATTTTTTGCAGCATTTTTCACTTTTTTATTGATTTGTAATTGTGAACTAAAAGCTTCAAAAATACTGATAGAATGAACTTGCTTCAAAGTTAGAAAAAATGCTGCTGTTCTTAAATTCAGCCAGGAAAAAAACAAACAAGCATGTGCAGGAGAATTCTGAAATCTCATAGCTTTCAATGATACTGTAAAATGAAATCTTTAATTTGAGTAAAAAAACACAGCAAAACAAAGCTTTAAAAATGCATATGAACATAGCTGATGACTTCTGGAATGATACATTGTTTTATTTATTTTGTTAAATTGATTACTTTAAACATTTTATGTGTGATCTTTGATCTTCGGGGTCATATTTCACCTAAATTTGCTGTTTTGTTTTTTAAAAAATTCACATGGATGTCCAACCTATCCTATGGCACTGTACCTGGACTGTGACCGGTTGTTATCCCAGAACCAGGGAGTCATTTCTAAGTTTCTTGTTTGTTTAGCGTAAAGAAAAACATGTTTACTTTTTTCTTGCCTGAGAACGTTGTTGTGACGCTAGTATACTGCCCTGCGGCCTCGGCTTCGGCCGCCGAGCCGCTCGGATCCGTACTCGCGTTCTACGGGTGGGTAGGGGATGTTGGTCCCGGGGCCCGGTTGTGCGAGGGTGTTAGGGCCAGGTGGACGGGCAGACCCAGGAGGTGGATCCACTGGGCCGAACTCCTTGATGATGGTAAGGGGTCCGGTAGCTGGAGCACTATAGGCAGCAGAACAGTCCGTGCACAAGAGTATAACGGAGAAGTCCCTGGGACCACGGAGTCACTGATGGTAGTCCGGGTGACGGAGCTCAGGTTCGGATGCCGAGAAGATGTCAGGCGGGGTCCGGAACCTTTGGAGCGAGATGACGGGTCACCGCAGGGATCCGAGATGGTACGGACTGTCAGGATGGCAGATAGGCAGCGTTCGGGGTTCAGGATTCGGCAGGACCGGATGGCGAGGCAGGCTCGGATCTAGAAGAGAGAGAGGTGAGTATCTCACAGGAACACAAGGAGACCTGACTCCTAGCTTGAGAAACACGAAGATCAGGCCCCGCCCACTTGGACATTAAACCCCTTTATACCCTGTACCTGTGTGCTTCATTTCCTGTTAATGGACGCTGGCCCTTTAAGAAAGGGTCAATGATCGCGCGCGCGCCCTAATGCGCATGCGCGTGGCCCGAGTGCCAGAAGCCAGAGCAGGAAGCTGAGAGGAGGAAGCAGCAGAGCCGGGCTGGGGCTGAGAAGCCGACGGGCGCCGGGAGCGAGGACCAGGACGCCGGGGACGCGCCGGCAATGGATGCTGGAGAGCGGGGAGCGGTGGTGACCGGACCGAGGAACCGGGAAGCGAGGCAGGGGAGCCGGGGAGCGTGACAGGTGAGCCGGGGAGCAGCGCAGGGGACCCGGGGAGCGTGACAGTACCCCCCCCCCACGCCCCCCTCCCCGCAACCGGGACAGGAAGGCACGGATCAGCGGAGTGCCCACATTCTCCGGGGCTCCCAGGACCTATCCTCAGGACCATACCCTGCCCAGTCCACCAGGAAGAACTGTCGACCCCGTACGGTCTTCATGGCCACGATATCCCTTACCGCATAGATGTCGTCATCGGCAATAGGAGGAGGAGCCGAACTGGCAGCAGCGGAGAAGGGACCAAGGACAACCGGCTTGAGCAGAGAGACGTGGAAGGAGTTGGGTATCCTCATCGTGGCCGGGAGCTGCAGTTTGTAGGAGACCTCATTAATCTTGTTGAGGACTTTAAACGGCCCGATGTAGCGAGGACCCAGCTTGTAGGATGGTATCTTCAATCGGACGTACTTGGAAGCAAGCCAGACTAGATCTCCAGGAGAGAAACACGGAGGGTCCAGACGTCTCTTGTCTGCGTGTCTCTTCATCCGCAGGGAAGCACGTCCAAGGGACGCCTTGACAGAGTCCCAAATGGTTGCAAAGTCACGGGCTACAGCATCAGCAGCAGGGACATCCGAAGAAGGGGATACAGGCAATGGGACGGAGGGCTGAAGTCCGTAAACGACATGGAAGGGAGAGCTGGAGGAGGACTCACTGACGTGGTGGTTATGGGAGAATTCAGCCCAAGGAAGCAGCGTGGACCAGTCGTCGTGATGGGCGTTGACGTAGTGACGTAAGAAGGAGGTCAAGATTTGATTGACCCTTTCCACTTGGCCATTAGACTGAGGATGGTAGGCGGAAGAAAAGTCCAGAGTCACTCCCAGATGTTTGCAGAGAGCCCTCCAGAAGCGGGAGGTGAACTGAGTTCCTCTGTCGGACACGATATGTGATGGAAAGCCATGCAAGCGGAAGATGTGATGTATATAGGCGTCCGCGAGTTCCTGAGCGGAGGGCAGTCCAGCCATAGGGACGAAATGAGCCATTTTAGAGAACCGATCCACCACGACCCATATGACTGTGTGTCCGGAGGACAGGGGCAAGTCCGTAATGAAGTCCATCGCAATGTGTTGCCACGGAATTGAGGGTATAGGCAGAGGCAGCAGACGGCCATAAGGCAGGTGTTTGGGCGTCTTGTTCCTGGCACAAGAGGAGCAGGCAGAGACAAAAGCAGCGACGTCCGTGCGAAGGGATGGCCACCAGTAGGGACGTACAATCGCACTCCATGTTCTCTTCTGACCAGCATGACCGGCTGTTTTCGAGGCATGGCCCCAGTGTAACACTTTTTGCTTGTCAATCTCAGAGACATAGGTCTTCCCGGGCGGTATCTGGGCCAGGGTGACAGGGGCCACCTGAATGATTTTACTAGGACAGATGATGGGTTGGGATGTCTCCTCCTCTTGCTCCATGGGCATGAAAGACCTGGACAAGGCATCAGCGCATACATTCTTGTCCGCAGGTCGGAAATGGAGTTGGAAATCGAACCTGGCAAAGAACAAGGACCACCTGGCTTGCCGTGGGTTCAATCGCTGAGCGGACCGCAGGTATTCTAGGTTCTTGTGGTCCGTGTAAATGATGACGGGGTGCACTGCTCCTTCCAGAAGGTAGCGCCATTCCTCCAGAGCCAGTTTGACTGCTAATAGCTCTCGGTCTCCGATGGTGTAGTTGCGTTCAGGCGCTGAGAAGCTCTTGGAGAAGAAACCGCAAGTCACCTTCTTCCCGGAGGAGGACTTCTGCATGAGCACTGCTCCGGCTCCCGAGGAAGGTGAACTGGCGGTTTAACTCCGGACGGTGGAGTACAGGAGAGGAGGCAAATGCCCGCTTCAGAGAGCCAAACGCGGCGTCGGCCGCAGGTGACCAGTCCTTTGGGTTAGCCTCCTTCTTGGTCAAGGCGGAGAGAGGGGCAGTCAGAGCAGAGAAGTGAGGGATGAACTGGCGGTAATAGTTGACAAATCCCAGAAAGCGTTGGATTGCCTTCAGTCCAGAAGGAGGAGGCCAGTTGAGAATGGAGGAGACCTTCTTTGGATCCATCTGCAGTCCGTTATCGGAGATGATGTAACCCAGGAAGGGGAGAGAAGACTGCTCAAAGATGCACTTCTCGTACTTGGCATACAGACAATTCTCTCTGAGTCTTTGTAGAACCAGCTGCACGTTCTCTCTGTGGGTCTGGAGGTCCGGAGAGAAGACAAGGATATCATCCAGGTACACCACCACACAGACGTAGAGAAGGTCCCGGAAAACGTCGTTCACCAATTCTTGAAAGACTGCTGGTGCGTTACACAGGCCGAAGGGCATCACGCAATATTCGTAGTGTCCATCGCGAGTATTGAACGCGGTCTTCCACTCGTCCCCAGAGCGGATGCGGACTAAGTTGTAGGCACCCCGAAGATCCAGCTTGGTGAACACACGAGCTCCTCTAAGCCGGTCAAACAATTCGGGGATGAGCGGCAGAGGGTACTTGTTTTTCACGGTGATTTGGTTCAATTCCCGGTTAGTCTATACATGGGCGTAAGTCGCCTTCTTTCTTCTTCACGAAGAAGAAGCCTGCTCCAGCAGGAGAGGAGGATCTCCGAATGAATCCCCTTGCCAGGCTCTCTGTGATGTAAGTAGACATGGCCCTTGTTTCGGCTGGAGACAATGGATATATCCGTCCTCGAGGTGGTGTTGTTCCCGAGAGCAGGTCGATGGCACAATCGTAAGGGCGATGTGGCGGAAGAACCTCAGATTCCTTCTTATCAAAGACGTCCACGAAGGACCAATAGGCCGAGGGCAGTCCCGGTAGGTTCTCTGGAACCGGAGGTCGTCGGATGGGTTGTATGGTCTTCAGACATTTATCATGGCACGAAGAGCCCCATCGGGTGATTTCACCAGTGCCCCAGCTGACTGATGGTTCGTGTGTCCGTAACCAGGGGAGTCCCAGCAAGATTTGATGGGACATGTGTGGGAGGACGTAGAGAGCGATGTTCTCGGTGTGCAGGGCACCGATACGCAGTTCGACCGGCCTGGTGATCCAGGAGATGGTGTCAGAGAGGGGTCTCCCATCCACAGAGGCAATCACTAGGGGCTTGTCGAGTGGAGTAACCGGCACCTGGTACTTGTCCACCGTGGCCTGCTGGATGAAATTGCCTGCGGCCCCAGAATCGAGGTACGCCTCAGCCGTGAACCGCGTCTCTCCCGTTGTCACTTGCACAGTCCACGTAACCGGGTCTGAGAGAGTCCCAGCACCTAGGGTGGCCTCTCCTACCAACCCTAGGCTTTGGAGTTTCCCGGCCTCTCTGGACAGGAGCGTAGCAGGTGTGTGCCCTCTCCGCAGTAAAAGCAGAGGCCCTTGGCGAGCCGCTCGGCTCGACGTTGTTCAGACTGCCGCACTCGGTCGATCTGCATGGGCTCGTGGACGGGGGCCCCAGATGCCGTTGACTGAAGTACGGAGGACTTCTGCGGAGGAGAGGAATGCCGTACCGGACGTCTCTCACGGGACACTTCCTTGGATCGCTCCTGAAAGCGAATGTCCACTCGAGTCGCTAGGGTAATCAGGGCATCCAGGGTGGACGGTACGTCACGACCCGCCAGCTCATCTTTAATTCGCCCCGAGAGTCCTTCCCAGAAGGCGGCGGTTAGGGCCTCGTTGTTCCACCTGAGTTCCGAGGCCAGGGTGTGAAACCGGATCGCGTATTGACCCACCGTCAGAGTCCCCTGACGTAACCGGAGAAGAGACGAAGCAGACACGGAGGCGCGTCTGGGCTCGTCAAAGGTGCCACGGAATGCCTGCAGGAACTCCTGGATGTTCGTGGTCACAGGATCCCCCTTCTCCCACAAGGGGTTCATCCACGCCAGTGCCTCACCCTCTAGATGGGACATGATGAAGGCGACCTTGGCTTGGTCGGAGGCAAACAAATGCGGCAGCTGCGTGAAATGGAGGGAGCATTGGTTTATGAAACCCCTGCAGGTCTTGGGGTCTCCGGCGTACCGGGGTGGTGAGGCCAAACGAAGTTGGGAAGCATCCGAAGAAGTCGCCACGGGAGCTGGAGCCGTGGATTGACTAGTGGAAGCCCGGGATGCTGAAGACGTAACTGCCGCTTGTAGCGTGTTCAGGCGGGCGTCCACAGAAGACATGAATTGCAGCATGCGGGTCTGAGTCTCACGCTGGCGTTGGAGTTCCTCCTGTACGGCTGCTAGTGCTGCAGCGGGATCCATGGCCTGATCTTACTGTTAGGGCCAGGTGGACGGGCAGACCCAGGAGGTGGATCCACTGGGCCGAACTCCTTGATGATGGTAAGGGGTCCGGTAGCTGGAGCACTATAGGCAGCAGAACAGTCCGTGCACAAGAGTATAACGGAGAAGTCCCTGGGACCACGGAGTCACTGATGGTAGTCCGGGTGACGGAGCTCAGGTTCGGAAGCCGAGAAGATGTCAGGCGGGGTCCGGAACCTTTGGAGCGAGATGACGGGTCACCGCAAGGATCCGAGATGGTACGGACTGTCAGGATGGCAGATAGGCAGCGTTCGGGGTTCAGGATTCGGCAGGACCGGATGGCGAGGCAGGCTCGGCTCCAGAAGAGAGAGAGGTGAGTATCTCACAGGAACACAAGGAGACCTGACTCCTAGCTTGAGAAACACGAAGATCAGGCCCCGCCCACTTGGACATTAAACCCCTTTATACCCTGTACCTGTGTGCTTCATTTCCTGTTAATGGACGCTGGCCCTTTAAGAAAGGGTCAATGACCGCGCGCGCGCCCTAATGCGCATGCGCGCGGCCCGAGTGCCAGAAGCCAGAGCAGGAAGCTGAGAGGAGGAAGCAGCAGAGCCGGGCTGGGGCTGAGAAGCCGACGGGCGCCGGGAGCGGGGACCAGGACGCCGGGGACGCGCCGGCAATGGATGCTGGAGAGCGGGGAGCGGCGGTGACCAGACCGAGGAACCGGGAAGCGAGGCAGGGGAGCCGGGGAGCGTGACAGGTGAGCCGGGGAGCAGCGCAGGGGACCCGGGGAGCGTGACAGAGGGCCGGGGTGCAGGGTGCGGTGCAGCGCGTGAGGTGCCTGATGGCACTGGTGTACTCACGATTAAACCACACCGAGTCACTGGTAATCCAAACGAAAGTATGAACAGGGCCCGCAGCCGGCTGCAGCTTCCTTGTTGGGTTGGCAATGTCCACCTTTCTCCTGCACCTATCTTGTAGTTTGACCACTGTGCCTGAGCACTGGTAGTCCGCTCCCTGGCGTGTAGATGTCGGAGGAGCTCCTTTGCCCGCAGGCGTTGGCCCTTGGATCTCTTGCCTTTGGTGGTGGCTACTATCTGGACGGGTTGGGCTGTTGCCGTCAAACGGGACTTTGGTGGGAATGAATCCCTGAGGTCCAGACCGCAATCAGTTAATTCGACTATGGTGGTGGCATATAGCCTAGTTCTGGGTCTGAGTACCCTGCCTGGTGCTCCATTATCCTGTTAGCTCCCCGGTTCGGTTTTGGCGGGCCACTACCCTGTCCCGGTCCCTTACTTTTCCGCTGGTCATGTTCCCGGTCTCCTGCAGGTGGCACTGTCGTCTGCCTGCCTGACTGTTGTAGACCAACTCTCCACTCCACTGTCCTGCATTGAACTCTGCACTGGACTCAACTGTTTGTGTTTTCCTGCCTCAGGCCAGCAGACTCCTCGGGGGCGTGTCTTTCTGCCTGACTCTGCCCACCTGGTGTGCCTGTCTAACACTGAGGGAGGCAATCAGGTCTTTGTGGTTGACTGATGGTACATTTCTAGTGTGGGGGGGTGTATGTGGTGATGTTGTGACTTGTGACCCCTGGGGACCAGGGCGTCACACTAGTCGCTACTCATGCGCTTGCCATGAAGCTGGGTAGTCAACAAGAGGTTAGGAGTCAGATACCAGGAGAGCTAGCAATAAACAAAGGGGGAGACAAAGATATAGTCAGGTCATGGTCCGAGGCCGAAATTCCAGGAAGATAGCGGATTAACCCTTGACTGGTGAGGTGGGGTTTGCAACACCCCAGGGAATTTTTGTTCAGCTGGCATTCATTGACAAATGCTGGTATGAATCATCAATGTATTACATTTTCCGATACTTGTGGGTGTCAAAAATTTGGTATTATCATGTGTAATCAATCGCCAATAAGAAGACGATTAAAACAAAGATGATCTTTGCATTTTCTGTAAAAATTAGAGATTTCTAAACACTGGGGTATAGGAAGCCCCACATCACCAGTTGTGTGACAAAAATCGCACCTCACTAGTTGAAGATTAAAGGTCCAGTCACACTAAGCAACTTACCAGCGATCCCAACAACGATAGGGATCGCTGGTAAGTTGCTAGGAGGTTGCTGGTGAGATGTCACACTGCGACACTCCAGCGATCCCACCATCAACCTGACCTGGCAGGGATCGCTGGAGCGTCACTACACGAGTTGCTGGTGAGCTCACCAGCAACCAGTGACCAGCCCCCAGCGCCGCGTGGAAGATGCTGCGCTTGGTAACTAAGGTAAATATCGGGTAATCAACCCGATATTTACCTTGGTTACCAGCGCACTGAGCTACACGTGCAGAGAACAGGGAGCAGTGCACACTAAGCGCTGGCTCCCTGCTCTCCTAGTTACAGCACACATCGGGTTAATTACCCGATGTGTACTGCAGCTAAATGTGCAGAGAGCAGGGAGCAGCGCACACTGCTTAGCGCTGGCTCCCTGCTCTCCTAGCTACAGCACACATCGGGTTAATTACCCGATGTGTCCTGCAGCTACATGTGCACAGAGCAGGAGCCGGCACTGACAGTGAGAGCGGCGGAGGCTGGTAACGAAGGTAAATATCGGGTAACCAAGGACAGGGCTTCTTGGTTACCCGATGTTTACTGTGGTTACCAGCCTCCGCAGAAGCCGGCTCCTGCTGCCTGCACATTTAGTTGTTGCTGTCTCGCTGTCACACACAGCGATCTGTGCTTCACAGCAGGACAGCAACAACTAAAAAATGGCCCAGGACATTCAGCAACAACCAACGACCTCACAGCAGGGGCCAGGTTGTTGCTGGATGTCACACACAGCAACATCGCTAGCAACGTCACAAAAGTTGTTCGTTAGCAGCGATGTTGCTAGCGATGTTGCTTAGTGTGACGGGGCCTTAAGACAAAGGGGTTAGGCACATGGATCATCATCAGAAGCAAGGTCCAAGGTCGGGCAAACAATAGATTAAACTGATCATAGGAACACAAGTCACCTAGACACCATCAATTTAAACCTACCACTAACAGCAATTGAAAGTAGAAAGGCAGCTAAATAGCAAGGTAATCATTCTAGACAGGAGACACATGAAAGAAACTTTGCAAGCCTTAGCCCTGGTTGGATGCCTGAGTTGTCTATCACCATACTGACAGCTCAGCATGCCCTTGCCTCTTATTGGATGGCTGAACTGTCCATCACCATACTGTCACACCCATGCCCAAGATTTGGCGACTGAACTGTGACTCACTGCATAAAGACACACCAATAGGAGGAATCGTGACAATTGTGTATTTTAACAAAGCTGGTATACAAACATAATTTGACGTTACATGCATGCCCAGTCCCAAATTTTTATGGATTAGTTGAGTATACCTATATTAAATAATGCTTATAGTAATTTCTCCATAATCAAGTTAAGATCTCTTTTTTTACCTCGCTCTCAATTACAAGCTGTGAATTAATAGAGAGAAAAGAAGTGCCAAAAAACTGAGGGATCACCATATACATAATTAATCAAAAATGTTTTATTGTATATCAAAGAACATAAAAAGCACATTTGTGTCACACAACACCAAATGGTATCACAACAACCATAGACAAATTTTAAAAACATTTAAAAACATACAAAACAGAGACCATGTGATTCCCTATATAAAGTGGACCAAGATTCTAACCAAGCTAGCTGGTATAATGAACAGATCAGAAGTTAGTTAAATTTTCAAGGCACATGATATTGCAACATAGCAAAAAATGTGCTGTAGCGCTTCACAAATAATTATAATACATATTCAACCCAGCAATAGCTTATAATGCAGTCATAATAGACCCTGATACTGAGACAAAGCAGCCTTGTGCAGAGAAATGATAAAGACCCCAATATCTCAACTAGCATAACCCCAAGTTGAACCTGAGCACCCCAATTCCCAGAGCTGCAGCCTGATAATCCCCAGCCCTGGGCTGAGAAAATGAGTGCAAAAAATAGCCTTCCTCAAGGAGACAGATCTTTGACTTGACTCGTGTGTCTATGCACCAAAGTCCAAAGGGTTAAAGCAGGATAATGTAAAGCACAAAGCTGTTTGAAGGTCCAGGGAATCACCTTACCCACCTGATGCGTGTCGTCACACTTGGTGACTTTCTCAAGGGCAAAAAAGTTTTTTTGGCACTTCTTTTCTCTCTATTAATTATTAGCTTTCAGTGCCAGGGGTGATCCCAGGATTTGGTGCCCTCCTACTTCTTGAGTAAACAATTACAAGCTTTGTGCATTTTTGTAAATAGCTAATTTTTTTGCAAATATTTCAGATGATGATTTAAAAACATTGTTGAAATCTGGACAAAGTGTTGGAGAAGAGAAGCTCCTCTACCTGTCGAAGGCCATATAGCTCAAGTTTTGAGGAACTGCTGTTCATTTTGTCCATCAGGTACCAGGATCAGATAACTTTCAAGTTTGACTTTAGCTCAAATAATTTTAACTCATACAAACCTAGTTCGGCAATCATGGCATAGTGAAGTGGCTGAGGGAGCAGTGTCCATGGGAGCCAGTAACTGATCTCTGTGTCACGTATTTGGAATGTTTGAATATTTCAAAGTGTTTGACCCTTTACTGTTTGTGATATAAGGTTCAGATATCTGCCTAAATGTTCTAGCATGAGCAATTTTAAAATGAATATATATATATATATATATATATATATATATATATATATATATATATATATTTTTATTTTTTTACTTTTAAATCATCTGCAAACTTCCAGTCATGCTCAGAAAAATGAGCAGATGCCTAGGGAAAGGTAGGCCACTCCTGCATTACTGGCACTTAAAGTAGAGGAGGTAAAAAGGGAACTAGCGGGGCCCTAAGGGGTGACAGATAGAGCCCAGGAAGAAGAGCCCGCTCCAGCAATATCATAGCAGGAAGTTGAAATAGACCTCAGGGTCTGCTGCTGCCCCGTATGCCAGATCTCCACCTATTTCTTCAGTATTACTTATTCAGATTTCCACCTATGGCATTCTCAAATAGCCAATAAGAAACATAAAAGGCATCAGTTTATGAAGATGGCTATGTTCTTCGGTGGGCAGCCAGAAATGACTCAAATTAATTATTTGCTGCAATGTTGGCAACTTGCTCACTCCAGATGCCAACGGTGCCTGCATTTGAGAAAATCGATCCTCGTCCTGATCTGTGTGACATACAAAGCCACGTCACCGAATTATTATTATTATTATTATTATTTATTATTATAGCGCCATTTATTCCATGGCGCTTTACAAGTGAAAGAGGGTATACGTACAACAATCATTAACAGTACAAGACAGACTGGTATAGGAGGAGAGAGGACCCTGCCCGCGAGGGCTCACAGTCTACAGGGAATGGGTGATGGTACAATAGGTGAGGACAGAGCTGGTTGCGCAGTGGTCTACTGGGCTGAGGGCTATCTGCTTTTCCATCCTTAACTCAGACTACAGAAGCTGTCACACATCCAGACTGAGCCCCCTGAAATAATATTAATTTTATATATATAGCGCCAACATATTGGGTAAAACTTTACCCTTTCATTTTGTTTTGCTTTTCCCCCATCCACTGCTCCTAATTTTACATCTCATTTAATCAGTATACACCAATACCATTTTCCATAACATAGCAACAGTGGGCCTAGACAAAGCCAGTATTTTCACTCTATCTTACACAATTCCCATAATTAATTGAACTTCTGATTTTGTGTGTGTGTATATTTTTCTCAGGAAGGGTGTTGCTAATTGTAAGCTTCGCAAATGCATATTTTATTTGTTTTGGTTGAACTTTACTTAACTGTGTTATTTCAATTCTCATTTAAAAGTTATTGTTTTCAACATATACACAGCAAAAAAAGGACCAGTATATTCACCAGTCTAAAGGCCGCTTTACACGCTACGACATCGCTACAGCGATCTCGTTGGGGTCACGGATTTTGTGATCCACATCTGACCGCTGTAGCGATCTCGTTGTGTGTGACACCTATGAGCGATTTTGAATCGTCGCAAAAACGTTCAAAATCGCTCATCGGTGACATGCCCCCCTATTCCCAATTATCGTTGCTGATGTTTGGGCGATGTAGTTCATCGTTCCTGCGGCAGTACACATCGCTATGTGTGACACCGCAGGAACGAGGAACCTCACCTTACCTGCGGCCGCCCGCAATGAGGAAGGAAGAAGGTGGGTGGGATGTTCGTCCCACTCATCTCCTCCCCTCCGCTTTGATTGGGCGGCCGCTTAGTGACGTCGCTGTGACGCCGAACGAACTGCCCCCTTAGAAAGGAGGCGGTACGCCAGTCACAGCGATGTCGCTATGCAGGTAAGTATGTGTGACGGGGGTGCGCGATTTTGTGCGCAACGGGCAGCGATATGCCCGTGTCGCACAAACGATGGGGGCGGGCACGCACGCTAGCAATATCGGTAACGATATTGCAGCGTGAAAAGCGGCCTTAAGATGCAGTGATTCAGGTACTAGAAAGCAATATAATGTGAGAATTTTAAAACATACCTTTTATTTAACTACGTAAAATATGACAAATTGTGAACACACACTCGTGATTATTAAAATAAAAAAAATATAACCACAAAGCGGACAATCAATTTTTGCGTCCTGTTGTGGTTTTTCAGCCGATTAACAGAGTATTAAACACCATTAGGGCTCTTTTCCACTTGCGATTTTCATGTGTGAGTGCGATCTGATAAAACATTGGATTGCACTTGCACCAGTGTTAAGCAATGAGGCAGTTTTGCAGCGAGTCTCAGCTCACACACCCCCGTACAAGCCTATGGGAGAATGTGAAACATCGCACTACACTCGCAAATTATGCGACTGCAGTGCGGTGCATGCAGAGACAGACAGCAGAGGAGATGGGGAGAAATTGCTCCCTCCATCTTCTCCACAGCTGTGATGCGATTGCAAGATTGCATCACAGTTGCTTGACCCTCAGCTGATGCTCGCAGCATCGGGTCATTAGCATATCGCTTTTGATGTTCTCACATGTGAAGCAATACACAAGTGGAAAAGAACCCTTAGAGTCATAATATAGATTGCCCAGATTCAATCAAGGTAAATGTTGCAATGATAGAAATGAGGTCATAACAAGCACTGAGTTACAACAGCATGCAGAAAATAACCAGGTCAAGACTAAAGGTCCAGTCACACTAAGCAACTTACCAGCGATCCCAACAACGATAGGGATCGCTGGTAAGTTGCTAGGAGGTTGCTGGTGAGATGTCACACTGCGACGCTCCAGCGATCCCACCAGCAACCTGACCTGGCAGGGATTGCTGGAGCGTCGCTACACGAGTTGCTGGTGAGCTCACCAGCAACCAGTGACCAGCCCCCAGCCCCCAGCGCCTTGTGGAAGATGCTGCGCTTGGTAACTAAGGTAAATATCGGGAAACCAACCCGATATTTACCTTGGTTACCAGCTCACGCAGCTACACGTGCAGAGAGCAGGGAGCAGCGCACACTGAGCGCTGGCTCCCTGCTCTCCTAGTACAGCACACATCGGGTTAATTACCCGATGTGTGCTGCAGCTAAATGTGCACAGAGCAGGGAGCAGCGCACACTGCTTAGCGCTGGCTCCCTGCTCTCCTAGCTACAGCACACATCGGGTTAATTACCCGATGTGTGCTGCAGCTAAATGTGCACAGAGCAGGGAGCAGCGCACAATGCTTAGCGCTGGCTCCTTGCTCTCCTAGTTACAGCACACATCAGGTTAATTAACCCGATGTGTCCTGCAGCTACATGTGCACAGAGCAGGAGCCGGCACTGACAGTGAGAGCGGGGGAGGCTGGTAACAAAGGTAAATATCGGGTAACCAAGGACAGGGCTTCTTGGTTACCCGATGTTTACATTGGTTACCAGCCTCCGCAGAAGCCGGCTCCTGCTGCCTGCACATTTAGTTGTTGCTGTCTCGCTGTCACACACAGCGATCTGTGCTTCACAGCAGGACAGCAACAACTAAAAAATGGCCCAGGACATTCAGCAACAACCAACGACCTCACAGCAGGGGCCAGGTTGTTGCTGGATGTCACACACAGCAACATCACTAGCAACGTCACAAAAGTTGTTCGTTAGCAGCGATGTTGCTAGCGATGTTGCTAGCGATGTTGCTTAGTGTGACGGGGCCTTTAAGCACAACTCTTTTATAAACAATTAAATCCAATGAAGGAAAGATAATATCTTTAGAGATAATTGACAGTGGTACAAATATCCCATAAACCTATAAATACTTATAATGACAACCACTTGGTCAACAATGGTCTAATCCAAATGTTAACAACTGATAAGATTATATACCCAAAATGGAGCATTATTATATTATAATAGAAAGCAATTATCTCACCCACCTATAGGGGGTCCTCTAGATGTAATCAGTGACATCTGGATAAAAAAGTGGTCAGTGGAGATGATGACTCCAATGGTGTTCAATACTCTGTTAGGCTAAGTTCACATTTCCGTTGTTTTGTATCAGTCACATGCGTCGCTTGACGCATGTGACTGATGCGCTGTTCAACGCTGTACAACGGATGACAAAGAACAGAATTCTTTGTCGGATTCCATTGTGTGCGGGGGGCGGAGTTCGGGGGGGGGGGGAGCCGAGCGGGGCCGTGGCACTGAGGACGTCAGTGCCGCAGGGACTGCAGGACAGGTGAGTGAGTGCGTGTGTGTGTGTGTGTGTGTATACACATGCTGAATGCGGTAGGGGGCGGAGCCAAGCGGGGGGCGGGGCCAGGTGCTGAGGATGTCAGTGGCAGTGCTGCGGTCTGCATGGCTGGGGACAGGTGAGTGTATCTGTGAGTGAGTGTGTGTGTGCGCATGTATGTATGTATGTATGTATATATGTATGTGTGTGCACATGCGGAGTGCGGGAGGGGGCGGAGCAGAGCGGGGGGTGGGGCCAGATGAGGGTGTCAATGGCAGTGCTTGTCTGCTTGACTGGGGACAGGTGTGTGTGTGTGTGTGTACACACATGTGCGGAGTGCGGGAGGGGGCGGGGCCGAGCGGGGAAGTGTCGGCCTCCCTGCACACGTAACCAGACTAAATATCGGGTAGCAAAGCACCCGATATTTACCTTGGTTACCCGATATTTACCTTGGTTACGGGCCCACACCGCTTAGCGCTGGCTCCTTGCACCGTAACCAGGGTAAATATCGGGTAACCAACCAAAGCTCGTGACGTGTGCAGGGAGCCAGAGAGCATGCGCAGCGAAATCCGACGGATCTCGCTGCTCAAAAAAACGTTACATGCTGCGTTCCTCCCGCCCGGCGGTCAGTCGTTCCATGACTGATCAGTCGGGCAGAGGGTGCAACGCAGCATCATCAGTCACAATCCGCTGCTCATACAAGTCTATGGGAGCAATGGAATCCGCTAAACGGATTCCGTTGTTTACAAGAGCAGCGGATTGTGACTGATACATTTTAGCGGAAATGTGAACTTAGCCTTAATTGGCTGAAATAACACAGCAGGACGGAAGGCTGATTGTCATTAGGTTTATTCAACATAATGTAATAATAAAATATATATTTTTTGTGCATTTTGTATCAAGTTAATGTGTATAAACTAAACATTAGAAAGTTGCTTAAAGGGAATGTACCTCCAGGTTTTTGCTACTTCATCAAGGAGCTACATGATGTAGGAGCTGAGAACCTGATTACAGTTATGTATCACTTACTTTGCAGAAATCAGTAGAAATTAGATGCCACATAGATGTCCAGTGTGGGATATGTTTTTTTTTATATACCCATTGACTTTAATGGCTGAGTCTCATCTGATACACACATCAAATTAGCGCATGCTGAGAAAGATCATTCATTTGAACAGTCCTATTGAATAAAGCTGGGTTTACACACTGAGACTTTCTAGCAATCCAACCTGCGATCTCAACCTAGCCGGGATCGCTACAAAGTCTCTGGTGAGCTGTCAAACAGGCAGACCTGGCCAATGACGCAACAGCGATCCGGACCTGCAGAGTGACCTAGCTGGTTGTTGGGGGCGTGTCAAAGCTGCTATTTGAAAGGGAAGTCGCTGTAAAGTCCCCTTTACACACTGAAACTTTCTAGCGATGCATGCTGCACAGCGGGAAACAAAGGACCTAGGAATGGTCCTGAACGATTTGTAGCGATCACAACTTCACAGCAGGGGCCAGGTCGCTGATGTGTTTCACACACTGCAATGTCGCTGGGGAGGTCGCTATTACGTCACAAAACCGGTGACGTTACAGCGATGTTGTTTGCGATGTTGCAGTGTGTAAAGCCACCTTAACATGGGTTGGTGTGCTGTCCTTGTGTTATAAGATTAAAAATCGGACAGCAGATATCTAACCTATATTATCTGTATAAGCCCTAAAGGCCCAGTCACACACAACGACTTACCAGCGATCCCGAAAACGATGAGACCTGATAGGGATCGCAGGTAAGTCGCTGGGAGGTCGCTGGTGAGATGTCACACAGTCAGATCTTACCAGCGATGCAGGAACAATACAGGTCGCAGTAGCGCCCTGTATAACGATCTCAGCAGTCACTGTGACCCTGTCACACAATGTCAAACACAGCGATGTGTCCTGCCCAGCAGAACGTCGCCTTTGAAGAAAATGACCTGGACCATTCAGCAACGACTAGCGATCTCACAGCAGGGGCCTGATCGCTGGTAGATGTCACACATAACGAGATCGCTAACGGGATCGCTACTGCATCACCAAAACTGCGATCTCGCTAGCGATCTCGTTATGTGTGACAGTACCTTTATTGTTATGATATCAGATGACTAACAACAGTTTGGGATCATTCAGAACTTTATCTCTGCAGCAACAAATCCCAGGGTATAGCCAATTACTCTTAAAACAGCATACAAATAGCTCCAGTATTCTGGTTACAGTTTACACTTAACGGTAATTCCCCTTCATGACTTTCTTGTCTTTATGGGACTAGCTTTTATCAACCTTTTCCTGAGTGCAGATAGCTCCCTACAGGTAGATATCTGCTTCTAGTGAGTTCCACATGCTGTCCAGCTCATCAGCAACTTTTTGGTGATCATTTGTTTAGCACAACGCTGAGTTATTATCATGACATTTCCAGGAGGGATTTTCCAGTCGTTGATTCCTATATTATTCCCAATTACCCTTACCCGGTATCAATAATACACGGACACTGCTTGCGACTTGGTAAATATTGGCCACAGCAGCCCTTTATTGCCTATTGTTTACACACTAACACAAGGGGGCGCCGTCCAACGGGCTTGCCCAACATTTAACAATAGGTAATACCATAATAATAATAATAATAATACAGTACGTAATACAATACGTAACCCTGGGTAGGCCCGGTCCAGAAACCACCTTCCACCACCAAAACATGATCCCTGCCCGCAACACACACCGGGCCGGAGATGAGGTATGAATCACCTACGGATCAATACCCCCCACCTTGCAGGACCCATGCCTGCAAGATCCTTGTAACCGGAGCCACTATATCCTACAAGTGACTCTCCAATCAAAAATAACATTATCCGTTAAACCGCCTCTGGACCAGACCTACCCCCGCCATAAGTCCGGTCCAGAAGCCATACTCCACCACCAGAACACAATCCCTGGCTGCAACACACCGACCCAGAGATACGAGGCATTAATCACCTACGGATCAATACCCCAACCTTACAGGACCCCATGCCTGCAAGATCCCTGTAACCAAAGCCACAGTATTCCGCAAGTGACCCTCCAATCACACAAACCTTCAGAAACACGATCCCTGGCTGCAACACACCGACCCAGAGATACGAGGCATTAATCACCTACGGATCAATACCCCAACCTTGCAGGACCCCATGCCTGCAAGATCCCTGTAACCAAAGCCACAGTATTCCGCAAGTGACCCTCCAATCACACAAACCTTCAGAAACACGATCCCTGGCCGCAACACAGCGACCCAGAGATACGAGGCATTAATCACCTACGGATCAATACCCCAACCTTGCAGGACCCCATGCCTGCAAGATCCCTGTAACCAAAGCCACTGTATTCCGCAAGTGACTCTTCAATCACACAAACCATCAGAAAACACAATCCCTTGCCGCAACACACCGACCCAGAGATACGAGGCATTAATCACCTACGGATCAATACCCCAACCTTGCAGGACCCCATGCCGGCAAGATCCCTGTAACCAAAGCTGCTATATCCTACAAGTGACCCTTCAATCACACAACTGTCAGAAACACGATCCCTGGCCGCAACACACCGACCCAGAGATGGGGGCATTAATCACCTACGGATTAAACCCCCCCCCAAGAAGCATCAAGTATCAACCGTGTCTCAAAACCTTACATTCCTCTTTACCTCCAACTCAATATTATCCCCGGCTGCAACCTCCAGCCCAGAGATATGAGGCATCAATCACCTACGGATCAATCCCCCATGTGCATAACAGTAACTGTGACCTCAAAAACCTTAAAGCCCGTTAGCGACTTTAATCCAACAACATCCCCGGCTGCAACCAGCCCAGAGATAAGAGGTATTAATCACCTACGGATCAAAACCCCTATGCCTTGCAGAACCACGTGCTTGCACTGCACTTGGATCCAGAACCATGACCCCAACCAATGACTCCTCCTGCGATTACCATTTCACCAAAATGGATCACTGACCATAACAATGGTCCCATATTTAAATGAGGTAAAAGTCACCAAAGGAGTAATACCCTTACCCAAACCAAAAACTCCCGTACTTTCAATTACCTATCACCTGGGGCACTGTAGCCACCTGTGACTCCCTGGCAACCATCAACTCCTTAATATATAATCCTTGGCAACAACCCTGACCCATATATAAGGCATTGATCACCAACGGAGCAATACCTCCTCCCTGCAGACAACCTTGTACCTGCAGGTCACCAGTAACCGGAGCCACTGTACCTTCCCCAGTGGCTCTCCATCCAAACACCAGTAACAATTAGAGCTCCTCTGGACCAGACCTACCCCTGCTGCTGTGACAAAGGACATAATCCCCATTATTTATGCTGACCATACACATATACATCATACACATCATATACATATACATATATTCCCACATTACCCCCATCTGATTCACCCACTTACAAGAATCCCAAATGACAATATACATCACAATCCACAAAGAAATATTTGAGACACTTTCTCCAATCCTTTCTTTTCTCATTTTTTTTTTTTTGTAACGGCTCTTAAAATTGAATAATTATACATCCATATAAACACCAATAATAACAATACACAATAGAAGGGAGGGTGGGTGGGAAGCTGTCATCCAGGAAGTGCAAGAGGAGGTAATTGACTCCCACCTCCTATTATATACACCATGAAGCTCCCTCCTTTCCTACCACCACACTCCACCCCCTAACCAATCACCTTCCATTCCTCATTCCTAAACGAACCAACACTGTTTAGCCCCATCAACTTCCTACCCTCTGGGCTGTCATGTCTCCCCTACACCCTATGGGTTCCATGGCTTTCTTTGTATTCAAGTGTATACAGGCTACAAGTATTAGGGTGCACTCACACAAGTGTATGACTCACACGGGTCTTCCATTGCATCACCTGGCGCAGCCACATAATCTCCAGACAGGAGTGTCTCAGCTGCATAGAAATACATGCAACCGACCCGCTCCTGTCAGAAGAGTGTGCAGCCGCGCTGGGTGATGCAATGCGAGACTCGCGAGCGCCATACACTCGTTTGTGCGTAGCCTTATAGAAACTAAACAATGGAAGCTCTACATAGACTGTTTCTGTCCATTTACATTATTAAGGCTTGCTTTATAAAAGAATGGAGATCTCTATAGTTTAGCCACTCAAGACGACTAAACTTCTTGATTTTTTTTCTCCATGACTTGAAGTGGGAACTTGCAGTTCAAGAAAGACGACTTGTATTTGTGGATAAGAAAACTAAATGTCGTTGGTAAATTCTCTTTACTCACATGTGTTTCAGATACTTATGTTCATTTCTTATACTCATTGCTGGTCCAGGTGTCAGTAATCAAGCATATGTCCATAATTCAATGTTTAACCAGAAATATTTCCAGTTTTGATTTTCTAATTGTATTTGCTTGATAGTTTATAACATTAGTCTATAAAATGTCATATCATAAATATACAAAACATCCAAAAAATGGCATATTCAAACAAAATATTTAACATTTGGAGATTATTTGGAAAAATAATAATAAAAGGATTTTCATGTGCATAGTAAATCTGATAAAATAAAATAAGCAATCATTAAATGTGGCTTTAACTTTCCAGAGAATTGGGGTTTTTTTTTGCTAAAACAGCATGGTTATCATCTAAAACCAAATGGCTGCAAAGGCTATTGTATACAAATTACATATTAAATAGGAATGTGTAATACATTATGGAATGTAATTAAAGTGTAGCATATTAAAGAAATATGCTTTAGGATTAAAATAAATGACCATATTTAAATAAATTAATAAGTGCACAAAAAATGGGTTTTTCAATTATATGTATAATTTTTCCATATTGTTCTGATATATACTATTGTGACAGTAAAAAAACAGCTTGCATCATGCTAAGAAACTTTCCATTAAAATTAGGGTTTTGAAAACTACACTATTTTTGCTTTGTAATATCTACAAAAGTATAACATTGTTACAGTAAAATATCAGATCACATCAGATCTAGCACTTGCCATCACAGGTATCACAACAAATGCCTGCAATAGAAGACTTTGATATACCTGAGAGTCTATCTAGAAATGCAGACTCTCTTCTGCAATGAGGCAAGATAAGCATGTCCCTTCAGGCAGAATTTTGAGTTGATTTTCAAGGTGCGGCATTTTGCCCCCATCCCAACAGGAGAGCCAGACAGATGGGTGCAATGGTCTGAAAATATTTCAACAGTATCTCCATCCTCCATCGGCCTCTTAGGGGTGCTTCACACACAGCGAGCTCGCTGCCGAGATCGCTGCTGAGTCACGCTTTTTGTGACGCAGCAGTGACCTCATTAGCGATCTCGCTGTGTGTGACACTGAGCAGCGATCTGGCCCCTGCTGCGAGATCGCTGCTCGTTACACACAGCCCTGGTTCGTTTTCTTCAAAGGCGCTCTCCCACTGTGACACACAGATCGCTGTGTGTGACAGCGAGAGAGCGACAAATGAAGCGAGCAGGGAGCAGGAGCCGGCGTCTGGCAGCTGCGGTAAGCTGTAACCAAGATAAACATCGGGTAACCAAGGTGGTTACCCGATATTTACCTTAGTTACCAGCCTCCACCGCTCTCACGCTGCCTGTGCTGCTGGCTCCGGCTTTCTGCACATGTAGCTGCTGTACACATCGGGTTAATTAACCCGATGTGTACTGTAGCTAGGAGAGCAAGGAGCCAGCGCTCAGTGTTCGCGGCTCCCTGCTCCCTGCACACACAGCTAAGCGGTGTGCGCTGGTAACTAATGTAAACATTGGGTAACCATACCCGATGTTTACCTTAGTTACCAGTGTCCGCAGCTTCCAGACGCCGGCTCTGTGCAAGCGCAGCGTCGCTTGCACGTCGCTGCTGGCTGGGGGCTGGTCACTGGTCGCTGGTGAGATCTACCTGTTTGACAGCTCACCAGCGACCATGTAGCGATGCAGCAGCGATCCTGACCAGGTCAGATCGCTGGTCGGATCACTGCTGCATCGCTAAAGTGTGAAGGTACCCTTACTCACAGGCTACTTCCAGCTTATGACTTCTTGAAGGCCATTGCAGTACAAGGGCTGTCAGATGGAGAGATTACGTCACTGCTTAAAGTCCCATGTGCTCACCCACTGTTTAGCAATCTGGCTGAGGTGATGGAGGCTGTGGTAGACTAGGAGCCATGATATGCAGCCAGGACAATGGATAGCAGCAACAATTTTTTGGCACTAAAAAAGAATCTTGATTGCTCTGCAACATTAGATAAAGGGCATAAAATGATAGACATTAATACATATCGCCAATAGTATATCTACGCCGTGTGTGGGCGCGAAACGGCCGTAGTCTTACGTGCTTTGTGTTCCCCCTCCCCTATCGCCTTCAAATGTAACTTGACGCAAGAATAAAGTATTTTTTGATTCATCTATACCAGTGAGTGCCATTGGTTCTACGGCAAAAAAAATTCTACTGTTTTGGCTTGTCCTGATCTGGAGTAGAGTACCACGGTATTACAAGCCCTGGCAAAAATAATGGAATCACCTGGCTCTGAGGATGTTCATTCAGTTGGTTACTTTTGTTTAAAAAAAAAACAGACCACAGACATGGCACAAAACTAAAGTCATTTCAAATGGCAATTTTCCGGCTTTAAGAAATACTAAAAAAAAAATACATCTTCAATAAATGCCCAAGTTTACATTAAAATTTTGGACATTTTTCTTATTTCATCAATTGGAAGGATGTTTGGGGATGATTAAATCATTCATCAAGATGATAATGCATCCTACCATAGAGCAAAAACTGTGAAAACATTCCTTGAAAGAAGACACATAAGGTCAATGACATGGCCTGCAAATAATCTGGATCTCAATCCAATTGAAAATCTTTTGTTGAAGTTGAAGAAAATGGTTCATGACAAGGCTCCAACCTACAAAACTGATCTGGCAACAGCAATCAGAGAAAGTTGGAGCCAGATTGATGAAGAGTACTGTTTGTCACTCATTAAGTCCATGCCTCAGAGACTGCAAGCTGTTATAAAAGCCAGAGGTGGTGCAACAAAATACTAGTGATGTATTGGAGTGTTCTTTTCCTTGTTTGTTTTTCAAGATTCCATAATTTTTCCTGTTAATTAAATGATTCCATATTTTTTTCCCCGTTTGTTCTTGAAAAGTAACCGTTACTGGCTAGCACATTATGTTTTCATGATTTTTTCAAGTGCCAATGAAATGACTTTAGTTTTGGGCCATGTGTGTGATCTGCTTTTTTTAAACAAAAGTAAACAACTGAATGAACATCCTCAGAGCCAGGAGAGTCCATCATTTTTGCCAGGGGTTGGATATAGCTTTGCTGCCGAACTGTCGTATATACTAAGTCTGAGAAGTGTGAATTTTTTTCCCTTAAATAAGAGGATGAGTTAATAATGGAATGTTTTTGGTATCAATAGTGCCCAGCTGTTTCCTTCTATGAACTCTGTAACATTATTGGTTTCTTTATAAAGTGCCATGTGCAGGAAAAGTTTTTTTCTCCAATATAAAGCATACAATGGGGAGATGGAAATATCACTCATCATCATGCAGCCCACAAGGATAAATGCATATCATGAAAGTAATGCATCACATACCCAATAAAGTGCCAGGTGCTTCTAAGGGTATCAGTGCATACGTCCTGTAGGAAGGAGGCTCCCCCTTGGGTGTTGGGATGTCCGTGTTTTCCTGGTACGTGTTAAGGCCGCTTTACACGCAACAACATCGCTAACAAGATGTCGTTGGTATCACGGAATTTGTGACACACATCTGGCCTCGTTAGCGACGTTGTTGCGTGTGAAACGCATGAACGACCGTTAACGATCAAAACTACTTACCTAATCATTGATCGTTCCTTTCCCGATTGTCGTTGCTGTTGCAGGATGCAGGTTGTTCGTCGTTCCCGAGGCAGCATACATCGCTACATGTGACACCGCAGGAGCAAGGAACATCACCATACCTGCGTTCGCCCACAATGAGGAAGGAAGGAGGTGGGCGGGATGTTCGTCCCGCTCATCTCCGCCCCTCCGCTTCTAGTGGGCGACCGCTTAGTGACGCCGCTGTGACGCCGAACGAACTGCCCCCTTAGAAAGGAGGCGGTTTGCCGACCACAGGAACATCGCTAGGCAGGTAAGTAGGTGTGATGGGGACTAACGATATTGTGCGCCATGGGCAGCGATTTGCCCATGACGCACAAACGACGGGGGCGGGTGCGATAGGCAGCGATAGCAATCGCTAGCGATGTCGCTGTGTGTAAAGTGCCCTTTATACAGATATGTTAAGGTAACTTGGACATAAACCCTTTCAAGACATCTGCCGTAATTGTATGGCGCAAGTTGAATGCGGGTGTATAGAGTAGGCTCATGGCATGAGCCCACCCCATACTTGGCAGGCAATGGTTGTGTTGTATTACAGGATTTAACATTTGCCAAATAGGGGTGCACTATTTTAAGCACCCATTGGCCTGTCTGTGACCTTGCTATGACAGGAGGGGGTCTGTTGAAGACCTTTTTGCTTATAATACAGGTGCATCATTAAAATCCCGCCTGTGGCTGGACTTCAAAGGAGACTGTAATTTCTGCTATATACAGCAATTCTGGAGCATTGCTGTACATAGCTCAAGTGATCAGACAATCACAACTTCAAGGTCCCTAAGAGGACTATTAAAAAAAGTGAAAAGTAGGACAAAAAATGTTTTACAAAATAAGAATTAAAAAAATACATAAAAGTTCAAGTCACCCTCTTGTTGCCTATTAACATATGTGGTATTGCTGGATTGAAAACCGTTTGATATCAAATTATAAAAATAATTAACCCAATCAGTAAACACCTCAAGAATGTCAAAATTACATTTTTGGTCACTACAATACCACAAAAATATTTGTAACAAGCAATCAAAACATTATATCTATCCCAAAACGGTATCAATAGAAATGTTGTCTTGTCCCACGAAAAGAAAGGTATCACACAGCTCTATTGACCAAAGAATAAAAATGTTACCTTTTTCCATATCTTGGAATATGCCAACACAACCAATCAAATGTTAGGAGGAAAAACTTTGATTTTTTTTAGCACAACAATAATAAAAAATGGGCATATTTGTTATTTTTGTAATTGTGCTTATGAGAAGAAACTTATTAAAATGCCATATTGAACTCAAAATGTAAACCATATAAACAATTTACCAAAAAAGGCAGAATTGTGTTTTTTCTTCCCATTTTGATTTTTTTCCCCATTTTCCAGTACACTCTGTGGTATGTGGTAAAATGAATGGTCTAATTCAAAAGAACAATTTGTTCTGAAGAAAATAGGCACTCATATGTCTAAGTGGATAGAAAAAAAAAAGTGATGGCTCTGGAAAGAAAGGGAAGAAAAAATAAGACAACAATCAGTCGTGCACTGCACAAATCTGGCCTTTATGGAAGAGTGGCAAGAAGAACGCCATTTCTCAAAGATATCCAGAAAAAGTGTTGTTTAAAGTTTGCCACAAGCCACCTGGGAGACACACCAAACATGTGGAAGAAGGTGCTCTGGTCAGATGAAACCAAAATTGAACTATTTGGGCACAATGCCAAACGATATGTTTGGCGTAAAAGCAATACAGCTCACCACCCTGAACACACCATCCCCACTATCAAACATGGTGGTGGTAGCATCATGGTTTGGGCCTGCTTTTCTTCAGCAGGCTCAGGGAAGATGGTTAAAATTGATGAGCAAATGGATGGAGCAAAATACAGGACCATTCTTGAAGAAAATCTGTTGGAGTCTGCAAAAGACCTGAGACTGTGATGGAGATTTGTCTTCCAAGAAGACAATGATCTCAAACATAAAGCAAAATCTACAATGGAATGGTTCACAAATAAACATATCCAGATGTTAGAATGGCCAAGTCAAAGTCCAGACCCGAATCCAATCGAGAATCTGTGGAAAGAGCTGAAAACTGCTGCTCACAAACGCTCTCCATCCAACCTCACTCAGCTTGAGCTATTTGTAAAGGAAGAATGGGCAAGAATTTCAGTCTCTTGATGTGCAAAACTGATAGAGACATACCCCAAATGACTTGCAGCTGTAATCGCAGCAAAAGATGGTGCTACAAAGTATTAACTTAAAGGGGACGAATAATATTGCACGCCCCAATTTTCAGTTATTTATTTTTTAAAAAAGTTTAAAATAAGCAATAAATTTCATTCAACTTCACAATTGTGTCCCACTTGTTGTTGATTCTTCACCATAAGATTAAAATTGTTATCTTTATGTTTGAAGCCTGAAATATGGGAAAAGGTTTAAAAATTCAAAGGGGCTGAATTCTTTCGCAAGGCACTGTATATACAGTATATATAAAATGTGAAAAATTGACTCATATTTACATTTTTTAAAATATTTTTCCTGATACCAAGAAGACAAAAGAGGAGTATAAAAATTTTGTAAAAATTAAGCCCCATGTATCATGAGAAAAATTGCAAAAATTATTTATTATCCAAAAGTGTAAATTGTTTATAGCCCTAAATCCTGAACCAAATTATTGGTTATAGCATTTTTCATATTATTCATTTCTGAAAACGTTCTTTTCATTTTTTAATTAATTCAATTGGCTTTAATTACGGTACTTTTTTTATAATTTTATTCGCTGCTTGATTTTCTTAAGATATGTTCCAAGAAATCTTATTAAAACTTTTTTTATTTACATAGCATATTTCTCCTATAGTTTGATGGAAAATAGCCCTGACTAGTGACAAGCAAATATGCTTCATGCAATATAGAAAAATACATGCATAATGGTTTTACTGTTCATAACCCAAGTTCCAGAGAATTCACATAATGGAAAAAAGCAAATAAGAAACAAGGGAAAGGCGGATATCCAATGACAAGGGGAATCTACAAGTAATTAAAGCCAGAAATTGCCGATAAGTACATCAGAACTTATTGCACCCTGGAGGTTATATACTGTAAGACACAGCTTTGCTGCACGTGCACTCCATGATGGCCAGGCTATACAATATATAAAATGCACACATACGCTGACAGAACAAAAATATTTGTTGGCAGATCCCTGTGCATTCAGTTGCCTAGAACACTGTTACCAAATAAATACTGGCTATATCTTCAAGGCTGGCAGTTTTCTCTTAAGTTTAGTCTTTAAATGAAATTAACATTCCAGTACTAGCTACTAAATGTTCAATTTAACAGGCAGTATATAGAATCTAAGGCATGAGAGTGGGGAAAAGAGTTATTTGTAGATCTACTTCAAGGTGTTTTCCATTACTGTACAATCCCTTTTCAGTGTCAATATGGCGCACAATAATTGTTTTTTATCCAAAAACACATACTCATTTCTTGGATCAGCATCACTCCATAGGCTGAATCCCTCCTCAATCTCATGACATTGGATATTATCATATATATATATATATATATATATATATACAGTACTGACCAAAAGTTTGGACACACCTTCTCATCTCTAGAATAACTGTTAAGACGAGATTTTGTGTGCTAGGAAACCACTGCTAAGGACAGGCAACAAGCAGAGGAGACTTGTTTGGGCTAAAGAACACAAGGAATGGACTTTATGCCTGCTTTACACACTTCAATAAATCTTTCAATCCGTCGTCGGGGTCAAGTTGTAAGTGACGCACATCCTGCATCGTTCGTGACGTATTTGCGTGTGACACCTACGTGCGATCAAGATTGAACGCAAATACGGTGATTGCATACACGTTGTTTATTCCTCATACATTGGACGTTTTGTTGCACGAACCTAGTCAATTGAAACGTGTGACATCCCTCATACGATTTTGATGTCTGAGGCTATGTGCGCAGGTGTGCGTTCTGCACCGCAGCTTAAAAAAGGTCCGCTTCAGAGCGCAGCTGAAAAGCTGCGTTCTGAAGCGCCTCACAATGTCTGTCATGCACTAATCTCTGTCAGTCGGTCACTATCTCTGTCCCTCACTCTCTGTCCATGTCAGTCTATCCCTCTTACCCCCTCTCTCATACTCACCGATCCCCGATCACCGGCGCTGCTTGGCGTTCAAACTGCTCCGGCGGCTTTTACTGTTTTGAAAAAGCCGGCCGCCCATTAAACAATCTCATATTCCCTGCTTACCCCGCCCACCGGCGCCTATGATTGGTTACAGTGAGACACGCCCCCCACGCTGAGTGACAGGTGTCACACTGCACCCAATCACAGCAGCCGGTGGGTGTGTCTATACTGTGTAGTGAAATAAATAATTAAATAATTTAAAAAAACGGCGTGCGGTTCCCCCCTAATTTTAAAACCAGCCAGATAAAGCCATACGACTGAAGGCTGATATTCTCAGGATGGGGAGCTCCACGTTATGGGGAGCCCCCCAGCCTAACAATATCAGCCAACAGCCGCCCAGAATTGCCGCATACATTATATGCGACAGTTCTGGGACTGTACCCGGTTCTTCCCGATTTGCCCTTGTGCGTTGGCAAATCGGGGTAATAAGGAGTTATTGGCAGGCCATAGCTGCCAATAAGTCCTAGATTAATCATGTTAAGCGTCTATGAGACACCTTCCATGATTAATCTTTAAATTACAGTAAATAAACACACACCCGAAAAATCATTTATTAGAAATAAAAAACACAAACATATACCCTGATTAACCACTTTAATCAGCCCCAAAAAGCCCTCCTTGTCCGGCGTAATCCAGGATGGTCCAGCGTCGCATCCAGCGCTGCTGCATGGAGGTGACCGGAGCTGCAGCAGACACAGTTACTCCGGTCACCTCCACACAGCAGAAGAGAGCCGCGCGATCGGCTGAGCTGTCACTGAGGTTACCCGCTGTCACTGGATGCAGCGGTGGATGCAGCGGTGGCCGCGGGTAACCTCAGTGACAGCTCAGCTGATCGCGCAACTCACCTCAGTTGCTGCGTGGAGGTGACAGGAGCGGCGGTGAGTAGCGCGATCAGCTGAGCTTTCACTGAGGTTACCCGCGGCCACCGCTGGATCCACCGCTGGATCCAGTGACAGCGGGTAACCTCAGTGACAGCTCAGCCGATCGCGCGGCTCTTTTCATTAGCTGCGTGGAGGTGACAGGAGCGGCTGTGTCTGCTGCAGCTCCGGTCACCTCCATGCAGCAGCGCTGGATCCGACGCTGGAGCATCCTGGATTCCGCCGGACATGGAGGGCTTTTTTGGGCTGATTAAAGTGGTTAACCAGGGTATATGTTTGTGTTTTTTATTTCTAATAAATGATTTTTTCGGGTGTGTGTGTTTTTTAACTGTAATTTACAGATTAATCATGGAAGGCATCTCGGGGAGACGCCTGCCATGATTAATCTAGGACTTATTGGCAGCTATGGGCTGCCAATAACTCCTTATTACCCCGATTTGCCAACGCACCAGGGCAAATCGGGAAGAGCCGGGTACAGTCCCAGAACTGTCGCATATAATGTATGCGGCAATTTTGGGCGGCTGTTGGCTGATATTGTTAGGCTGGGGGGCTCCCCATAACGTGGAGCTCCCCATCCTGAGAATACCGGCCTTCAGCCGTATGGCTTTATCTGGCTGGTATTAAAATTAGGGGGGACCGCACGCCGTTTTTTTAAATGATTTAATTATTTATTTCACTACACAGTATAGACACGCCCACCGGCTGCTGTGATTGGGTGCAGTGTGACACCTGTCACTCAGCGTGGGGGGGCGTGTCTCACTGTAACCAATCATAGGCACCGGTGGGCGGGGTAAGCAGGGAATACGAGATTGTTTAATGGGCGGCCGGCTTTTTCAAAACAGTAAAAGCCGCAGCAATGTGAATGCCGTGCAGCGCCGGTGATCGGGGATCGGTGAGTATATGAGAGAGGGCTGCTCAATTCAGTTACTCAGGAGTTTAGCGGTCACCGATGAGTCCTTCACAGGTGACCGCTAATCAGGGCGCGACACAGACAGAGCCGCAGCATGACAATGAAGTCGGGTGAGGTTCACCCGAGTTCATTCTGACAGTGCGGCTCTGTCTGTGTCTGCTGTCATCTGCCATTCACCGCTGCTACATGACTGTCTATGTCTGCTGTCAGCGGCCATGTAGCAGAGCTGAATGGCAGATGACATAGTAAAAACGCATCCCTACACATTACACACGCTTGTCAAGTCAATAAATAAAAAAAGAAAAAAGGTGCCCAATGCATACGTCACAGAACACATGATCTAAAGGATCGCACACAAAATTGATCAATTTAACATAGACTACTAACGCACGTGTGACAGCAAATGAACGACCTACGTGCAATCTCATTCAATCGCATATGCGACCTGGGCGTGTCACATCGCATACGAGATCGCACACCTAATTGTAAGGTGTAAAGCTGGCTTTAGACCAGTGGAAATCTGTGCTTTGGTCTGATGAGTCCAAATTTGAGATCTTTGGATCCAACCACCATGTCTTTGTAGAAAAGGTGAACGGATGGACTCCACATGCCTGGTTCCCACCATGAAGCATGAAGGAGGAGGTGTGATGGTTTGGGGGTGCTTTGCTGATGACACTGTTGGGGATTTATTCAAAATTGAAGGCATACTGAACCAGCATGGCTACCACAGTATCTTGCAGCAGCATGCTATTCCATACGGTTTGCTTTTGGTTGGACCATCATTTATTTTTCAACAGGACAATGACCCCAAACACACTTCCAGGCTATGTAAGGGCTATTTGACTAAGAAGGAAAGTGACGGGGTGCTATGCCAGATAACCTGGCCTCCACAGTCACCAGACCTGAACTCAATCGAGATGGTTTGGGGTGAGCTGGACCACAGAGTGAAGGCAAAAGGGCAAACAAGTACTAAACATCTCTGGGAACTCCTTCAAGACTGTTGGAAGACCATTTCCGGTGACTACTTCTTGAAGCTCATCAAGAGAATGCCAATAGTGTGTAAAGCAGTAATCATAGCAAAAGGTAGCTACTTTGAAGAACCTAGAATATAAGACATATTTTCAGTTGTCTCAAACTTTTTTAGGTATTTCATTCCACATGTGTTAATTCACTCATAGTTTTGATGCCTTCAATGTAAATCTACAATTTTTAGAGACATGAAAATAAAGAAAAGTCTTTGAATGAGAAGGTGTGTCCAAACTTTTGGTCTGTACTGTATATATATATATATATATATATATATATATAAAGTTTTAGGACTACCTCTTGTCTTGAAGCTCATCAAGAGGATGCCAAGAGTGTGCATTCAGTAATCAAAGCAAAAGGTGGCTACTTTGAAGAACCTAGAATATAGGACATTTTATCAGTTGTTTCACACTTTTTTGTTTTCATTCCACATGTGTTAATTCATAGATTTGATGCCTTCAATGTGAATCTACAGAACTTTTGGTCTGTACTAATATATATATATATATATATATATATATATATATATATATATATATATATAATTGCCTTATTCTGTCTGTCTGTCTTGCTCCAAAATTCGGTCGTTACCGTGACAAGCGTCTCATTGGCCGCTCGCCTCGCCTCGGCTCCGCCCCCCCCACGGATTGGCCTCTCGCCCCGGCCCCCTGCACGCATTGGCAACTCAGCCACGCCCCGCCCCCCTCACGCATTGCACGCTCGCTCTGGCCCCGCCTCCAGCACGCATTTCCCGAACCGACACGGAGCCCCGACTCCCTGGTGAGTGCTGTACCCTCGGGAGCCCACACCAGCGTACGCCGGCAACCCAGCCGACACATACCCTCGCATTGCTGGGGTTGCCGGCGTATGTTGGTGTGGGCTCCCGTGTGTGCGGCGGGCGGGGTACGCTGGTAACCATGGTACACATCGGGTAATATTGTGTAGCATGGTTACCAGCGTATGCCGGCTCCCTGCCCATTCAGATCGTTGGTCTCCCGCTGTCACACGCTGATGCGTGCTGCACAGCAGGAGACCAACAAGTGACCCAGCACTGTCTCTTAGACTCCTCACCCCCAGGACTACTCCTCCTATTGTCCTCCTCTCCCCCCAGGAATACTCCTCCTATTAGATTCCTCTCCCCCCAGGACTACTCCTCCTATTAGACTCCTCACCCCCAGGACTACTCCTCCTATTATCCTCCCCTCCCCCCAGGACTACTCCTCCTATTATCCTCTCTCCCCCAGGACTACTCCTCCTATTATACTCCTCACCTCCAGGACTACTCCTATTATCCTCCTCTCCCCCCAGGACTATTCCTCCTATTATCCTGCTCTCCCCCCAGGACTACTCCTATTATACTCCTCTCCCCCCAGGACTACTTCTATTATACTCCTCTCACCCCAGGACTACTCATCCTATTATCCTCCTTTCTCCTCAGGACTACTCCTCCTATTATACTCCTCTCCCCCCAGGACTACTCCTCCTATTATCCTCCTTTCTCCCCAGGACTACTCCTCCTATTATCCTCCTCTCCCCACAGGACTACTCCTCCTATTATCCTCCTCTCTCCCCAGGACAACTCCTCCTATTATTCTTCCCCCCCAGGAATAATCCTCCTATTAGACTCCTCACCCCCAGGACTTCTCCTGTTATCCACCTCTCCCCCCAGGACTACTCCTCCTATTATACTCCTCACCTCCAGGACTACTACTCCTATTATCCTCCTCTCCCCCCAGAACTATTCCTCCTATTATCCTCCTCTCCCCCCAGGACTATTCCTCCTATTATCCTCCTCTCCCCCCAGGACTACTCCTCCTATTATCCTCCTCTCCCCCCAGGACTACTCCTCCTATTGTACTCCTCTCCCCCCAGGACTCCTCCTCCTATTATCCTGCTCCCCCCACAGGAATACTCCTCCTATTATACCCCTCTCCCCCAGGACTCCTCCTATTATACTCCTCTCCCCCAGGACTACTCCTATTATCTTCCTCTCTCCCCAGGACTACTCCTCCTATTATCCTCCTCTCCCCCAGGACTACTCCCCTTATTATACTCCTCTCCCCCCAGGACTACTCCCCGTATTATACTCCTCACCTCCAGGACTACTCCTCCTATTATCCTCCTCTCCCCCCAGGACTACTCCTCCTATTATACTCCTCACTTCCAGGACTACTCCTCCTATTATCCTGCTCTCCCCCAGGACTCCTCCTATTATACTCCTCTCCCCCAGGACTCCTCCTATTATACTCCTCTCCCCCAGGACTACTCCTCCTATTATACTCCTCTCCTCCCAGGACTACTCCTCCTATTATCTTCCTCTCTCCCCAGGACTACTCCTCCTATTATCCTCCTCTCCCCCAGGACTACTCCCCTTATTATACTCCTCTCCCCCCAGGACTACTCCCCCTATTATACTCCTCACCTCCAGGACTACTCCTCCTATTATCCTCCTCTCCCCCCAGGACTACTCCTCCTATTATACTCCTCACTTCCAGGACTACTCCTATTATCCTGCTCTCCCCCAGGACTCCTCCTATTATACTCCTCTCCCCCAGGACTACTCCTCCTATTATCTTCCTCTCTCCCCAGGACTACTCCTCCTATTATCCTCCTCTCCCCCCAGGACTACTCCCCCTATTATACTCCTCATCTCCAGGACTACTCCTCCTATTATACTCCTCACCTCCAGGACTATTCCTCATATTATACCCCTCTCCCCACAGGACTATTCCTCCTATTATCCTCCTCTCCCCCCAGGACTACCCCTCCTATTATACTCCTCTCCCTCCAGGACTACTCCTCCAACACACACACACTGCACAAAACATACCTCCCCCCAAAACACACACCCACACAAACCGTGCAACACATACAGCATCACACACACACACAATGCTGCAGACACACAGCGCTCCACAAACAGCACAACATACACAACACAACACACACACACAACGCTGCAGACACACAGCGCTCTACAAACAACGCAACACATAAACAACACCGCTCTCACACACCCCCACCCAAACAACACCCAGAACATTTACAGTGCCCTACACAAACGCTTGGCAACTACAGACAACATCTATATATATATATATATATAACAAAAATCATACAGTAACTACACAATAAATTCTAGAATACCCGATGCGTTAGAATCGGGCAACCTTCTAGTATATATATATATTTATTTAAAATTGATTGTATCTATTTTTTATGCCCTGTGTCATGCGGTGCAAGTGGTTAGGCGACTTTATTCTTTGGATAATTACGATCATGAAATTTAGTGAATTTGTCATTTTTTGCTACTTTTTTTGCATACTAAAAATTAGTTTTCAACAAATTTGGGGTTTTTTCACCATATTTTGATAGCTATAACTTTCTTAGTATTGGCAGACTTTATGAGTGCTTGTTTTTTTTGAGGGGAATAACCTCCTATTCTGACTCTCCGCCCATCAATAAGCACTTGCTGTATTTGGAGGTGCAGTTATTTTTTTTTTTTTTGCAGTAAATATTGAAGGTGTAGATTGCTTCTTCTGACTGTGCTCACTCCCCATTAGACATGGGTGGCATGGTGAGTCAGTGGTTAGCACTTCAGTCTTGCAAAGCTGGAGTTCTTGGTTCAAATCCCACCAAGGACAACATCTGCAAGGAGTTTGTATGTTCTCCTTGTATTTGTGTGGGTTTTCCATGGTTTCTCATTTCCTCCCATACTCCAAAGACATACTGATAGACAATTTAGATTGTGGGTACAGTAATGCAACTTTATGTAAAGCACTGTGGAACTAATGGCGCTATATAAGTGAATAAATATTATTATTAGCCACAAGGTGTTTTTAGTTAGTGCCAGGTCCTACCTGGCCATAAAGTTGTAGAATTTTAGTCCAGGAGAGGCATAACACTAGGATAGGGTCCCATCAAAGAAAGGTCACCTTATCATGGTAGATGGGCACACAAGAACCTTCATTTTGCTAAGTATATTCGATACAACAGCAGAAACCTGCAAGCAGGTAAATATTGCCCAATAGTCCAATATATACAAGATAATAGCAGGGACTAAAACTTAACTTTTAATACTCCAGATAAAAATATATCAATATTACAAAAGTGCAGTAAAATTGCCAAATGGCTATAAACTGAAGTGGTCTCACCCAGATGTTCTCCAGGGATAACAGGACACACCGATCCAGGGTTGATCAGAAGCGGAATAAACCAGGGTAAAGTATTGGGAGATGGTAAAATATAAACCCTGTCGTGCCCCGTGCCAATGCTTCCGCCCTGACAAGGGCAGCGCCCAAGTGAGCTGTCTGCCCCACAACCAAACAAAAGAGCGTTCTCCCAACGCGTTTCCCTCTAAGTGAGAAGAGTTCTTCAGGGGAGATTAAAGAACAATTTGAACAACCTGCAGTGGCAGGGTTCAAGAGGCTGATCAACCTGCAGTGGCAGGGATCAAAGGTACAGGCTATGTGTCCAAGTATAAGGTGGTACATGGACACTGGTGCCTAAGATCGCTATATACCCATTGCTAATTAATCATTACCTTCGGCTGTGCAGGGAAGCACCCTGCATAATTCTCCATTCGTGCCCACACTGTCGGCGTCTGAGATCACTTCCGGTCACATGACCGGCAGACTTCCGCGCTCCAGTCTGGAACGCATAAGCACCCATTGGATGGGGAAAACGTCAATCAATGAGGTCACATCCGGTTTAGCGATAAACAGTATTATGATCAAACAAAGGTTCCCCATCCAATCACTCCATACAGGGGGCCCGTCACCAACGTACAGTGGCGACTCCCTGCATAGTATTAGGTTAATGCTCTAGTTGCTGGCGACAAATATCACCTATAGTCATGTGACTAGCACACTTCCGTGCTCCAATGTGGAGCTAATAGAAAATGATTGGGTATGGGAAACGTCCATCACAGAGGTCATGTATAGTTTGGCAGACCAATCTGTGATATATATCCCATCCAATCATATTGCAATAGGGGTGTATCGTCACAAATCATGTGACGTATGTTGTCCATATACAGTTTGTATCACCCTCATATCGCCAGTTAGTGCTAATAATCAAAAACAAAACATCAGCCTATGTTTTCATAGATGAATGATAACTCAAATATATACAGGGCACTAATGACCAGCAGATAGAGCACCTAGGATTATTCATGAACTTACTAATTATTATAAAGAGTTAGATCGTCAGCTCATCAGATCAACAAACTAAATAGTAGGATACTCGCCAAGACGACCAAAAATGCGGTGACCAGAAGGTTAAATTGAAGGGTATAATCACATATGATTAGCGAAACTATGATCAGTGATCCACAACTACTACTGCAAAGAATAGGGGGGGGGGGGGGAAAGAAGGGAGAAAAAACAATGTCCTTCCCAAAGACGGACCATCTTGGATCTAACTGTTCCAAAGGTACCAAGGGTCTGGTAACATTCCCAACCTGGACCTCAATAAACCCTATAATAAAGTGGGGCTAAATATAAAGACTGGTCAATGGCCTAGGGTCAACCTTTCGGAGAGGATAAAAACCCAACAGTTGGCTACTATAGATACAGAGACTATATGAAGCATCCATAATTGATCTGATCATTGAGGCCATCCGGATGGCAAGTCTTGAGGCGAAAGATCATCCTCGCCTCTTTTTGTAATAGGGCATGATCGAAATTACCACCTCTGGGGGATTGTTTAACTTTCAAGATGCCCATGAAAAAAATGGCCTCCCTGTTCTGACTATGGCGTACATTCATGTGCCGTGCTATGGGGGTATCGCGATCGTTTCTAATGTCCCCCATATGTTCACCTACCCGTCTCCGGAGCTCACGTGTCGTCTTACCGACATATTGTACACCGCAATGACAGGTAGCCAGATATACAACACCCTTAGTTTTACAATTCATGAATTCTCTAATGTCCAGAGATTCACCTGTGGATGTACTGGTGTATCTTTTGCCTGTTCGAATATTTTTACAGGCGACACATGAGCCACATTTGAAGCAACCATGTGGTCTGCTGGGGATCCATGTGGTTCCCTCAACGGGTGGCACAAAATGGCTATGAGTCAGACGATCACCTAACGACCGATTTTTTCAAAAAGTGATGCTTGGCTGTGGTTTAATGTAATCCACAACATCCTTGTCCATACCAAGGATCCCCCAATGTCGATCCAAGATCTGTCTAATAACAGAGGCACCCTTGGTATAGGTCGTGATAAGTCTGACCACACCCATTTCATCATCACACTTCCGCTTGGGTGTCAGTAACTTGTTCCGGTCCTGGTTCAATGAGTATTTAAAGGCCTCTTTAAGGATATGGTCTGGATAACCCTTATTCAAAAAGCGAGACCTTAAATCAACAGCCCTCGCCACAAACTCGTTCCGATCAGAACAATTTCTTCTCAAGCGGAGGTATTGTCCCTTAGGGATGCCCCGCTTGAGAGAGGGGGGATGGTGACTCTCCCACCTGAGGAGCGAGTTTGTGGCAGTGGGCTTCCTGTAGATTGTTGTTCTTAGCCTACCCTCTGAACCAATTGTCACCATTAGATCCAGAAAAGGCAGGCTAACGGGATCAATGACATAGGTAAAAGCCAGTCCTAGGGGGTTCAGATTTAACCTCCCCACAAATTCAATGAATTGTTCACGGGACCCCTTCCACAGGAGAAAAACATCGTCTATGAACCGGACCCAAAGGTCAATCATATCAGTGAAGGATGTCATAGACTCTTGGAAAACAGCGGTATCCTCCCACCAGCCCAGGAACAAGTTGGCGTAGCAGGGAGCACAGGGGCTCCCCATTGCCGTGCCCCTGAGCTGGTGGTAGGTGGAGCTATCAAACAAAAAGAAATTATGGTGCAGAACAAAGTCCAACAAGGATATAACCAGGTTGTTATGGGCATCAAAATGTTTCCCCCTAGTAGCAAGGAAGAACTTGACAGCCTTGAGTCCACAATGATGTGGAATGGAAGAATATAGGGTTTCCACGTCAATACTAGCAAGGAACGTATTGGGTCCCACCATTACATCCTCAATTCTGCTGATGAAATCTAGACTGTCCCGTATATAGGAGGGTAGTGAGATGACAAAAGGGTTAAGAATTTTGTCTATGTATACCCCAACGTTCTGTGTGATGTTACCTACCCCAGAGACAATAGGTCTTCCCCTGAGAGGGTTTACCCCCTTATGTACTTTGGGAAGTATATAAAAAGTAGACATCATTGGAAATTCAGGTATCAAAAAGGCTAGTTCTTCCTTGCTAATCAGGCCAACAGATTCAGCATTGTTAAGTATATCCTTCAATGTTTTTTTGGCAACAATGAGAGGATTGCCAGAGACCTTACAGTAGGTGCTAGTATCTTGCAATATGTTTAAGCAGATGTCCCGGTAATCATTAGTATTCAACAAGACTGTATTCCCCCCTTTGTCTGAGGGTTTAACAGTAATAGTAGGGTCTTTCTCCAAATTACATAGTGCACGCATCTCAATTTTTGAGAGGTTGTTCCTCTGCTCAGTCCGATAGGGAGCTATACCCATCCCATTCAGATCAATCTTACTTAGAGCAAGAACATCACTCGTTACTTGATTCAAAAAAATGTCAATAGCCGAAACCTCAGAAAGATTCGGTGGCATCCTTGTACTTGCATTTTTCAAAGTGGTAAATGGGCCTTTACCGGAGATAGAAGGAACCGATTCATCCAACCCAGCCAAAAGCCTCACATCATCAATCATATCAAGAGGTATGTCCAAATCCTCACAGATCTTATTATCCTTTAGTCTAAAGAATTTCTTCCAGCGCAATTTGCGGGCGAAAAGGTTTAGATCTTTAATAAAATCAAACACTGAAAAGTCATTAGTAGGAACAAAGGATAATCCTTTGCTAAGGACCGCCATCTCTGTCTGGTTGAGGACTCTATCAGATAAATTGATAACTTGAATTCCTAATCCTTCCCCCTGCGACTCCTCAGGGAGTAGTTGCGGTCTAAAAAAGGAGGGTTACTGGTCTGTATCGGTGGATAACCTGAGTGATCAGTTCTCTGTGGTCCTCTCCGGTTATGTCTAGCCCTTTGTTGCAAGCGAAAGGGGGGGGAGTCCCTTACCCTCTGTATCTGAGAGTTCAGCCTCAGTAGAGGATAGGTCTGACTCACGCTCTCTAGATGTCGGACCCTCAGTTGGAATGAATTGATATACTTTATTATCTTTAAAATCTTGTAGGTCGCGTTTAAACTGTTTATGTTTCCTTTCTTTTAAGTGAAACTGAAATTTTTCGATAGAATTTTTCAAGCTGTTCTCTTTAATCGAAAAATCACCCTCGTTTTGATAGGTTTTCGTGACCTCAATCTGTTCCTTGAGTTTGTTATTAATTACCTCAAGGTTATTCCTTTCTTCTAAAAGAAGGATTTTCATCAACCTGAGAGAACTAGCTGTGGCCTCCTTCTCCCAGGCAGTCATCAATTGAGGAGTCCGACACCTAGCGGCAGGTATGAGGGGGATGCGTAGACCCCTAGGAACAATGTTACTTTTGATATAATTATCAAGGCTCTGAACCTCCCACCAACTAGTAATCTGTTCCTTATAGGTCCTAGTGACCTCCTTAAAAGCAGCAGTGTAAGATGGAGTATACTTTTTTTGAATAAATTCTTTCTCAGAAAAGATATCTTTTGCCTCTGTAAGCCAACTAGCCGTGTCTGGTCCTGTAGAAAGGAAGCCAGCCATGCCAATCACTAATATACAATACAACAGCAGAAACCTGCAAGCAGGTAAATATTGCCCAATAGTCCAATATATACAAGATAATAGCAGGGACTAAAACTTAACTTTTAATACTCCAGATAAAAATATATCAATATTACAAAAGTGCAGTAAAATTGCCAAATGGCTATAAACTGAAGTGGTCTCACCCAGATGTTCTCCAGGGATAACAGGACACACCGATCCAGGGTTGATCAGAAGCGGAATAAACCAGGGTAAAGCATTGGGAGATGGTAAAATATAAACCCTGTCGTGCCCCGTGCCAATGCTTCCGCCCTGACAAGGGCAGCGCCCAAGTGAGCTGTCTGCCCCACAACCAAACAAAAGAGCGTTCTCCCAACGCGTTTCCCTCTAAGTGAGAAGAGTTCTTCAGGGGAGATTAAAGAACAATTTGAACAACCTGCAGTGGCAGGGTTCAAGAGGCTGATCAACCTGCAGTGGCAGGGATCAAAGGTACAGGCTATGTGTCCAAGTATAAGGTGGTACATGGACACTGGTGCCTAAGATCGCTATATACCCATTGCTAATTAATCATTACCTTCGGCTGTGCAGGGAAGCACCCTGCATAATTCTCCATTCGTGCCCACACTGTCGGCGTCTGAGATCACTTCCGGTCACATGACCGGCAGACTTCCGCGCTCCAGTCTGGAACGCATAAGCACCCATTGGATGGGGAAAACGTCAATCAATGAGGTCACATCCGGTTTAGCGATAAACAGTATTATGATCAAACAAAGGTTCCCCATCCAATCACTCCATACAGGGGGCCCGTCACCAACGTACAGTGGCGACTCCCTGCATAGTATTAGGTTAATGCTCTAGTTGCTGGCGACAAATATCACCTATAGTCATGTGACTAGCACACTTCCGTGCTCCAATGTGGAGCTAATAGAAAATGATTGGGTATGGGAAACGTCCATCACAGAGGTCATGTATAGTTTGGCAGACCAATCTGTGATATATATCCCATCCAATCATATTGCAATAAATGTTCACATTTTTTTCTGAATGTGAACACAGCTCCGCCCCTTTCGGCCATGTTTTTTCCATCTCCTATATAAGAAAGTCCTTAGTTACCCCTCTCCACCCATAGCAGTTTTTAATTGCAATGAGATGACACACAGTTAGGGTCACAGAGCTAGGGACCCCAATATAGAGATATGCCTTGACGAGGCCTTGGGGCTCAGTTACATTGATCAATGTGATTGCTAAATATCTCCTTTTTCCTAATATTCATGGCAGGTATGCAATTCATTATTCACATGTTCAAATTAGCAAGTAGCATTTTTCACTGTATATTCCAATATTTTTCCATATGCTTGAGGCATTATACCATTATCTATGTTTGATGTGCAGCCTTATCCTTTGTATAGTATGTATTTTTTGGCTTGCACTCATATATATATATATTAGTGCTCACTTCAGTTATCCTATTCAGTTATATGTAGTTTTTTTTCTGAATGTGAACACAGCTCCGCCCCTTTCGGCCATGTTTTTTCCATCTCCTATATAAGAAAGTCCTTAGTTACCCCTCTCCACCCATAGCAGTTTTTAATTGCAATGAGATGACACACAGTTAGGGTCACAGAGCTAGGGACCCCAATATAGAGATATGCCTTGGCGAGGCCTTGGGGCTCAGTTACATTGATCAATGTGATTGCTAAATATCTCCTTTTTCCTAATATTCATGGCAAGTATGCAATTCATTATTCACATGTTCAAATTAGCAAGTAGCATTTTTCACTGTATATTCCAATATTTTTCCATATGCTTGAGGCATTATACCATTATCTATGTTTGATGTGCAGCCTTATCCTTTGTATAGTTTGTATTTTTTTGGCTTGCACTCATATATATATATATTAGTGCTCACTTCAGTTATCCTATTCAGTTATATGTAGTTTTTTTTCTGAATGTGAACACAGCTCCGCCCCTTTCGGCCATGTTTTTTCCATCTCCTATATAAGAAAGTCCTTAGTTACCCCTCTCCACCCATAGCAGTTTTTAATTGCAATGAGATGACACACAGTTAGGGTCACAGAGCTAGGGACCCCAATATAGAGATATGCCTTGACGAGGCCTTGGGGCTCAGTTACATTGATCAATGTGATTGCTAAATATCTCCTTTTTCCTAATATTCATGGCAGGTATGCAATTCATTATTCACATGTTCAAATTAGCAAGTAGCATTTTTCACTGTATATTCCAATATTTTTCCATATGCTTGAGGCATTATACCATTATCTATGTTTGATGTGCAGCCTTATCCTTTGTATAGTATGTATTTTTTTGGCTTGCACTCATATATATATATATTAGTGCTCACTTCAGTTATCCTATTCAGTTATATGTAGTTTTTTTTCTGAATGTGAACACAGCTCCGCCCCTTTCGGCCATGTTTTTTCCATCTCCTATATAAGAAAGTCCTTAGTTACCCCTCTCCACCCATAGCAGTTTTTAATTGCAATGAGATGACACACAGTTAGGGTCACAGAGCTAGGGACCCCAATATAGAGATATGCCTTGACGAGGCCTTGGGGCTCAGTTACATTGATCAATGTGATTGCTAAATATCTCCTTTTTCCTAATATTCATGGCAGGTATGCAATTCATTATTCACATGTTCAAATTAGCAAGTAGCATTTTTCACTGTATATTCCAATATTTTTCCATATGCTTGAGGCATTATACCATTATCTATGTTTGATGTGCAGCCTTATCCTTTGTATAGTATGTATTTTTTGGCTTGCACTCATATATATATATATATTAGTGCTCACTTCAGTTATCCTATTCTGTTTCTCCCAACAATCGGCGTCTGTGATTGCTTGCAGTCAGATGCGTCCGCACGCTGAGTGACAGCTGTCTGACTGCAAACAATCACAGCCACCGGCAGGTGGGTCTATATCATACAGTAAAATAAATAATTTTAAAAAAAGGTGTGTGGTTCTTCCAATTTTGATACCCAGCCAATAGAAAGCCCCACAGCAGGGGGCTGGTATTCTCAGGCTTGGGAGGCCTATGGTTATCAGGCTTTCCCCAGCCTACAAAATATCAGCCAGCAGCCACCCGGAATTGCCACATTCCTTAGATATGACAGTTCACTTTACCCAGCTCTTCCTGATTGCCCTGGTGCGGTGGTAATTGGAGTAATAAGGTGTTAATAATAGCCCATAGCTGCCACTAAGTCCTAGATTAGTCATGGCTGAAATCTTTGAGACACCCCCTCATCACTTATCTGTAAGTGAAAGTTAATAAACAGAAACACCCAACAAAATCCTATATTTGAAATAAAAGACAAAAAAGCACTCTCTTTTCACCACTTTATTAACCCCCAAACACCCCTGCAAGTCCAAAGTAATTCACACGAGGTCCCACGTCAATTGAGCTCTGCTACATCCCTGTCCTGTCATGGCACAAAACACTAACTAACTTACACTAACATAGAGCACACTGCATATAACAGAGGAGCTACCGAATACAGGTGCAGAAGCACAGTAATCAACTATTAAGGTAATTACACTCCAGGAGGCCACCTTATGGCCGTTTACGTTATACTAAGTACTATACATTGTTTCCCTTAGGACACATTACCAATAGTGATCTACTATATCCAGATACTACAGCACCAAGCTACTTTTTTTTTTTTTTTTTTTTTTTAAACATCCAATACTCTGGTCACCTCCTCCCCTCCATTGTCTCCTACCTCGTACTTAGTACATTTCTTTTATATCATCTATGGTGCCCAGACGGATTGCTACATATGGCCATAGGCGCAGAAGTGCTATATATACTGCATACCTAAGGTATATACTTCCTGTTTTCTTACCCCTCCTCCTTTTTTCTTTCTATACTCATTCTACCAGACTCATGATTATCATATCAAGCAACTGGATACACTTACCATTGTATGTGAATTCAGTTACAATATACCTATTATGTCATTTTGACTTTATTTAGATACATGTACTGTATATATTGTACATTTATACAATATGTTGTTACTTATATTTATGTTTTTCACTATTTCAGTGACAGCGTGAATAAGACTCCCCAAAAAGGATCAAAATGTTGTTTTGTCGCAAGTCTCTTCAAAAATTGCTGGCACCTGTAGCTTTTTTAACATATCTGTGAATAAACTTTAAGCACCTTTGCAAAATTATACCTGAGAGTGTGGTGATTTATAAGAATATAAGTCCTAGATTAGTCATGGCTGGCATCTATGAGACACCCGCTTCACAAATCTGTAAGTGAAAGTAAATAAACAGAAATGCCCAAAAAATCCTTTATTTGAAATAAAAGACATAAACAATTCACACTCTTTCACTACTTTATTAACTCCCAAACACCCCTACAAGTCCAAAGTAATTCACGCAAGGTCAAACAGCGATTGAGCTCCTACATCCCTGTCCTGTCACAGTGAGTGTCATAGAACAAGACTGCCTGTTGTGAGCTCCACACTAGAGATGAGCCACCACCCTAGTGTTCAAGTTCGGTTCGGTTCGTTGAACGGCAGGTGTGTTCGTCGAACATTCGACGAACGTTCGTCGAACACTTTCGAACACCTTCGAACACCATTGAAAACAATGGCAGGCAAACACAAACACATACAAACATGCACAAACACATATTATGCTCACCTTACCTTTCGTTCCATCGCCGTCCTCCTGGGACTTGCAGTTCGCCGGTACAAGATGTGTATCAGGTAACCATCGCTACCGATGCCGGAACGTCCGCTGCCACAGTGCTGACATCAAAGGCAGGAGCTACTTGCCTTTGATTGGCCAGCACGCTGCCTTTGAGTAGCGTCTGACAGAGGAAGTTCCTCCCTTGTGGCGATGGTTACCCAATACACATCCTGTAGCGGTGAACTACGTGTATCGGGTAACTATCGCGTCGAGGGAGGAACTTCCTCTGTCAGACGCTACTCAAAGGCAGCGCGCTGGCCAATCAGAGACAAGCGGCTCCTGCCTTTGACGTCAGCGCACTGGCAGCGGAAGCTCCGGGGCATCGGTCGCATGGTTACCCGATACACATCCTGTGCAGGCGAACTGCAAGTCCCAGGAGGCCGGCGATGGAACGGAAGGTTAGGTGATCATGTGCGTATATATTTGTGTGTGTTTTTTTGTGTTTGTGTGTGTTTGTGTCTGTTTCTACGTGTTTGTGCGTGTTTGTGCATGTGTGGAATGGCACAATAAGGGACCAGGATGGGACATTCAAGTTGTGGAACAAATTGTCTGCATTGCAATGATTTCCTATTGGAAATCTTGCTTTGCTGAACGAGTAACTTGGTTAACAAGCACACTCCCAGAACGGATTGTTCTTGTTAACCAAGGTTCCACTGTAGTACCATTGAATGACTGTATTACTGTGAAAAGCCAGTTACACTTTTGGTGATCAAACCGTTATCAAACATATCCTCGAACTGTTGAACTTGAAGCTAATTGTTCGCATTCATCAAATGACTTGAACATCGCCTAAAACAGGTTAAAATTGAGATTGGCGAACAGTTCGATTTGAACACCGCTCATCTCTACTCCACACAGCAAATGAAGTGAGCTGCGTGATAAGTGGTGACGTCACTCTGGTGATTTGCGGTCACAGCGGGAGTCCATGTATCCTGGAGTCCGCAACTGAAGTGAGCCGCAGGTGGAGAACTCACCTGAGTGACATCAGCGCTGATCGTGCTGCTCACTTCAGTCACCTCGGCCTAATTTGTGGTAACAAGTAGAGGACCCCAGCTGTGACCAGAAATCCTCTGAGTGACATCACTGCTTATCGCGTCGCTCACTTCAGTTGCTGTGTGGGGCTCACAGCGGGCAGTTTTGTTCTATGGTGCTCACTTTGAGCATCAGATGTACCAGTGCTGGAAGTGTTGTGAGACCTCATGTGGATTACGTTGGACCAGGAGGAGTGTATGGGGGGGCTAAAAAAGTGGTGAAAGAGGGTGCTTATTTGTCTTTTATTTTAAATAAAGGAATTTTTGGGTGTTTGTGTTTTTTTACTTTCACTTGCAGATTAGGGAAAGTCATGGTGGCCATGTCCTTAGTACCCTGATTGCCACCGCACCAGGGCAATCGGGAAGAGCTGGATAAAGTGCTGGGACTGTCATATCTAATGGAAGCGGCAATTCCGGATGGCTGCTGGCTGATATTTTTAGGCTGGGGCGAGCCTAATAACTATGGGCCTCCCCAGCATGAGAACACCAGCCGCCAGCTGTGGGGCTTTATCTTAGCTGGGTATCAAAATTGGAGGGAACCACATACCTTTTTTTAAATTATTTATTTTACTGAACGATATAGAGCCGCCCATTGGTGTCTGTGATTGTTTGCAGTCAGACAGCTGTCACTTACCGTAGGGGCGCGTCTGACTGCAACTACTCACAGATGCTGGTGTGCGAGGAAAGCAGTGAATATGTATGAGCCTAATGAGCGGCTCCGGAAAAAGAATGAGAGGCCACAGGAGCAGTGTGACGGCCACGCTGTGCCAGTGATTGGTGAGTATGAAGCGCTGAAAGAAAGAGGGACAGAGAGAGAAAATGAATTTATCCTGGAACAATGTGAGTGACCCTATGACGTTGTGCGGCTAGCCAATCACAGTAGTTCCACAACCAAAATGGCTCCAGGATGACTGTGATTGGTTAAGAAGCCCAGCATGTTTAGGGTCTGCAAATCAGGTGCCAAACCTGCTGTGCGGGACATACGAATATCGCGAAGTGAGTACACAAAAACTCGCAATGTAACGAGTAACCCGAATACCATGCTATCCATGTGTGTAGTGTACCGCCCCGTGGCCTCTGCTGCGACCGCCGAGCCGCTCTGGTCCGTGCTTGTGTTCTACGGGTGGTGGCTCAGGCCTCTCACGGACCCAGGGGTCACGTCGCTCTGCAAGGGGGGTTGGCGCTACATGCGAGGGATGCGGGTATTTGGTTTTGGGATGGTAGTTCGTGACGCCCCCCACGGGTTGTGGTGATTATGGACACCACCGCTGCGGTGAAGGTACGGGACTCCCAGGAGCAGTGTAGTTGTGCAGCTAGGTGTTGACCCTTCCGTGGGTAGGGGGATGTTGGTCCCGGGGCCCGGTTGGCGAGGGCCGGGGTGCAGGGTGCAGTGTTGCGGTGCAGCGCGGTGCGGTGGGCACTGGTGTACTCATTCCGATACAAGACACGGGAGTCGCTGGGAAACGAAACGGGGTGATGAACGGGGCCTGCAGCCGGCTGCAGCTTCTCCAGTCGGGTTGGCAATGTCCACCTTTCTCCTGCACCTGTGTGTGTATTTGACTACTGTGCCTGGGCACTGGTAGTCCGCTCCCCGGCGTATAAGTGTCGTAGGAGCCCATTTGCCCGCAGACGCTGGCCCTTTGGATCTCTGGCCTTTGGCGATGGCACCTATCCGGACGGGTTGGGCTGTTGCCTTCAATCGGGACTTAGGTGGGAATGAACCCCTGAGGTCCAGACCGCAATCAGTTGATTTGACTATGGTGGTGGCTTATAGCCTAGTTCCGGGTCTGAGTACCCTGCCTGGTGCTCCGGTATCCAGTTGGCTCCCCGGTTCGGTTCTGGCGGGTCACTAACCTGTCCCGGTCCCTTACGGTGACACCGGTCATATTCCCGGTCTCCTGCGTGCGGCCACTACCGTCTGCCTGCCTGACTGGCTCCAACCCAGGCCCCACACAGAACTGTCCTCTGACCACCTGGTGTGCCTGTCTGACTCTGAGGGAGGCAATCAGGTCTTTGGTTGACTGATGGTACCTTACTGGGTTGGGGGTGTATGTGGTGTGTGTAGTGACCTGTGACCCCTGGGGAAGTCCAGGGCGTCACAGTAGCGAATTACACTCATTCATCACTACTATTCACATTTGCTATTTTTGAAGATGCAGTTTTTTGGGTTTTTTTGCATCTATATGTAGACCAACAATTCTTTTTTTCAGATCCTCAGATAATTCTTGCCATGAGGTGCCATGTTGAATTTCCTATGATGTCGATGTCGCAGCGTGTAAAGCACCCTTTAGTGATGGCTGAAATTTTGTTGATAGGCCTGTTTCTAAAATGAAGTTGAGCCCTTTGAGAAAACAGTTATCAAAAGACCAACTACATTTAAACAGGAAAGCACATAAAGAAAAGATGGACCAGCCCAGCTCTTTGTTTTTGTCTGACATAATAAGAATCAGCTTTTAAGATACATTACAGTACATTGGCTTGTATACATTGACACATTTGCAAAGCACACTTGAAAATCCCTAATGTTCAAGATCTATTTACATATTGATTGGCTTGCACAAAGGCAAAATTTGTCAACTACTGATATTATTTATACTGCTTCAAGCAAAACTGGGCCCATAAGATCTGGTGGGATTGTTACGCATTGATAAATGCTGAAGCCTAAAAGGAAACACCTATTCAGATGTGTTTACAGCTTGTGTCATCTGCATTGCAGATACTTCGGCTTGTTGGCTTGTTTTTCTCAGAGATAAAACCGTTCTTGCTGAATTATGAACAATAACCAAAAAACTTTTAAAAATACAAATTCTGTTTGAAAAACATTTGCATCTATCGCTTACTGCAACACAATAGCCAACCTTCAAAAATTGCTAATATTTCTTTCAGTAGAAGCTTAATGTTTCATCTTGAGGAGCACGTTACTCCTTCCAAAATCTTACTAAGAAATGTGTGCTTTTTATTCTCTTGGCAACAAAGGTATAGAATTGGTCTTGTATCACCTCATTAACTACACTTTGACAAACTTATGTTCTGTTTTCTTGCGAATTCAGAATCAGACATATGCAAGCAACGCTTTCCCAGTAGGTTTCAATAATGTAACATACATTAGGTATTTGCACATTTTTTCTAACAAGCTCTATCTTGAGTTCCGCTTCTATTTTCTTGCCAGAAATGGTGGTCTAGGCTTAACATTCCAGCAAGTGGATTCACGTCAAGAATGAGAAAACACTTTACTTATTAACATTAGTAATTTTATTTTAACAGTAGGCTACAACTTTTGGGGGTCACTCAACCTGTACCTGATGACATAGCTTGCAAGTCCCATGTTAACATTTATTAACTAACCTATCACTTTTTATTGAGTGCATAAACCATAGAGATAGGTTTTTAGATTCCAGGAACATGAAAAGACCTAGATTTGGAAAATGTAGGGTAACTGATGCTAGCTATAGAAATTGAAACAGTACTGAATGTCCTGTTACTGCTAGGTGTTAATGGATTAAGGAAGATTTATGAAATTGTGCATTTTTGTAACTTTCCATAACTCCTATTATTTAGGAAAGCCAAAACAGAGCTGAGCTATTTACAGCAGGTGAAATAAGTACTTTCTCAGCAGATTTTGGTAACAACCCATCTAATCCACACAGGAAAAAAAAAAATCAATCCATCGATGTCCATACATTATGTGTAATATTGAGAAATGACACAGGGAAAAAGTATTGAACATTCTTATTAAAATGTACTTAATACTTTTGACAAAAGCCTTTGTTGGTGATGTGACAGCTTCAAAATACCTCTTGAATAGAGTTGAGCGCGGTTCGTGGTTCGCGGTTCTCCAGTTCGCGGTTCGAGTGATTTTGGGGGCTGTTCTGGATCGAACTAGAACTCGAGCTTTTTGCTAAAGCTCGATAGTTCTAGCTTTGCCATTATACTAGCAAACACTGAGTAAACTTAGTGGCATCCTAAACGTGGCTGTTGGACTTCTGTATTGTCCCACTAGTGCAAAGATATTTGCAGCACGTCTGCCTGCATTGCACACTCAAACTCATTGTTACTAAGCCATTATACTAGCAAACACTGAGTAAACTTAGTGGCATCCTAAACGTGGTAGTTGGACTTCTGTATTGTCCCACTAGTGCAAAGATATTTGCAGCACGTCTGCCTACATTGCACACTCAAACTCATTGTTACTAAGCCATTATACTAGCAAACACTGCTGCCAGTTTAAGGGCCGTAGTTGCATTGTCAGGGATAATTATTGTTGTTTATTCTGCTGTTAATAAAGCTAGACCACTGCTGAAATCTACACCACCTCTCAATTTTTACTACCACATTTTAAGTGCACAATCTTGTCGCAATCAAAATGAGTGGCAAAATGACAGATGCTGGTGGAAAGGGGAAGAGGCGTGTTGGAAAAGGAAAAAAAGGGTTTGTCCGTGGGGAAGGTGGCAAAGCTCCATTAACATCTGCTGAAGATAGACCATCTTCCAGCAAAAGTAAGATGTCTACTACTTACCGTGGACAATCCGATATGCTCCTTTTTTTACGGACATGAACAACTGGAACAAAGGTAGATGATGGCCAAAAAAGAAAATGCTTGAATGGATCTCAAGTGGTCCAACAAGTGCCCTCTCCGCCACCTCAACTACCGCATCCAAAAAACACCAGTCCTCTGAGTTGTCATCCCAATCACACTTGCTTTCTCCCAGCTCTGAAGTCTCCATCCGCCCTGCACAGTATGGTGGAACTGAGATGGCTGAGTCTGCAGAGCTGTTCAGTCACACTATAGCCTGGGAATCAGAGGTCTGCTCCCAAGCTACAGTGAGTACAGACCAGGAAATGGTCTGCAGTGATGCCCAGAACCTTTGAGACTCTGCTTCAGGCCGTGAGGACCAAATTTTTGAGCATAATGTTGACCCTTATTCACAAACTGTAACACCTGTTATAGACAATGAGGAACATACTGATGACGATGAGACGCAGATACCAGATTGGGATGACAACTTAAATATTGGTTCACGTCAGGAAGAGGCTCGGTCTGAGGGTGAGGGGAGTGCAAACACAATGCTTGATGAGGAAGTTCTAGATCCCACCTACTGTTAACCCACAGTCAGGCACTCGAGGAGGTCAACAGAGGCGGTAGAGGAGGATGCTACTGACGACGAAGTTACCCTGCACCTTCCTGGACAAAGGAGTAGTACTGGTAGCTCGTCTAGAACTGCATCCTCAGCCACCACTCTGCCTCTGAGCACTAGTCGGGAGGGCTCAGCAGGTCGCATGCCCTCTAAGCCTTGCCTAGCCTGGACCTTTTTTGACATAGCAAAAAATCACCCAAATCATGTGATATGTAAAATTTGTCGTGATTATGTTAGTAGAGAGCAAAACCTCAGGGGTTTGACAACTTCTTCCATGAATCGTCACATGAATAAATATCATATGTCCCAGTGGGAAGCTCACCGTGCTGCAATGCGGCCTAGCGGAGCGGACCATCCACCGCCTGCCCCTTCCAGTGCATCCGCGCGTTCTTCATCTTCTAGGACTGTGGGGACAGCTGTCACACCTGGTTTTCCACGCACAACTTCCACCACTGTAACCACAACAGGCAGTTTGCTTGGTAGGTCGTCAGTTGGTTTGAAAAGGGAAACAAGTGCGTGTGTACAGCTCTCTCAGACATCGATAGCACCAACGTTTAATGAAGGCAACATCATGTCTACGTCTGCATTTTCCTCACAAACCTGCATTTTCCAGGAACACCCTACTCAACACCGTCTACACACAGCAGCCAGATCTCTGTCCCTCAGATGTGGACAAATAAAAGGCCATTTCCTGCGACCCATGTCAAAGCTAAGAGGTTGACTTTATCCCTCTGTAAGCTCTTGGCTACTGAAATGCTGCCTTTCCGCCTGGTGGAAACACAGGATTTTAGAGACCTTATGTCTGTTGCTGTGCCCCAGTACCAGATGCCCAGTCGCCACTACTTCTCTAAGAAAGATGTGCCTGCGCTACACCAGCATGTCACACTCAACATCACCGCTTCCTTGAGAAACTCTTTGTGTGAACGGGTGCATTTCACCACTGATACTTGGACCAGTAAGCATGGACAGGGACGTTACATGTCGCTGACTAGGTACTGGGTAACTATGGTGATAGATGGGGAAGGGTCTGCCTCACAAGTCTTGCCGTCCCCACGACTTGTGTGTCAATCCTCTGTCTGTCCAAGTTCCGCCACTGCGTCTGCCTCCTCCACCTCGTCTGGGTCCTCCACCTCCGCCCCAAGCCTTCCTGGTCAGGCCACCAGCGTTCTAACTGCGCAGAAGGAATCACGCACCCCTCATTAATATGCTGGCAGCAGAGCGCAATGGCATCAGGCGGTCTTTAGCTTGAAATGTCTTGGAAATAAGAGTCACACAGCGGCTGAGTTGTGGGCAGCTCTGGAGACTGAGTTTAATAAATGGTTGTCTCCACTCAACCTGCAGCCTGGTAAGGCTGTGTGCAACAATGCTGCAAACCTGGGTGCGGCCCTTCACCTGGGGAAGGTGACACTCGTGCCTTGTATGGCTCACGTGTTGAACCTTGTTGTCCAGCAATTTTTAACACACTATCCCGGCCTAGATGGCCTTCTGAACAGGGCACGAAAACTGTCTGCTCACTTCCGCCGTTCAACCAACGCTGCTGAGCGACTTGCATCGCTCCAGAAGTCTTTCGGCCTGCCGGTTCATCGCCTGAAATGCGATGTGCCGACACACTGGAATTCGACTCTCCACATCTTACAGCGACTGTGGCAGCACCATCGAGCCCTGATGCAATACGTCATGACGTATAGCCTGGGCCAACGAGATGCAGAGGTTGGGCAGATCACCCTGATGGAGTGGTCTCAGATCAAGGACCTATGCACCCTTCTGCACAGTTTCGACATAGCGACGAATATGTTTATTACTGACAATGCCATTATCAGCATGACAATTCCAGTCGTTTATATGCTGGAGCACACGCTAAACACTATTTAGAGTCAGGGGGTGGGACAACAGGAAGGGGAGGAACTACAGGAGGATTCATATGCGCAAAAGACAACAACATCACCAAGGTCCAGACGTTCATCATCACCAACGCGGCAGGCATGGGACCATGGGGGACAGGGATCAACAAGGGCTCATAGTAGCAGGCGAAATGTTGAGGAAGGTGCAGGAGAACATGAAGAAATGGAGGACGAACTGTCCATGGACATGGAAGACTCAGCGGATGAGGGAGACCTTGGTCAAATTTCAGTTGAAAGAGGTTGGGGGGAGATGTCAGAGGAAGAAAGAACGGTTAGCACCTCTATGCCACAAACACAGCGTGGACGTGGTCCAAATGGCTGCGCAAGACACATGAGCGCCTTCTTGCTGCACTACCTCATCATGACCCTTGTATTGTCAAAATTAGAAGTGATGATGACTACTGGCTTGCCACACTAATAAATCCCCGGTACAAGTCCAAATTTTGTGACATAATTCCAGCCATAGAAAGGGACGCACATATGCAGGAGTATCAGCAAAAGCTATTAGTCGATCTTAGCTCGGCTTTTCCACCAAACAACCGTGGTGCAGGGAGTGAATATCACAGTTGTAACTTGACAAACATGGGACGGTCTCGTCATCTTCAACAGTCTACCCGTACCAGCAGCACCGTATCTGGTGCTGCTAACAGCAATTTTATTGAATCTTTTCATAATTTTTTTAGACCATTCTTTGCAAGGCCACCAGAGACAACAAGTCTGACACATAGTCAACGGCTGGAGAGGATGATACAGGAGTATCTCCAAATGAACATCGATGCCATGACTTTGCAAATGGAGCCTTGCTCAATTTGGGCTTCAAATCTTGAAAAATGGCCAGAGCTCTCCACTTATGCCTTGGAAATTTTGTCGTGTCCAGCTGCCAGCGTTGTCTCTGAACGTGTCTTCAGTACTGCTGGGTGTGTGCTGACAGATAAGCACACGCGTCTGTCCAGTGACAATGTGGACAGACTAACGTTCATCAAAATGAACAAGTCATGGATCCACAAGGAATTTACTACCCCTGTGTCATCCTGGGGAGAGTAAATGCTTGTGGATTTGGAATGTGCTTGATGCAAATCTACCTGTGAAGTGTATAACTGGAACACAAGTGCTGCCACTGAAGGGGTGGATGTGTGTGTGGCCCAATTTTTGGAAAAAAGGGAGACTCCGCTTGGAGTAACCCTTGCTTACATTGTTTTTAAAAGTGATCCAAGATGAACAGAGCTGGGATCAGGAAAGACTTAGCTACCTACCCCGTGGTCATCCTGGGGAAGGTTAAGTATGGCGTATTTTTGAATGTGCTTTATGCAAATCTACCTGTGAAGTGTACAACTGGGGCACAAGTAATACCACTGAAGGGGTGGGTTTGTGTGTTGCCCAATTTTTGGAAAAAAGGGAGACTCCGCTTGGAGTAACCCTTGCTTGCTGTGTTTTTTAAAAGGAGCCAAGATGAACATGTCATGGTTCAGCAAAGACTTTGCTACCTACCCCATTGTCATCCTGGGGACGGTTAAGTATGGCATATTTTTGAATGTGCTTGATGGAAATCTACCTGTGAAGTGTACAACTGGGGCACAAGTGCTGCCACTGAAAAGGTGGGTGTCTGTGTGGCCCAATTTTTGGAAAAAAGGGAGACTTCGCTTGGAGTAACCCTTGCTTACATTGTTTTTAAAAATGATCCAAGATGAACAGAGCTGGGATCAGGAAAGACTTAGCTACCTACCCCGGTGTCATCCTGGGACGGTTAAGTATGGCGTATTTTTGAATGTCCTTGCTGCAAATCTACCTGTGAAGTGTACAACTGGGGCACAAGTGCTGCCACTGAAGGGGTGGGTGTGTGTGTGGCCCAATTTGGGGAAAAAAGGGAGACTCCGCTTGGAGTAACCCTTGCTTGCTGTGTTTTTTAAAAGGAGCCAAGATGAACAAGTCATGGTTCAGCAAAGACTTTGCTACCTACCCCGGTGTCATCCTGGGGATGGTTAAGTATGGCGTATTCTTGAATGTGCTTGATGCAAGTCTAGCTGTGAAGTGTACAACTGGTTCACAAGTGCTGCCACTGAAGGGGTGGGTGTGTGTGTGGCCCAATTTTTGGAAAAAAGGGAGACTCTGATTGGAGTCACCCTTGCTTGTGTGTCGCCCTGGGCAAGCCAGGGGACACAGGTAACAACACACACCCCACATTCCCTGCAGATACACCAGCTAACCCACAAATCCTTGTTGCCTTCCTCCAGAGGCTGATGATTCACACCAGGGGGTGGAGCCAGGCGGTTGGTGTCTGCCCACCAAGGAGTTCACAGCTGTAGAGGCAGGAAGTACCAGGCAGTCTAGCCCAGGCAGGGCTTGTGTGAGGAGTTCAGCCAAGATAGAGTTTGGAGTAGGAGGTGAACAGAGTGTAGCTCAGGAGGGAGCTAGAGTGAAGTGAAACAGCAGTGAAAGTGACAGAAAGCCTGAAGTTGGTCTGTGGCTGTGTGCTCAGACGGAGTCAGCAAGGTCAGCAGACAGTGGTGAAGGTCTGCAGTGGGACTGTCTGGAGGTTGCTGGAAGGACCACGGAGGCTGTGTGTACCCGGGGGTCTGGAGCAGTATACAAAGGGCAGTCAGCACCAAGGCAGGGGCTTTTCGGATCCCGGCAAGGCTTGGAGTCGCTGTAAATTGCTAAATCCGTAAGTGAAGGGGACGCAGATCCCCCAACAAGCAAGTCCTGATTGACGGCAAAGGTCCAACCACAACGGGGAAACACCGCCACCGCCAAGGCACCAGTTTCCCAGGGCCGGCGTTTGCGGGCAAAGTGTGGAGCTCCTCCGGCACAGATTGTAGTCGGGGAGCGGGTAACCGGTGGGAATCCACCGCTACCAAACAGACATTTCAAAGGTGCAGGGAAGAGACCGTCACCGCTAACTGCAGGGAACCGCAGCACCGTGAACCGTCCGAGGGACCCGTCCAACCAGCCATTTGTTTACCGAGAACTGTGTGGTGTTTACTGGCTGAGTGAGTACCTCAGTGCCGCAAGGCACAGCGCTGCCCCTGCGCCCCTGCACCCCACTGGGCCCCGGGATCACCAACCCCTACCCACGGAGGGGCAACACAACAACTGGCTGCTCCGCCTCACCATCCCCGGGATCCCCATATAGAGCAGCGGTGGTGTACACTCAATCACCACAACCGTGGGTGGCGTCACGGACAATAAACAATCTCCCCAACCTAAATCCCCTTTTCACTCACGGGCGAGGAGTGCCGCTCGAGAAGCCCCCGGGATCCGGCCCACCGCTCGAGCCACCACTGAGCAGCAGCCGCCGGACCCGAGCAGAAGGGGTGAGCGTAGTGTGCCGACACCCTCCTCCCCGCCCGCGACACTTGCGGTGTGTTTTTTTAAAAGGAGCCAAGATGAACAAGTCATGGTTCAGCAAAGACTTTGCTACCTACCCCATTGTCATCCTGGGGACGGTTAAATATGGCGTATTTTTGAATGTGCTTGATGCAAATCTACCTGTGAAGTGTACAACTGGGGCACAAGTGCTTAAGTAAGGTTTATGGTAAAATGATATTCTTAAACTCTGCCTGCCCGCTTGCACCTGCATCTATATTTTTACAGGATTTTGAATATAGGATAGTGAGTGCCACATATTTTTCCATCTTTTCACTTTCTTATGATATTCTTTCCACTTCCAGATTATGGCCCCAACAGCAATTATGGCCTCAATGGAATCTTAGTTTAGAAATTATTCTGTAACCAATGCATCATTGCATTTTGTAATGATAAGGTTGTTATGGTTGTGAAGGTCTTGAGACAGCTCACTGGTTTTGCCCATCATGAGATGTTTTTTGTGTGGGATCTTGGTAATGAGACACCTTTTATAGGCCTCAGTTGAACCAGCTGATATTATTTTTCACTAAGTTACAAGATTGCTTTCTTATTACTTATAGATTTGAGCCAGTCATGAATTTCCATGGCTTTTTGCACCTCTTCATGTGTTCAAACCTTTTTCATTTCATGTCATTTCTTATTATTACACATCACTAAATTTACGGACATTTATGGTTTAATTCACTTGATTGTGAGGATTGGATGGGTTGTTACTGACATCTGGTGAAATATTCATGTTAATTAGAGTTGAGCGCGGTTCGCGGTTCAAGGTTCTCCAGTTCGCGGCTCGAGTGATTTTGGGGGCTGTTCTAGATCGAACTAGAACTCGAGCTTTTTGCTAATGCTCGATAGTTCTAGATACATTCAAGAACGGTTCTAGTAGCAAAAAGACAAGCTAATTACTAGCTGGCTTTCCGCTGTAATAGTGTAAGTCACTCTGTGACTCACACTATTATGAAATTTCAGTGTATAGTGTGCGGGAACAGCGCATTCAGATCACTGCTGTATGGATAATGGCGATCGGCATTTTTTTTTTTTTTTCCTTGTCTTCCTTCCCTAAGCGCGCGCGTGTAGTGGGGCAGGCCAGCATCTCATCCAATCTCAAACACACACACAGCTAAGTGGACTTTTAGCCAGAGAAGCAACGGCATGTGTGATAGGATGTCCATGTCACATGTCCCTGCATTATAAAAACGAGTATCTGCCCATCCGGACGACATTATCTCTTCTGCGCCTGGGTGTCAGTCACCGCCGGCGTAGCTCCTGTTTCCGATACTGCTGTGTACACTCTATACACAGCGCAATACAGAATAGGGATAGAAGTTTCTTTCAGCCCTTCTAAGGGCTAATACCGGCAGGGTCAGAGCCATAGGTGACAGTCAGGGCAGTGAAAACAGATTTTAACAGCTACAAAAGATGACAGCGTCTGTGTAGCTAAGATCAGGGATTTCTTCGCTGCATTTTCCCATTAGGAAGGATAGAAAAGGAGGCTTCCTTTACTGTAGCCAGACCCACAAACCTGCCACTGTACCCTCCTGCCCTTTGCACACTCAAACTCATTGTTACTAAGCCATTATACTAGCAAACACTGAGTAAACTTAGTGGCATCCTAAAAGTGGCTGTTTGACTTCTGTATTGTCCCACTAGTGCAAAGATATTTGCAGCACGTCTGCCTGCATTGCACACTCAAATTCGTTGTTACTAAGCCATTATGCTAGCAAACACTGAGTAAACTTAGTGGCATCCTAAACGTGGCTGTTGGACTTCTGTATTGTCCCACTAGTGCAAAGATATTTGCAGCATGTCTGCCTGCATTGCACACTCAAACTCATTGTTACTAAGCCATTGTACTAGCAAACACTGAGTAAACTTAGTGGCATCCTAAACGTGGCTGTTGGACTTCTGTATTGTCCCACTAGTGCAAAGATATTTGCAGCACGTCTGCCTGCATTGCACACTCATAATCATTGTTACTAAGCCATTATATTAACAAACACTGAGTAAACTTAGTGGCATCCTAAACGTGGCTGTTGGACTTCTGTATTGTCCCACTAGTGCAAAGATATTTGCAGCACGTCTGCCTGCATTGCACACTCAAACTCATTGCTACCAAGCCATTATACTAGCAAACACTGAGTAAACTAAGTGGCATCCTAAACGTGGCTGTTGGACTTCTTTATTGTCCCACTAGAGCAAAGATATTTGCAGCACGTCTGCCTGCATTGAACACTCAAACTCATTGTCACTAAGCCATTATACTAGCAAACATTGAGTAAACTTAGTGGCATCCTAAACGTGGCTGTTGGACTTCTGTATTGTCCCACTAGTGCAAAGATATTTGCAGCACGTCTGCCTGCATTGCACACTCAAACTCATTGTTACTAAGCCATTATACTAGCAAACACTGAGGAAACTTAGTGGCATCCTAAAAGTGGCTGTTGGACTTCTGTATTGTCCCACTAGTGCAAAGATATTTGCAGCACGTCTGCCTGCATTGCACACTCAAACTCATTGTTACTAAGCCATTATACTAGCAAACACTGAGTAAGCTTAGTGGCATCCTAAACGTGGCTGTTGGACTTCTGTATTGTCCCACTAGTGCAAAGATATTTACAGCACATCTGCCTGCATTGCACACTCAAACTCATTGTTACTAAGCCATTATACTAACAAACACTGAGTAAACTTAGTGGCATCCTAAACGTTGCTGTTGGACTTCTGTATTGTTCCACTAGTGCAAAGATATTTGCAGCACGTCTGCCTGCATTGCACACTCAAACTCATTGTTACTAAGCCATTATACTAGCAAACACTGAGTAAACTTAGTGGCATCCTAAACGTGGCTGTTGGACTTCTGTATTGTCCCACTAGTGCAAAGATTTTTGCAGCACGTCTGCCTGCATTGCACACTCAAACTCATTGTTACTAAGCCATTACAGTACCAAACACTGAGTAAGCTTAGTGGCATCCTAAACGTGGCTGTTGGACCTCTGTATTGTCCCACTAGTGCAAAGATATTTGCAGCACATCTGCCTGCATTGCACACTCAAACTCATTGTTACTAAGCCATTATACTAGCAAACACTGAGTAAACTTAGTGGCATCCTAAAAGTGGCTGTTGGACTTCTGTATTGTATCACTAATGCAAAGATATTTGCAGCACATCTGCCTGCATTGCACACTCAAACTCATTGTTACTAAGCCATTATACTAACAAACACTGAGTAAACTTAGTGGCATCCTAAAAGTGGCTGTTGGACTTCTGTATTGTATCACTAATGCAAAGATATTTGCAGCACATCTGCCTGCATTGCACACTCAAACTCATTGTTACTAAGCCATTATACTAGCAAACACTGAGTAAACTTAGTGGCATCCTAAACGTGGCTGTTGGACTTCTGTATTGTCCCACTAGTGCAAAGATATTTGCAGCACGTCTGCCTGCATTGCACACTCAAACTCATTGTTACTAAGCCATTATACTAGCAAACACTGAGTAAACTTAGTGGCATCCTAAAAGTGGCTGTTGGACTTCTGTATTGTCCCACTAGTGCAAAGATTTTTGCAGCACGTCTGCCTGCATTGCACACTCAAACTCATTGTTACTAAGCCATTACAGTACCAAACACTGAGTACGCTTAGTGGCATCCTAAACGTGGCTGTTGGACTTCTGTATTGTCCCACTAGTGCAAAGATATTTGCAGCACATCTGCCTGCATTGCACACTCAAACTCATTGTTACTAAGCCATTATACTAGCAAACACTGAGTAAACTTAGTGGCATCCTAAACGTGGCTGTTGGACTTCTGTATTGTCCCACTAGTGCAAAGATTTTTGCAGCACGTCTGCCTGCATTGCACACTCAAACTCATTGTTACTAAGCCATTACAGTACCAAACACTGAGTAAGCTTAGTGGCATCCTAAACGTGGCTGTTGGACTTCTGTATTGTCCCACTAGTGCAAAGATATTTGCAGCACATCTGCCTGCATTGCACACTCAAACTCATTGTTACTAAGCCATTATACTAGCAAACACTGAGTAAACTTAGTGGCATCCTAAAAGTGGCTGTTGGACTTCTGTATTGTATCACTAATGCAAAGATATTTGCAGCACATCTGCCTGCATTGCACACTCAAACTCATTGTTACTAAGCCATTATACTAACAAACACTGAGTAAACTTAGTGGCATCCTAAAAGTGGCTGTTGGACTTCTGTATTGTATCACTAATGCAAAGATATTTGCAGCACATCTGCCTGCATTGCACACTCAAACTCATTGTTACTAAGCCATTATACTAGCAAACACTGAGTAAACTTAGTGGCATCCTAAACGTGGCTGTTGGACTTCTGTATTGTCCCACTAGTGCAAAGATATTTGCAGCACGTCTGCATGCATTGCACACTCAAACTCATAGTTACTAAGCCATTATACTAGCAAACACTGAGTAAACTTAGTGGCATCCTAAAAGTGGCTGTTGTACTGCTATATTGTCCCACTAGTGCAAAGATATTTGCAGCACGTCTGCCTGCGTTGCACACTCAAACTCATTGTTACTAAGCTATTATACTAGCAAACACTGAGTAAACTTAGTGGCATCCTAATCGTGGCTGTTGGACTTCTGTATTGCCCCACTAGTGCAAAGATATTTGCAGCACGTCTGCCTGCATTGCACACTCAAACTCATTGTTACTAAGCCATTATACTAGCAAACACTGAGTAAACTTAGTGGCATCCTAAAAGTGCCTGTTGGACTTCTGTATTGTCCCACTAGTGCAAAGATATTTGCAGGACGTCTGCCTGCATTGCACACTCAATCTCATTGTTATTAAGCTATTATACTAGCAAACACTGAGTAAACTTAGTGGCATCCTAAACGTGGCTGTTGGACTTCTGTATTGTCCCACTAGTGCAAAGATATTTGTAGCACGTCTGCCTGCATTGCACACTCAAACTCATTGTTACTAAGCCATAATACTAGCAAACACTGAGTAAACTTAGTAGCATCCTAAAAGTGGCTGTTGGACTTCTGTATTGTCCCACTAGTGCAAAGATATTTGGAGCACGTCTGCCTGCATTGCACAATCAAACTCATTGTTACTAAGCCATTATACTAGCAAACACTGAGTAAACTTAGTGGCATCCTAAACTTGGCTGTTGGACTTCTGTATTGTCCCACTAGTGCAAAGAAATTTGCAGCACGTCTGCCTGCATTGCACACTCAAACTCATTGTCACTAAGCCATTATACTAGCAAACACTGAGTAAACTTAGTGGCATCCTAAACGTGGCTGTTGGACTTCTGTATTGTCCCACTAGTGCAAAGATATTTGCATCATGTCTGCCTGCATTGCACACTCAAACTCATTGTTACTAAGCCATAATACTAGCAAACACTGAGTAAACTTAGTGGCATCCTAAACGTGGCTGTTGGACTTCTGTATTGTCCCACTAGTGCAAAGATATTTGCAGGACGTCTGCCTGCATTGCACACTCAAACTCATTGTTACTAAGCCATAATACTAGCAAACACTGAGTAAACTTAGTGGCATCCTAAAAGTGGCTGTTGGACTTCTGTATTGTCCCACTAGTGCAAAGATATTTGCAGCACGTCTGCCTGCATTGCACACTCAAACTCATTGTTACTAAGCCATTATACTAGCAAACACTGAGTAAACTTAGTGGCATCCTAAACGTGGCTGTTGGACTTCTGTATTGTCCCACTAGTGCAAAGATATTTGCAGCACGTCTGCCTGCATTGCACACTCAAACTCATTGTTACTAAGCCATTATACTAGCAAACACTGAGTTACCTTAGTGGCATCCTAAACGTGGCTGTTGGACTTCTGTATTGTCCCACTAGAGCAAAGATATTTGCATCATGTCTGCCTGCATTGCACACTCAAACTCATTGTTACTAAGCCATTATACTAGCAAACACTGAGTAAACTTAGTGGCATCCTAAAAGTGGCTGTTGGACTTCTGTATTGTCCCACTAGTGCAAAGATATTTGTAGCACGTCTGCCTGCATTGCACACTCAAACTCATTGTTACTAAGCCATAATACTAGCAAGCACTGAGTAAACTTAGTGGTATCCTAAAAGTGGCTGTTGGACTTCTGTATTGTCCCACTAGTGCAAAGATATTTGTAGCACGTCTGCCTGCATTGCACACTCAAACTCATTGTTACTAAGCCATAATACTAGCAAACACTGAGTAAACTTAGTGACATCCTAAAAGTGGCTGTTGGACTTCTGTATTGTCCCACTAGTGCAAAGATATTTGCAGCACGTCTGCCTGCATTGCACACTACAACTCATTGTTACTAAGCCATTATACTAGCAAACACTGAGTAAAATTAGTGGCATCCTAAACGTGGCTGTTGGACTTCTGTATTGTCCCACTAGTGCAAATATATTTGCAGCACGTCTGCCTGCATTGCACACTCAAACTCATTGTTACTAAGCCATTATACTAGCAAACACTGAGTAAACTTAGTGGCATCCTAAACGTGGCTGTTGGACTTCTGTATTGTCCCACTAGAGCAAAGATATTTGCATCATGTCTGCCTGCATTACACACTCAAACTCATTGTTACTAAGCCATTATACTAGCAAACACTGAGTAAACTTAGTGGCATCCTAAACGTGGCTGTTGGACTTCTGTATTGTCCCACTAGTGCAAAGATATTTGCAGCATGTCTGCCTGCATTGCACACTCAAACTCATTGTTACTAAGCCATTATACTAGCAAACACTGAGTAAACTTAGTGGCATCCTAAAAGTGGCTGTTGGACTTCTGTATTGTCCCACTAGTGCAAAGATATTTGCAGCACGTCTGCCTGCATTGCACACTCAAACTCATTGTTAGTAAGCCATTATACTAGCAAACACTGAGTAAACTTAGTGGCATCCTAAACGTGTCTGTTGGTCTTCTGTATTGTCCTACTAGTGCAAAGATATTTGAAGCACGTCTGCATGCATTGCACACTCAAACTCATTGTTACTAAGCCATTATACTAGCAAACACTGAGTAAACTTAGTGGCATCCTAAACGTGGCTGTTGGACTTCTGAATTGTCCCACTAGTGCAAAGATAATTGCAGCACGTCTGCCTGCATTGCACACTCAAAGTCATTGTTACTAAGCCATTATACTAGCAAACACTGAGTAAACTTAGTGGCATCCTAAAAGTGGCTGTTGGACTTCTGTATTGTCCCACTAGTGCAAAGATATTTGCAGCATGTCTGCCTGCATTGCACACTCAAACTCATTGTTTCTAAGCCATTATACTAGCAAACACTGAGTAAACTTAGTGGCATCCTAAAAGTGGCTGTTGGACTTCTGTATTGTCCCACTAGTGCAAAGATATTTGCAGCACGTCTGCCTGCATTGCACACTCAAACTCATTGTTACTAAGTCATTATACTAGCAAACACTGAGCAAACTTAGTGGCATCCTAAAAGTGGCTGTTGTACTGCTGTATTGTCCCACTAGTGCTAAGATATTTGCAGCACGTCTGCCTGCATTGCACACTCAAACTCATTGCTACTAAGCCATTATACTAGCAAACACTGAGTAAACTTTGTGGCATCCTAAACGTGGCTGTTGGACTTCTGTATTGTCCCACTAGTGCAAAGATATTTGCAGCATGTCTGCCTGCATTGCACACTCAAACTCATTGTTACTAAACCATTATACTAGCAAACACTGAGTAAACTTAGTGGCATCCTAAAAGTGGCTGTTGGACTTCTGTATTGTCCCACTAGTGCAAAGATATTTGCAGCACGTCTGCCTGCATTGCACACTCAAACTCATTGTTACTAAGCCATTATACTAGCAAACACTGAGTAAACTTAGTGGCATCCTAAACGTGGCTGTTGGTCTTCTGTATTGCCCCACTAGTGCAAAGATATTTGAAGCACGTCTGCCTGCATTGCACACTCAAACTCATTGTTACTAAGCCATTATACTAGCAAACACTGAGTAAACTTAGTGGCATCCTAAAAGTGGCTGTTGGACTTCTGTATTGTCCCACTAGTGCAAAGATATTTGCAGCACGTCTGCCTGCATTGCACACTCAAACTCATTGTTAGTAAGCCATTATACTAGCAAACACTGAGTAAACTTAGTGGCATCCTAAACGTGTCTGTTGGTCTTCTGTATTGTCCTACTAGTGCAAAGATATTTGAAGCACGTCTGCATGCATTGCACACTCAAACTCATTGTTACTAAGCCATTATACTAGCAAACACTGAGTAAACTTAGTGGCATCCTAAACGTGGCTGTTGGACTTCTGAATTGTCCCACTAGTGCAAAGATAATTGCAGCACGTCTGCCTGCATTGCACACTCAAAGTCATTGTTACTAAGCCATTATACTAGCAAACACTGAGTAAACTTAGTGGCATCCTAAAAGTGGCTGTTGGACTTCTGTATTGTCCCACTAGTGCAAAGATATTTGCAGCATGTCTGCCTGCATTGCACACTCAAACTCATTGTTTCTAAGCCATTATACTAGCAAACACTGAGTAAACTTAGTGGCATCCTAAAAGTGGCTGTTGGACTTCTGTATTGTCCCACTAGTGCAAAGATATTTGCAGCACGTCTGCCTGCATTGCACACTCAAACTCATTGTTACTAAGTCATTATACTAGCAAACACTGAGCAAACTTAGTGGCATCCTAAAAGTGGCTGTTGTACTGCTGTATTGTCCCACTAGTGCTAAGATATTTGCAGCACGTCTGCCTGCATTGCACACTCAAACTCATTGCTACTAAGCCATTATACTAGCAAACACTGAGTAAACTTTGTGGCATCCTAAACGTGGCTGTTGGACTTCTGTATTGTCCCACTAGTGCAAAGATATTTGCAGCATGTCTGCCTGCATTGCACACTCAAACTCATTGTTACTAAACCATTATACTAGCAAACACTGAGTAAACTTAGTGGCATCCTAAAAGTGGCTGTTGGACTTCTGTATTGTCCCACTAGTGCAAAGATATTTGCAGCACGTCTGCCTGCATTGCACACTCAAACTCATTGTTACTAAGCCATTATACTAGCAAACACTGAGTAAACTTAGTGGCATCCTAAACGTGGCTGTTGGTCTTCTGTATTGCCCCACTAGTGCAAAGATATTTGAAGCACGTCTGCCTGCATTGCACACTCAAACTCATTGTTACTAAGCCATTATACTAGCAAACACTGAGTAAAATTAGTGCCATCCTAAACGTGGCTGTTGGACTTCTGAATTGTCCCACTAGTGCAAAGATAATTGCAGCACGTCTGCCTGCATTGCACACTCAAACTCATTGTTACTAAGCCATTATACTAGCAAACACTGAGTAAACTTAGTGGCATCCTAAAAGTGGCTGTTGGACTTCTGTATTGTCCCACTAGTGCAAAGATATTTGCAGCATGTCTGCCTGCATTGCACACTCAAACTCATTGTTTCTAAGCCATTATACTAGCAAACACTGAGTAAACTTAGTGGCATCCTAAAAGTGGCTGTTGGACTTCTGTATTGTCCCACTAGTGCAAAGATATTTGCAGCACGTCTGCCTGCATTGCACACTCAAACTCATTGTTACTAAGTCATTATACTAGCAAACACTGAGTAAACTTAGTGGCATCCTAAAAGTGGCTGTTGTACTGCTGTATTGTCCCACTAGTGCTAAGATATTTGCAGCACGTCTGCCTGCATTACACACTCAAACTCATTGTTACTAAGTCATTATACTAGCAAACACTGAGTAAACTTAGTGGCATCCTAAAAGTGGCTGTTGTACTGCTGTATTGTCCCACTAGTGCTAAGATATTTGCAGCACGTCTGCCTGCATTGCACACTCAAACTCATTGTTACTAAGCCATTATACTAGCAAACACTGAGTAAACTTAGTGGCATCCTAAACGTGGCTGTTGGACTTCTGTATTGTCCCACTAGTGCAAAGATATTTGCAGCACGTCTGCCTGCATTGCACACTCAAACTCATTGTTACTAAGCCATTATACTAGCAAACACTGAGTAAACTTAGTGGCATCATAAACGTGTCTGTTGGACTTTTGTATTGTCCCACTAGTGCAAAGATATTTGCAGCACGTCTGCCTGCATTGCACACTCAAACTCATTGTTAGTAAGCCATTATACTAGCAAACACTGAGTAAACTTAGTGGCATCCTAAACGTGGCTGTTGGACTTCTGTATTGTCCCACTAGTGCAAAGATATTTGCAGGACGTCTGCCTGCATTGCACACTCAATCTCATTGTTATTAAGCCATTATACTAGCAAACACTGAGTAAACTTAGTGGCATCCTAAAAGTGGCTGTTGGACTTCTGTATTGTCCCACTAGTGCAAAGATATTTGCAGGACATCTGCCTGCATTGCACACTCAATCTCATTGTTATTAAGCCATTATACTAGCAAACACTGAGTAAACTTAGTGGCATCCTAAACGTGGCTGTTGGACTTCTGTATTGTCCCACTAGTGCAAAGATATTTGCAGCACGTCTGCCTGCATTGCACACTCAAACTCATTGTTACTAAGCCATTATACTAGCAAACACTGAGTAAACTTAGTGGCATCCTAAAAGTGGCTGTTGGACTTCTGTATTGTCCCACTAGTGCAAAGATATTTGCAGCACGTCTGCCTGCATTGCACACTCAAACTCATTGTTACTAAGCCATAATACTAGCAAGCACTGAGTAAACTTAGTGGTATCCTAAAAGTGGCTGTTGGACTTCTGTATTGTCCCACTAGTGCAAAGATATTTGTAGCACGTCTGCCTGCATTGCACACTCAAACTCATTGTTACTAAGCCATAATACTAGCAAACACTGAGTAAACTTAGTGACATCCTAAAAGTGGCTGTTGGACTTCTGTATTGTCCCACTAGTGCAAAGATATTTGCAGCACGTCTGCCTGCATTGCACACTAAAACTCATTGTTACTAAGCCATTATACTAGCAAACACTGAGTAAAATTAGTGGCATCCTAAACGTGGCTGTTGGACTTCTGTATTGTCCCACTAGTGCAAATATATTTGCAGCACGTCTGCCTGCATTGCACACTCAAACTCATTGTTACTAAGCCATTATACTAGCAAACACTGAGTAAACTTAGTGGCATCCTAAACGTGGCTGTTGGACTTCTGTATTGTCCCACTAGAGCAAAGATATTTGCATTATGTCTGCCTGCATTACACACTCAAACTCATTGTTACTAAGCAATTATACTAGCAAACACTGAGTAAACTTAGTGGCATCCTAAACGTGGCTGTTGGACTTCTGTATTGTCCCACTAGTGCAAAGATATTTGCAGCATGTCTGCCTGCATTGCACACTCAAACTCATTGTTACTAAGCCATTATACTAGCAAACACTGAGTAAACTTAGTGGCATCCTAAAAGTGGCTGTTGGACTTCTGTATTGTCCCACTAGTGCAAAGATATTTGCAGCACGTCTGCCTGCATTGCACACTCAAACTCATTGTTACTAAGCCATTATACTAGCAAACACTGAGTAAACTTAGTGGCATCCTAAACGTGGCTGTTGGTCTTCTGTATTGTCCTACTAGTGCAAAGATATTTGAAGCACGTCTGCATGCATTGCACACTCAAACTCATTGTTACTAAGCCATTATACTAGCAAACACTGAGTAACCTTAGTGGCATCCTAAACGTGGCTGTTGGACTTCTGAATTGTCCCACTAGTGCAAAGATAATTGCAGCACGTCTGCCTGCATTGCACACTCAAAGTCATTGTTACTAAGCCATTATACTAGCAAACACTGAGTAAACTTAGTGGCATCCTAAAAGTGGCTGTTGGACTTCTGTATTGTCCCACTAGTGCAAAGATATTTGCAGCACGTCTGCCTGCATTGCACACTCAAACTCATTGTTACTAAGTCATTATACTAGCAAACACTGAGCAAACTTAGTGGCATCCTAAAAGTGGCTGTTGTACTGCTGTATTGTCCCACTAGTGCTAAGATATTTGCAGCACGTCTGCCTGCATTGCACACTCAAACTCATTGCTACTAAGCCATTATACTAGCAAACACTGAGTAAACTTTGTGGCATCCTAACCGTGGCTGTTGGACTTCTGTATTGTCCCACTAGTGCAAAGATATTTGCAGCATGTCTGCCTGCATTGCACACTCAAACTCATTGTTACTAAACCATTATACTAGCAAACACTGAGTAAACTTAGTGGCATCCTAAAAGTGGCTGTTGGACTTCTGTATTGTCCCACTAGTGCAAAGATATTTGCAGCACGTCTGCCTGCATTGCACACTCAAACTCATTGTTACTAAGCCATTATACTAGCAAACACTGAGTAAACTTAGTGGCATCCTAATCGTGGCTGTTGGTCTTCTGTATTGCCCCACTAGTGCAAAGATATTTGAAGCACGTCTGCCTGCATTGCACACTCAAACTCATTGTTACTAAGCTATTATACTAGCAGACACTGAGTAAACTTAGTGCCATCCTAAACGTGGCTGTTGGACTTCTGAATTGTCCCACTAGTGCAAAGATAATTGCAGCACGTCTGCCTGCATTGCACACTCAAACTCATTGTTACTAAGCCATTATACTAGCAAACACTGAGTAAACTTAGTGGCATCCTAAAAGTGGCTGTTGGACTTCTGTATTGTCCCACTAGTGCAAAGATATTTGCAGCATGTCTGCCTGCATTGCACACTCAAACTCATTGTTTCTAAGCCATTATACTAGCAAACACTGAGTAAACTTAGTGGCATCCTAAAAGTGGCTGTTGGACTTCTGTATTGTCCCACTAGTGCAAAGATATTTGCAGCACGTCTGCCTGCATTGCACACTCAAACTCATTGTTACTAAGTCATTATACTAGCAAACACTGAGTAAACTTAGTGGCATCCTAAAAGTGGCTGTTGTACTGCTGTATTGTCCCACTAGTGCTAAGATATTTGCAGCACGTCTGCCTGCATTACACACTCAAACTCATTGTTACTAAGTCATTATACTAGCAAACACTGAGTAAACTTAGTGGCATCCTAAAAGTGGCTGTTGTACTGCTGTATTGTCCCACTAGTGCTAAGATATTTGCAGCACGTCTGCCTGCATTGCACACTCAAACTCATTGTTACTAAGCCATTATACTAGCAAACACTGAGTAAACTTAGTGGCATCCTAAACGTGGCTGTTGGACTTCTGTATTGTCCCACTAGTGCAAAGATATTTGCAGCACGTCTGCCTGCATTGCACACTCAAACTCATTGTTACTAAGCCATTATACTAGCAAACACTGAGTAAACTTAGTGGCATCATAAACGTGTCTGTTGGACTTTTGTATTGTCCCACTAGTGCAAAGATATTTGCAGCACGTCTGCCTGCATTGCACACTCAAACTCATTGTTAGTAAGCCATTATACTAGCAAACACTGAGTAAACTTAGTGGCATCCTAAACGTGGCTGTTGGACTTCTGTATTGTCCCACTAGTGCAAAGATATTTGCAGGACGTCTGCCTGCATTGCACACTCAATCTCATTGTTATTAAGCCATTATACTAGCAAACACTGAGTAAACTTAGTGGCATCCTAAACGTGGCTGTTGGACTTCTGTATTGTCCCACTAGTGCAAAGATATTTGCAGCACGTCTGCCTGCATTGCACACTCAAACTCATTGTTACTAAGCCATTATACTAGCAAACACTGAGTAAACTTAGTGGCATCCTAAAAGTGGCTGTTGGACTTCTGTATTGTCCCACTAGTGCAAAGATATTTGCAGCACGTCTGCCTGCATTGCACACTCAAACTCATTGTTACTAAGCCATAATACTAGCAAGCACTGAGTAAACTTAGTGGTATCCTAAAAGTGGCTGTTGGACTTCTGTATTGTCCCACTAGTGCAAAGATATTTGTAGCACGTCTGCCTGCATTGCACACTCAAACTCATTGTTACTAAGCCATAATACTAGCAAACACTGAGTAAACTTAGTGACATCCTAAAAGTGGCTGTTGGACTTCTGTATTGTCCCACTAGTGCAAAGATATTTGCAGCACGTCTGCCTGCATTGCACACTAAAACTCATTGTTACTAAGCCATTATACTAGCAAACACTGAGTAAAATTAGTGGCATCCTAAACGTGGCTGTTGGACTTCTGTATTGTCCCACTAGTGCAAATATATTTGCAGCACGTCTGCCTGCATTGCACACTCAAACTCATTGTTACTAAGCCATTATACTAGCAAACACTGAGTAAACTTAGTGGCATCCTAAACGTGGCTGTTGGACTTCTGTATTGTCCCACTAGAGCAAAGATATTTGCATTATGTCTGCCTGCATTACACACTCAAACTCATTGTTACTAAGCAATTATACTAGCAAACACTGAGTAAACTTAGTGGCATCCTAAACGTGGCTGTTGGACTTCTGTATTGTCCCACTAGTGCAAAGATATTTGCAGCATGTCTGCCTGCATTGCACACTCAAACTCATTGTTACTAAGCCATTATACTAGCAAACACTGAGTAAACTTAGTGGCATCCTAAAAGTGGCTGTTGGACTTCTGTATTGTCCCACTAGTGCAAAGATATTTGCAGCACGTCTGCCTGCATTGCACACTCAAACTCATTGTTACTAAGCCATTATACTAGCAAACACTGAGTAAACTTAGTGGCATCCTAAACGTGGCTGTTGGTCTTCTGTATTGTCCTACTAGTGCAAAGATATTTGAAGCACGTCTGCATGCATTGCACACTCAAACTCATTGTTACTAAGCCATTATACTAGCAAACACTGAGTAACCTTAGTGGCATCCTAAACGTGGCTGTTGGACTTCTGAATTGTCCCACTAGTGCAAAGATAATTGCAGCACGTCTGCCTGCATTGCACACTCAAAGTCATTGTTACTAAGCCATTATACTAGCAAACACTGAGTAAACTTAGTGGCATCCTAAAAGTGGCTGTTGGACTTCTGTATTGTCCCACTAGTGCAAAGATATTTGCAGCACGTCTGCCTGCATTGCACACTCAAACTCATTGTTACTAAGTCATTATACTAGCAAACACTGAGCAAACTTAGTGGCATCCTAAAAGTGGCTGTTGTACTGCTGTATTGTCCCACTAGTGCTAAGATATTTGCAGCACGTCTGCCTGCATTGCACACTCAAACTCATTGCTACTAAGCCATTATACTAGCAAACACTGAGTAAACTTTGTGGCATCCTAACCGTGGCTGTTGGACTTCTGTATTGTCCCACTAGTGCAAAGATATTTGCAGCATGTCTGCCTGCATTGCACACTCAAACTCATTGTTACTAAACCATTATACTAGCAAACACTGAGTAAACTTAGTGGCATCCTAAAAGTGGCTGTTGGACTTCTGTATTGTCCCACTAGTGCAAAGATATTTGCAGCACGTCTGCCTGCATTGCACACTCAAACTCATTGTTACTAAGCCATTATACTAGCAAACACTGAGTAAACTTAGTGGCATCCTAATCGTGGCTGTTGGTCTTCTGTATTGCCCCACTAGTGCAAAGATATTTGAAGCACGTCTGCCTGCATTGCACACTCAAACTCATTGTTACTAAGCTATTATACTAGCAGACACTGAGTAAACTTAGTGCCATCCTAAACGTGGCTGTTGGACTTCTGAATTGTCCCACTAGTGCAAAGATAATTGCAGCACGTCTGCCTGCATTGCACACTCAAACTCATTGTTACTAAGCCATTATACTAGCAAACACTGAGTAAACTTAGTGGCATCCTAAAAGTGGCTGTTGGACTTCTGTATTGTCCCACTAGTGCAAAGATATTTGCAGCATGTCTGCCTGCATTGCACACTCAAACTCATTGTTTCTAAGCCATTATACTAGCAAACACTGAGTAAACTTAGTGGCATCCTAAAAGTGGCTGTTGGACTTCTGTATTGTCCCACTAGTGCAAAGATATTTGCAGCACGTCTGCCTGCATTGCACACTCAAACTCATTGTTACTAAGTCATTATACTAGCAAACACTGAGTAAACTTAGTGGCATCCTAAAAGTGGCTGTTGTACTGCTGTATTGTCCCACTAGTGCTAAGATATTTGCAGCACGTCTGCCTGCATTACACACTCAAACTCATTGTTACTAAGTCATTATACTAGCAAACACTGAGTAAACTTAGTGGCATCCTAAAAGTGGCTGTTGTACTGCTGTATTGTCCCACTAGTGCTAAGATATTTGCAGCACGTCTGCCTGCATTGCACACTCAAACTCATTGTTACTAAGCCATTATACTAGCAAACACTGAGTAAACTTAGTGGCATCCTAAACGTGGCTGTTGGACTTCTGTATTGTCCCACTAGTGCAAAGATATTTGCAGCACGTCTGCCTGCATTGCACACTCAAACTCATTGTTACTAAGCCATTATACTAGCAAACACTGAGTAAACTTAGTGGCATCATAAACGTGTCTGTTGGACTTTTGTATTGTCCCACTAGTGCAAAGATATTTGCAGCACGTCTGCCTGCATTGCACACTCAAACTCATTGTTAGTAAGCCATTATACTAGCAAACACTGAGTAAACTTAGTGGCATCCTAAACGTGGCTGTTGGACTTCTGTATTGTCCCACTAGTGCAAAGATATTTGCAGGACGTCTGCCTGCATTGCACACTCAATCTCATTGTTATTAAGCCATTATACTAGCAAACACTGAGTAAACTTAGTGGCATCCTAAACGTGGCTGTTGGACTTCTGTATTGTCCCACTAGTGCAAAGATATTTGCAGCACGTCTGCCTGCATTGCACACTCAAACTCATTGTTACTAAGCCATTATACTAGCAAACACTGAGTAAACTTAGTGGCATCCTAAAAGTGGCTGTTGGACTTCTGTATTGTCCCACTAGTGCAAAGATATTTGCAGCACGTCTGCCTGCATTGCACACTCAAACTCATTGTTACTAAGTCATTATACTAGCAAACACTGAGTAAACTTAGTGGCATCCTAAAAGTGGCTGTTGTACTGCTGTATTGTCCCACTAGTGCTAAGATATTTGCAGCACGTCTGCCTGCATTACACACTCAATCTCATTGTTATTAAGCCATTATACTAGCAAACACTGAGTAAACTTAGTGGCATCCTAAAAGTGGCTGTTGGACTTCTGTATTGTCCCACTAGTGCAAAGATATTTGCAGGACGTCTGCCTGCATTGCACACTCAATCTCATTGTTATTAAGCCATTATACTAGCAAACACTGAGTAAACTTAGTGGCATCCTAAACGTGGCTGTTGGACTTCTGTATTGTCCCACTAGTGCAAAGATATTTGCAGCACGTCTGCCTGCATTGCACACTCAAACTCATTGTTACTAAGCCATTATACTAGCAAACACTGAGTAAACTTAGTGGCATCCTAAAAGTGGCTGTTGGACTTCTGTATTGTCCCACTAGTGCAAAGATATTTGCAGCACGTCTGCCTGCATTGCACACTCAAACTCATTGTTACTAAGCCATAATACTAGCAAGCACTGAGTAAACTTAGTGGTATCCTAAAAGTGGCTGTTGGACTTCTGTATTGTCCCACTAGTGCAAAGATATTTGTAGCACGTCTGCCTGCATTGCACACTCAAACTCATTGTTACTAAGCCATAATACTAGCAAACACTGAGTAAACTTAGTGACATCCTAAAAGTGGCTGTTGGACTTCTGTATTGTCCCACTAGTGCAAAGATATTTGCAGCACGTCTGCCTGCATTGCACACTAAAACTCATTGTTACTAAGCCATTATACTAGCAAACACTGAGTAAAATTAGTGGCATCCTAAACGTGGCTGTTGGACTTCTGTATTGTCCCACTAGTGCAAATATATTTGCAGCACGTCTGCCTGCATTGCACACTCAAACTCATTGTTACTAAGCCATTATACTAGCAAACACTGAGTAAACTTAGTGGCATCCTAAACGTGGCTGTTGGACTTCTGTATTGTCCCACTAGAGCAAAGATATTTGCATTATGTCTGCCTGCATTACACACTCAAACTCATTGTTACTAAGCAATTATACTAGCAAACACTGAGTAAACTTAGTGGCATCCTAAACGTGGCTGTTGGACTTCTGTATTGTCCCACTAGTGCAAAGATATTTGCAGCATGTCTGCCTGCATTGCACACTCAAACTCATTGTTACTAAGCCATTATACTAGCAAACACTGAGTAAACTTAGTGGCATCCTAAAAGTGGCTGTTGGACTTCTGTATTGTCCCACTAGTGCAAAGATATTTGCAGCACGTCTGCCTGCATTGCACACTCAAACTCATTGTTACTAAGCCATTATACTAGCAAACACTGAGTAAACTTAGTGGCATCCTAAACGTGGCTGTTGGTCTTCTGTATTGTCCTACTAGTGCAAAGATATTTGAAGCACGTCTGCATGCATTGCACACTCAAACTCATTGTTACTAAGCCATTATACTAGCAAACACTGAGTAACCTTAGTGGCATCCTAAACGTGGCTGTTGGACTTCTGAATTGTCCCACTAGTGCAAAGATAATTGCAGCACGTCTGCCTGCATTGCACACTCAAAGTCATTGTTACTAAGCCATTATACTAGCAAACACTGAGTAAACTTAGTGGCATCCTAAAAGTGGCTGTTGGACTTCTGTATTGTCCCACTAGTGCAAAGATATTTGCAGCACGTCTGCCTGCATTGCACACTCAAACTCATTGTTACTAAGTCATTATACTAGCAAACACTGAGCAAACTTAGTGGCATCCTAAAAGTGGCTGTTGTACTGCTGTATTGTCCCACTAGTGCTAAGATATTTGCAGCACGTCTGCCTGCATTGCACACTCAAACTCATTGCTACTAAGCCATTATACTAGCAAACACTGAGTAAACTTTGTGGCATCCTAACCGTGGCTGTTGGACTTCTGTATTGTCCCACTAGTGCAAAGATATTTGCAGCATGTCTGCCTGCATTGCACACTCAAACTCATTGTTACTAAACCATTATACTAGCAAACACTGAGTAAACTTAGTGGCATCCTAAAAGTGGCTGTTGGACTTCTGTATTGTCCCACTAGTGCAAAGATATTTGCAGCACGTCTGCCTGCATTGCACACTCAAACTCATTGTTACTAAGCCATTATACTAGCAAACACTGAGTAAACTTAGTGGCATCCTAATCGTGGCTGTTGGTCTTCTGTATTGCCCCACTAGTGCAAAGATATTTGAAGCACGTCTGCCTGCATTGCACACTCAAACTCATTGTTACTAAGCTATTATACTAGCAGACACTGAGTAAACTTAGTGCCATCCTAAACGTGGCTGTCGGACTTCTGAATTGTCCCACTAGTGCAAAGATAATTGCAGCACGTCTGCCTGCATTGCACACTCAAACTCATTGTTACTAAGCCATTATACTAGCAAACACTGAGTAAACTTAGTGGCATCCTAAAAGTGGCTGTTGGACTTCTGTATTGTCCCACTAGTGCAAAGATATTTGCTGCATGTCTGCCTGCATTGCACACTCAAACTCATTGTTTCTAAGCCATTATACTAGCAAACACTGAGTAAACTTAGTGGCATCCTAAAAGTGGCTGTTGGACTTCTGTATTGTCCCACTAGTGCAAAGATATTTGCAGCACGTCTGCCTGCATTGCACACTCAAACTCATTGTTACTAAGTCATTATACTAGCAAACACTGAGTAAACTTAGTGGCATCCTAAAAGTGGCTGTTGTACTGCTGTATTGTCCCACTAGTGCTAAGATATTTGCAGCACGTCTGCCTGCATTACACACTCAAACTCATTGTTACTAAGTCATTATACTAGCAAACACTGAGTAAACTTAGTGGCATCCTAAAAGTGGCTGTTGTACTGCTGTATTGTCCCACTAGTGCTAAGATATTTGCAGCACGTCTGCCTGCATTGCACACTCAAACTCATTGTTACTAAGCCATTATACTAGCAAACACTGAGTAAACTTAGTGGCATCCTAAACGTGGCTGTTGGACTTCTGTATTGTCCCACTAGTGCAAAGATATTTGCAGCACGTCTGCCTGCATTGCACACTCAAACTCATTGTTACTAAGCCATTATACTAGCAAACACTGAGTAAACTTAGTGGCATCATAAACGTGTCTGTTGGACTTTTGTATTGTCCCACTAGTGCAAAGATATTTGCAGCACGTCTGCCTGCATTGCACACTCAAACTCATTGTTAGTAAGCCATTATACTATCAAACACTGAGTAAACTTAGTGGCATCCTAAACGTGGCTGTTGGACTTCTGTATTGTCCCACTAGTGCAAAGATATTTGCAGGACGTCTGCCTGCATTGCACACTCAATCTCATTGTTATTAAGCCATTATACTAGCAAACACTGAGTAAACTTAGTGGCATCCTAAACGTGGCTGTTGGACTTCTGTATTGTCCCACTAGTGCAAAGATATTTGCAGCACGTCTGCCTGCATTGCACACTCAAACTCATTGTTACTAAGCCATTATACTAGAAAACACTGAGTAAACTTAGTGGCATCCTAAAAGTGGCTGTTGGACTTCTGTATTGTCCCACTAGTGCAAATATATTTGCAGCACGTCTGCCTGCATTGCACACTCAAACTCATTGTTACTAAGCCATTATACTAGCAAACACTGAGTAAACTTAGTGGCATCCTAAACGTGGCTGTTGGACTTCTGTATTGTCCCACTAGAGCAAAGATATTTGCATTATGTCTGCCTGCATTACACACTCAAACTCATTGTTACTAAGCAATTATACTAGCAAACACTGAGTAAACTTAGTGGCATCCTAAACGTGGCTGTTGGACTTCTGTATTGTCCCACTAGTGCAAAGATATTTGCAGCATGTCTGCCTGCATTGCACACTCAAACTCATTGTTACTAAGCCATTATACTAGCAAACACTGAGTAAACTTAGTGGCATCCTAAAAGTGGCTGTTGGACTTCTGTATTGTCCCACTAGTGCAAAGATATTTGCAGCACGTCTGCCTGCATTGCACACTCAAACTCATTGTTACTAAGCCATTATACTAGCAAACACTGAGTAAACTTAGTGGCATCCTAAACGTGGCTGTTGGTCTTCTGTATTGTCCTACTAGTGCAAAGATATTTGAAGCACGTCTGCATGCATTGCACACTCAAACTCATTGTTACTAAGCCATTATACTAGCAAACACTGAGTAACCTTAGTGGCATCCTAAACGTGGCTGTTGGACTTCTGAATTGTCCCACTAGTGCAAAGATAATTGCAGCACGTCTGCCTGCATTGCACACTCAAAGTCATTGTTACTAAGCCATTATACTAGCAAACACTGAGTAAACTTAGTGGCATCCTAAAAGTGGCTGTTGGACTTCTGTATTGTCCCACTAGTGCTAAGATATTTGCAGCACGTCTGCCTGCATTGCACACTCAAACTCATTGTTACTAAGTCATTATACTAGCAAACACTGAGCAAACTTAGTGGCATCCTAAAAGTGGCTGTTGTACTGCTGTATTGTCCCACTAGTGCTAAGATATTTGCAGCACGTCTGCCTGCATTGCACACTCAAACTCATTGCTACTAAGCCATTATACTAGCAAACACTGAGTAAACTTTGTGGCATCCTAACCGTGGTTGTTGGACTTCTGTATTGTCCCACTAGTGCAAAGATATTTGCAGCATGTCTGCCTGCATTGCACACTCAAACTCATTGTTACTAAACCATTATACTAGCAAACACTGAGTAAACTTAGTGGCATCCTAAAAGTGGCTGTTGGACTTCTGTATTGTCCCACTAGTGCAAAGATATTTGCAGCACGTCTGCCTGCATTGCACACTCAAACTCATTGTTACTAAGCCATTATACTAGCAAACACTGAGTAAACTTAGTGGCATCCTAATCGTGGCTGTTGGTCTTCTGTATTGCCCCACTAGTGCAAAGATATTTGAAGCACGTCTGCCTGCATTGCACACTCAAACTCATTGTTACTAAGCTATTATACTAGCAGACACTGAGTAAACTTAGTGCCATCCTAAACGTGGCTGTTGGACTTCTGAATTGTCCCACTAGTGCAAAGATAATTGCAGCACGTCTGCCTGCATTGCACACTCAAACTCATTGTTACTAAGCCATTATACTAGCAAACACTGAGTAAACTTAGTGGCATCCTAAAAGTGGCTGTTGGACTTCTGTATTGTCCCACTAGTGCAAAGATATTTGCAGCATGTCTGCCTGCATTGCACACTCAAACTCATTGTTTCTAAGCCATTATACTAGCAAACACTGAGTAAACTTAGTGGCATCCTAAAAGTGGCTGTTGGACTTCTGTATTGTCCCACTAGTGCAAAGATATTTGCAGCACGTCTGCCTGCATTGCACACTCAAACTCATTGTTACTAAGCCATTATACTAGCAAACACTGAGTAAACTTAGTGGCATCCTAAACGTGGCTGTTGGACTTCTGTATTGTCCCACTAGAGCAAAGATATTTGCATTATGTCTGCCTGCATTACACACTCAAACTCATTGTTACTAAGCAATTATACTAGCAAACACTGAGTAAACTTAGTGGCATCCTAAACGTGGCTGTTGGACTTCTGTATTGTCCCACTAGTGCAAAGATATTTGCAGCATGTCTGCCTGCATTGCACACTCAAACTCATTGTTACTAAGCCATTATACTAGCAAACACTGAGTAAACTTAGTGGCATCCTAAAAGTGGCTGTTGGACTTCTGTATTGTCCCACTAGTGCAAAGATATTTGCAGCACGTCTGCCTGCATTGCACACTCAAACTCATTGTTACTAAGCCATTATACTAGCAAACACTGAGTAAACTTAGTGGCATCCTAAACGTGGCTGTTGGTCTTCTGTATTGTCCTACTAGTGCAAAGATATTTGAAGCACGTCTGCATGCATTGCACACTCAAACTCATTGTTACTAAGCCATTATACTAGCAAACACTGAGTAACCTTAGTGGCATCCTAAACGTGGCTGTTGGACTTCTGAATTGTCCCACTAGTGCAAAGATAATTGCAGCACGTCTGCCTGCATTGCACACTCAAAGTCATTGTTACTAAGCCATTATACTAGCAAACACTGAGTAAACTTAGTGGCATCCTAAAAGTGGCTGTTGGACTTCTGTATTGTCCCACTAGTGCAAAGATATTTGCAGCACGTCTGCCTGCATTGCACACTCAAACTCATTGTTACTAAGTCATTATACTAGCAAACACTGAGCAAACTTAGTGGCATCCTAAAAGTGGCTGTTGTACTGCTGTATTGTCCCACTAGTGCTAAGATATTTGCAGCACGTCTGCCTGCATTGCACACTCAAACTCATTGCTACTAAGCCATTATACTAGCAAACACTGAGTAAACTTTGTGGCATCCTAACCGTGGTTGTTGGACTTCTGTATTGTCCCACTAGTGCAAAGATATTTGCAGCATGTCTGCCTGCATTGCACACTCAAACTCATTGTTACTAAACCATTATACTAGCAAACACTGAGTAAACTTAGTGGCATCCTAAAAGTGGCTGTTGGACTTCTGTATTGTCCCACTAGTGCAAAGATATTTGCAGCACGTCTGCCTGCATTGCACACTCAAACTCATTGTTACTAAGCCATTATACTAGCAAACACTGAGTAAACTTAGTGGCATCCTAATCGTGGCTGTTGGTCTTCTGTATTGCCCCACTAGTGCAAAGATATTTGAAGCACGTCTGCCTGCATTGCACACTCAAACTCATTGTTACTAAGCTATTATACTAGCAGACACTGAGTAAACTTAGTGCCATCCTAAACGTGGCTGTTGGACTTCTGAATTGTCCCACTAGTGCAAAGATAATTGCAGCACGTCTGCCTGCATTGCACACTCAAACTCATTGTTACTAAGCCATTATACTAGCAAACACTGAGTAAACTTAGTGGCATCCTAAAAGTGGCTGTTGGACTTCTGTATTGTCCCACTAGTGCAAAGATATTTGCAGCATGTCTGCCTGCATTGCACACTCAAACTCATTGTTTCTAAGCCATTATACTAGCAAACACTGAGTAAACTTAGTGGCATCCTAAAAGTGGCTGTTGGACTTCTGTATTGTCCCACTAGTGCAAAGATATTTGCAGCACGTCTGCCTGCATTGCACACTCAAACTCATTGTTACTAAGCCATTATACTAGCAAACACTGAGTAAACTTAGTGGCATCCTAAACGTGGCTGTTGGACTTCTGTATTGTCCCACTAGAGCAAAGATATTTGCATTATGTCTGCCTGCATTACACACTCAAACTCATTGTTACTAAGCAATTATACTAGCAAACACTGAGTAAACTTAGTGGCATCCTAAACGTGGCTGTTGGACTTCTGTATTGTCCCACTAGTGCAAAGATATTTGCAGCATGTCTGCCTGCATTGCACACTCAAACTCATTGTTACTAAGCCATTATACTAGCAAACACTGAGTAAACTTAGTGGCATCCTAAAAGTGGCTGTTGGACTTCTGTATTGTCCCACTAGTGCAAAGATATTTGCAGCACGTCTGCCTGCATTGCACACTCAAACTCATTGTTACTAAGCCATTATACTAGCAAACACTGAGTAAACTTAGTGGCATCCTAAACGTGGCTGTTGGTCTTCTGTATTGTCCTACTAGTGCAAAGATATTTGAAGCACGTCTGCATGCATTGCACACTCAAACTCATTGTTACTAAGCCATTATACTAGCAAACACTGAGTAACCTTAGTGGCATCCTAAACGTGGCTGTTGGACTTCTGAATTGTCCCACTAGTGCAAAGATAATTGCAGCACGTCTGCCTGCATTGCACACTCAAAGTCATTGTTACTAAGCCATTATACTAGCAAACACTGAGTAAACTTAGTGGCATCCTAAAAGTGGCTGTTGGACTTCTGTATTGTCCCACTAGTGCAAAGATATTTGCAGCACGTCTGCCTGCATTGCACACTCAAACTCATTGTTACTAAGTCATTATACTAGCAAACACTGAGCAAACTTAGTGGCATCCTAAAAGTGGCTGTTGTACTGCTGTATTGTCCCACTAGTGCTAAGATATTTGCAGCACGTCTGCCTGCATTGCACACTCAAACTCATTGCTACTAAGCCATTATACTAGCAAACACTGAGTAAACTTTGTGGCATCCTAACCGTGGCTGTTGGACTTCTGTATTGTCCCACTAGTGCAAAGATATTTGCAGCATGTCTGCCTGCATTGCACACTCAAACTCATTGTTACTAAACCATTATACTAGCAAACACTGAGTAAACTTAGTGGCATCCTAAAAGTGGCTGTTGGACTTCTGTATTGTCCCACTAGTGCAAAGATATTTGCAGCACGTCTGCCTGCATTGCACACTCAAACTCATTGTTACTAAGCCATTATACTAGCAAACACTGAGTAAACTTAGTGGCATCCTAATCGTGGCTGTTGGTCTTCTGTATTGCCCCACTAGTGCAAAGATATTTGAAGCACGTCTGCCTGCATTGCACACTCAAACTCATTGTTACTAAGCTATTATACTAGCAGACACTGAGTAAACTTAGTGCCATCCTAAACGTGGCTGTTGGACTTCTGAATTGTCCCACTAGTGCAAAGATAATTGCAGCACGTCTGCCTGCATTGCACACTCAAACTCATTGTTACTAAGCCATTATACTAGCAAACACTGAGTAAACTTAGTGGCATCCTAAAAGTGGCTGTTGGACTTCTGTATTGTCCCACTAGTGCAAAGATATTTGCAGCATGTCTGCCTGCATTGCACACTCAAACTCATTGTTTCTAAGCCATTATACTAGCAAACACTGAGTAAACTTAGTGGCATCCTAAAAGTGGCTGTTGGACTTCTGTATTGTCCCACTAGTGCAAAGATATTTGCAGCACGTCTGCCTGCATTGCACACTCAAACTCATTGTTACTAAGTCATTATACTAGCAAACACTGAGTAAACTTAGTGGCATCCTAAAAGTGGCTGTTGTACTGCTGTATTGTCCCACTAGTGCTAAGATATTTGCAGCACGTCTGCCTGCATTACACTCTCAAACTCATTGTTACTAAGTCATTGTACTAGCAAACACTGAGTAAACTTAGTGGCATCCTAAAAGTGGCTGTTGTACTGCTGTATTGTCCCACTAGTGCTAAGATATTTGCAGCACGTCTGCCTGCATTGCACACTCAAACTCATTGTTACTAAGCCATTATACTAGCAAACACTGAGTAAACTTAGTGGCATCCTAAACGTGGCTGTTGGACTTCTGTATTGTCCCACTAGTGCAAAGATATTTGCAGCACGTCTGCCTGCATTGCACACTCAAACTCATTGTTACTAAGCCATTATACTAGCAAACACTGAGTAAACTTAGTGGCATCATAAACGTGTCTGTTGGACTTTTGTATTGTCCCACTAGTGCAAAGATATTTGCAGCACGTCTGCCTGCATTGCACACTCAAACTCATTGTTTCTAAGCCATTATACTAGCAAACACTGAGTAAACTTAGTGGCATCCTAAAAGTGGCTGTTGGACTTCTGTATTGTCCCACTAGTGCAAAGATATTTGCAGCACGTCTGCCTGCATTGCACACTCAAACTCATTGTTACTAAGTCATTATACTAGCAAACACTGAGTAAACTTAGTGGCATCCTAAAAGTGGCTGTTGTACTGCTGTATTGTCCCACTAGTGCTAAGATATTTGCAGCACGTCTGCCTGCATTACACACTCAAACTCATTGTTACTAAGTCATTATACTAGCAAACACTGAGTAAACTTAGTGGCATCCTAAAAGTGGCTGTTGTACTGCTGTATTGTCCCACTAGTGCTAAGATATTTGCAGCACGTCTGCCTGCATTGCACACTCAAACTCATTGTTACTAAGCCATTATACTAGCAAACACTGAGTAAACTTAGTGGCATCCTAAACGTGGCTGTTGGACTTCTGTATTGTCCCACTAGTGCAAAGATATTTGCAGCACGTCTGCCTGCATTGCACACTCAAACTCATTGTTACTAAGCCATTATACTAGCAAACACTGAGTAAACTTAGTGGCATCATAAACGTGTCTGTTGGACTTTTGTATTGTCCCACTAGTGCAAAGATATTTGCAGCACGTCTGCCTGCATTGCACACTCAAACTCATTGTTAGTAAGCCATTATACTAGCAAACACTGAGTAAACTTAGTGGCATCCTAAACGTGGCTGTTGGACTTCTGTATTGTCCCACTAGTGCAAAGATATTTGCAGGACGTCTGCCTGCATTGCACACTCAATCTCATTGTTATTAAGCCATTATACTAGCAAACACTGAGTAAACTTAGTGGCATCCTAAAAGTGGCTGTTGGACTTCTGTATTGTCCCACTAGTGCAAAGATATTTGCAGGACGTCTGCCTGCATTGCACACTCAATCTCATTGTTATTAAGCCATTATACTAGCAAACACTGAGTAAACTTAGTGGCATCCTAAACGTGGCTGTTGGACTTCTGTATTGTCCCACTAGTGCAAAGATATTTGCAGCACGTCTGCCTGCATTGCACACTCAAACTCATTGTTACTAAGCCATTATACTAGCAAACACTGAGTAAACTTAGTGGCATCCTAAAAGTGGCTGTTGGACTTTTGTATTGTCCCACTAGTGCAAAGATATTTGCAGCACATCTGCCTGCATTGCACACTCAAACTCATTGTTACTAAGCCATTATACTAGCAAACACTGAGTAAACTTAGTGGCATCCTAAACGTGGCTGTTGGACTTCTGTATTGTCCCACTAGTGCAAAGATATTTGCAGCACGTCTGCCTGCATTGCACACTCAAACTCATTGTTACTAAGCCATTATACTAGCAAACACTGAGTAAACTTAGTGGCATCCTAAACGTGGCTGTTGGACTTCTGTATTGTCCCACTAGAGCAAAGATATTTGCATCATGTCTGCCTGCATTGCACACTCAAACTCATTGTTTCTAAGCCATTATACTAGCAAACACTGAGTAAACTTAGTGGCATCCTAAACGTGGCTGTTGGACTTCTGTATTGTCCCACTAGTGCAAAGATATTTGCAGCACGTCTGCCTGCATTGCACACTCAAACTCATTGTTACTAAGTCATTATACTAGCAAACACTGAGAAAACTTAGTGGCATCCTAAAAGTGGCTGTTGTACTGCTGTATTGTCCCACTAGTGCTAAGATATTTGCAGCACGTCTGCCTGCATTGCACACTCAAACTCATTGCTACTAAGCCATTATACTAGCAAACACTGAGTAAACTTTGTGGCATCCTAAACGTGGCTGTTGGACTTCTGTATTGTCCCACTAGTGCAAAGATATTTGCAGCATGTCTGCCTGCATTGCACACTCAAACTCATTGTTACTAAGCCATTATACTAGCAAACACTGAGTAAACTTAGTGGCATCCTAAACGTGGCTGTTGGTCTTCTGTATTGCCCCACTAGTGCAAAGATATTTGAAGCACGTCTGCATGCATTGCACACTCAAACTCATTGTTGCTAAGCCATTATACTAGCAAACACTGAGTAAACTTAGTGGCATCCTAAACGTGGCTGTTGGACTTCTGAATTGTCCCACTAGTGCAAAGATAAATGGAGCACGTCTGCCTGCATTGCACACTCAAACTCATTGTTACTAAGCCATTATACTAGCAAACACTGAGTAAACTTAGTGGCATCCTGAAAGTGGCTGTTGGACTTCTGTATTGTCCCACTAGTGCAAAGATATTTGCAGCACGTCTGCCTGCATTGCACACTCAAACTCATTGTTACTAAGTCATTATACTAGCAAACACTGAGTAAACTTAGTGGCATCCTAAAAGTGGCTGTTGTACTGCTGTATTGTCCCACTAGTGCTAAGATATTTGCAGCACGTCTGCCTGCATTACACTCTCAAACTCATTGTTACTAAGTCATTGTACTAGCAAACACTGAGTAAACTTAGTGGCATCCTAAAAGTGGCTGTTGTACTGCTGTATTGTCCCACTAGTGCTAAGATATTTGCAGCACGTCTGCCTGCATTGCACACTCAAACTCATTGTTACTAAGCCATTATACTAGCAAACACTGAGTAAACTTAGTGGCATCCTAAACGTGGCTGTTGGACTTCTGTATTGTCCCACTAGTGCAAAGATATTTGCAGCACGTCTGCCTGCATTGCACACTCAAACTCATTGTTACTAAGCCATTATACTAGCAAACACTGAGTAAACTTAGTGGCATCATAAACGTGTCTGTTGGACTTTTGTATTGTCCCACTAGTGCAAAGATATTTGCAGCACGTCTGCCTGCATTGCACACTCAAACTCATTGTTACTAAGCCATTATACTAGCAAACACTGAGGAAACTTAGTGGCATCCTAAAAGTGGCTGTTGGCCTTCTGTATTGTCCCACTAGTGCAAAGATATTTGCAGCACGTCTGCCTGCATTGCACACTCAAACTCATTGCTACTAAGCCATTATACTAGCAAACACTGAGTAAACTTTGTGGCATCCTAAACGTGGCTGTTGGACTTCTGTATTGTCCCACTAGTGCAAAGATATTTGCAGCACGTCTGCCTGCATTGCACACTCAATCTCATTGTTACTAAGCAATTATACTAGCAAACACTGAGTAAACTTAGTGGCATCCTAAACGTGGCTGTTGGACTTCTGTATTGTCCCACTAGTGCAAAGATATTTGCAGCATGTCTGCCTGCATTGCACACTCAAACTCATTGTTTCTAAGCCATTATACTAGCAAACACTGAGTAAACTTAGTGGCATCCTAAAAGTGGCTGTTGGACTTCTGTATTGTCCCACTAGTGCAAAGATATTTGCAGCACGTCTGCCTGCATTGCACACTCAAACTCATTGTTACTAAGTCATTATACTAGCAAACACTGAGTAAACTTAGTGGCATCCTAAAAGTGGCTGTTGTACTGCTGTATTGTCCCACTAGTGCTAAGATATTTGCAGCACGTCTGCCTGCATTACACACTCAAACTCATTGTTACTAAGTCATTATACTAGCAAACACTGAGTAAACTTAGTGGCATCCTAAAAGTGGCTGTTGTACTGCTGTATTGTCCCACTAGTGCTAAGATATTTGCAGCACGTCTGCCTGCATTGCACACTCAAACTCATTGTTACTAAGCCATTATACTAGCAAACACTGAGTAAACTTAGTGGCATCCTAAACGTGGCTGTTGGACTTCTGTATTGTCCCACTAGTGCAAAGATATTTGCAGCACGTCTGCCTGCATTGCACACTCAAACTCATTGTTACGAAGCCATTATACTAGCAAACACTGAGTAAACTTAGTGGCATCATAAACGTGTCTGTTGGACTTTTGTATTGTCCCACTAGTGCAAAGATATTTGCAGCACGTCTGCCTGCATTGCACACTCAAACTCATTGTTAGTAAGCCATTATACTAGCAAACACTGAGTAAACTTAGTGGCATCCTAAACGTGGCTGTTGGACTTCTGTATTGTCCCACTAGTGCAAAGATATTTGCAGGACGTCTGCCTGCATTGCACACTCAATCTCATTGTTATTAAGCCATTATACTAGCAAACACTGAGTAAACTTAGTGGCATCCTAAAAGTGGCTGTTGGACTTCTGTATTGTCCCACTAGTGCAAAGATATTTGCAGGACGTCTGCCTGCATTGCACACTCAATCTCATTGTTATTAAGCCATTATACTAGCAAACACTGAGTAAACTTAGTGGCATCCTAAACGTGGCTGTTGGACTTCTGTATTGTCCCACTAGTGCAAAGATATTTGCAGCACGTCTGCCTGCATTGCACACTCAAACTCATTGTTACTAAGCCATTATACTAGCAAACACTGAGTAAACTTAGTGGCATCCTAAAAGTGGCTGTTGGACTTCTGTATTGTCCCACTAGTGCAAAGATATTTGCAGCACATCTGCCTGCATTGCACACTCAAACTCATTGTTACTAAGCCATTATACTAGCAAACACTGAGTAAACTTAGTGGCATCCTAAACGTGGCTGTTGGACTTCTGTATTGTCCCACTAGTGCAAAGATATTTGCAGCACGTCTGCCTGCATTGCACACTCAAACTCATTGTTACTAAGCCATTATACTAGCAAACACTGAGTAAACTTAGTGGCATCCTAAACGTGGCTGTTGGACTTCTGTATTGTCCCACTAGAGCAAAGATATTTGCATCATGTCTGCCTGCATTGCACACTCAAACTCATTGTTACTAAGCCATTATACTAGCAAACACTGAGTAAACTTAGTGGCATCCTAAAAGTGGCTGTTGGACTTCTGTATTGTCCCACTAGTGCAAAGATATTTGTAGCACGTCTGCCTGCATTGCACACTCAAACTCATTGTTACTAAGCCATAATACTAGCAAGCACTGAGTAAACTTAGTGGTATCCTAAAAGTGGCTGTTGGACTTCTGTATTGTCCCACTAGTGCAAAGATATTTGTAGCACGTCTGCCTGCATTGCACACTCAAACTCATTGTTACTAACCCATAATACTAGCAAACACTGAGTAAACTTAGTGACATCCTAAAAGTGGCTGTTGGACTTCTGTATTGTCCCACTAGTGCAAAGATATTTGCAGCACGTCTGCCTGCATTGCACACTCAAACTCATTGTTACTAAGCCATTATACTAGCAAACACTGAGTAAAATTAGTGGCATCCTAAACGTGGCTGTTGGACTTCTGTATTGTCCCACTAGTGCAAATATATTTGCAGCACGTCTGCCTGCATTGCACACTCAAACTCATTGTTACTAAGCCATTATACTAGCAAACACTGAGTAAACTTAGTGGCATCCTAAACGTGGCTGTTGGACTTCTGTATTGTCCCACTAGAGCAAAGATATTTGCATCATGTCTGCCTGCATTACGCACTCAAACTCATTGTTACTAAGCCATTATACTAGCAAACACTGAGTAAACTTAGTGGCATCCTAAACGTGGCTGTTGGACTTCTGTATTGTCCCACTAGTGCAAAGATATTTGCAGCATGTCTGCCTGCATTGCACACTCAAACTCATTGTTACTAAGCCATTATACTAGCAAACACTGAGTAAACTTAGTGGCATCCTAAAAGTGGCTGTTGGACTTCTGTATTGTCCCACTAGTGCAAAGATATTTGCAGCACGTCTGCCTGCATTGCACACTCAAACTCATAGTTACTAAGCCATTATACTAGCACACACTAAGTAAACTTAGTGGCATCCTAAACGTGGCTGTTGGTCTTCTGTATTGTCCTACTAGTGCAAAGATATTTGAAGCACGTCTGCATGCATTGCACACTCAAACTCATTGTTACTAAGCCATTATACTAGCAAACACTGAGTAAACTTAGTGGCATCCTAAAAGTGGCTGTTGGACTTCTGTATTGTCCCACTAGTGCAAAGATATTTGCAGCATGTCTACCTGCATTGCACACTCAAACTCATTGTTTCTAAGCCATTATACTAGCAAACACTGAGTAAACTTAGTGGCATCCTAAAAGTGGCTGTTGGACTTCTGTATTGTCCCACTAGTGCAAAGATATTTGCAGCACGTCTGCCTGCATTGCACACTCAAACTCATTGTTACTAAGTCATTATACTAGCAAACACTGAGAAAACTTAGTGGCATCCTAAAAGTGGCTGTTGTACTGCTGTATTGTCCCACTAGTGCTAAGATATTTGCAGCACGTCTGCCTGCATTGCACACTCAAACTCATTGCTACTAAGCCATTATACTAGCAAACACTGAGTAAACTTTGTGGCATCCTAAACGTGGCTGTTGGACTTCTGTATTGTCCCACTAGTGCAAAGATATTTGCAGCATGTCTGCCTGCATTGCACACTCAAACTCATTGTTACTAAGCCATTATACTAGCAAACACTGAGTAAACTTAGTGGCATCCTAAACGTGGCTGTTGGTCTTCTGTATTGCCCCACTAGTGCAAAGATATTTGAAGCACGTCTGCATGCATTGCACACTCAAACTCATTGTTACTAAGCCATTATACTAGCAAACACTGAGTAAACTTAGTGGCATCCTAAACGTGGCTGTTGGACTTCTGAATTGTCCCACTAGTGCAAAGATAATTGGAGCACGTCTGCCTGCATTGCACACTCAAACTCATTGTTACTAAGCCATTATACTAGCAAACACTGAGTAAACTTAGTGGCATCCTAAAAGTGGCTGTTGGACTTCTGTATTGTCCCACTAGTGCAAAGATATTTGCAGCATGTCTGCCTGCATTGCACACTCAAACTCATTGTTTCTAAGCCATTATACTAGCAAACACTGAGTAAACTTAGTGGCATCCTGAAAGTGGCTGTTGGACTTCTGTATTGTCCCACTAGTGCAAAGATATTTGCAGCACGTCTGCCTGCATTGCACACTCAAACTCATTGTTACTAAGTCATTATACTAGCAAACACTGAGTAAACTTAGTGGCATCCTAAAAGTGGCTGTTGTACTGCTGTATTGTCCCACTAGTGCTAAGATATTTGCAGCACGTCTGCCTGCATTACACTCTCAAACTCATTGTTACTAAGTCATTGTACTAGCAAACACTGAGTAAACTTAGTGGCATCCTAAAAGTGGCTGTTGTACTGCTGTATTGTCCCACTAGTGCTAAGATATTTGCAGCACGTCTGCCTGCATTGCACACTCAAACTCATTGTTACTAAGCCATTATACTAGCAAACACTGAGTAAACTTAGTGGCATCCTAAACGTGGCTGTTGGACTTCTGTATTGTCCCACTAGTGCAAAGATATTTGCAGCACGTCTGCCTGCATTGCACACTCAAACTCATTGTTACTAAGCCATTATACTAGCAAACACTGAGTAAACTTAGTGGCATCATAAACGTGTCTGTTGGACTTTTGTATTGTCCCACTAGTGCAAAGATATTTGCAGCACGTCTGCCTGCATTGCACACTCAAACTCATTGTTACTAAGCCATTATACTAGCAAACACTGAGGAAACTTAGTGGCATCCTAAAAGTGGCTGTTGGCCTTCTGTATTGTCCCACTAGTGCAAAGATATTTGCAGCACGTCTGCCTGCATTGCACACTCAAACTCATTGCTACTAAGCCATTATACTAGCAAACACTGAGTAAACTTAGTGGCATCCTAAACGTGGCTGTTGGACTTCTGTATTGTCCCACTAGTGCAAAGATATTTGCAGCACGTCTGCCTGCATTGCCCACTCAATCTCATTGTTACTAAGCAATTATACTAGCAAACACTGAGTAAACTTAGTGGCATCCTAAACGTGGCTGTTGGACTTCTGTATTGTCCCACTAGTGCAAAGATATTTGAAGCACGTCTGCATGCATTGCACACTCAAACTCATTGTTACTAAGCCATTATACTAGCAAACACTGAGTAAACTTAGTGGCATCCTAAACGTAGCTGTTGGACTTCTGTATTGTCCCACTAGTGCAAAGATATTTGCAGCACGTTTGCCTGCATTGCACACTCAAACTCATTGTTACTAAGCCATTATACTAGCAAACACTGAGTAAACTTAGTGGCATCCTAAAAGTGGCTGTTGGACTTCTGTATTGTACCACTAGTGCAAAGATATTTGCAGCACGTCTGCCTGCATTGCACACTCAAACTCATTTGTACTAAGCCATTATACTAGCAAACACTGAGTAAACTTAGTGGCATCCTAAACGTGGCTGTTGGACTTCTGTATTGTCCCACTAGTGCAAAGATATTTGCAGGACGTCTGCCTGCATTGCACACTCAATCTCATTGTTATTAAGCCATTATACTTGCAAACACTGAGTAAACTTAGTGGCATCCTAAAAGTGGCTGTTGGACTTCTGTATTGTCCCACTAGTGCAAAGATATTTGCAGGACGTCTGCCTGCATTGCACACTCAATCTCGTTGTTATTAAGCCATTATACTAGCAAACACTGAGTAAACTTAGTGGCATCCTAAACGTGGCTGTTGGACTTCTGTATTGTCCCACTAGTGCAAAGATATTTGCAGCACGTCTGCCTGCATTGCACACTCAAACTCATTGTTACTAAGCCATTATACTAGCAAACACTGAGTAAACTTAGTGGCATCCTAAAAGTGGCTGTTGGACTTCTGTATTGTCCCACTAGTGCAAAGATATTTGCAGCACCTCTGCCTGCATTGCACACTCAAAATCATTGTTACTAAGCCATTATACTAGCAAACACTGAGTAAACTTAGTGGCATCCTAAACGTGGCTGTTGGACTTCTGTATTGTCCCACTAGTGCAAAGATATTTGCAGCATGTCTGCCTGCATTGCACACTCAAACTCATTTGTACTAAGCCATTATACTAGCAAACACTGAGTAAACTTAGTAGCATCCTAAACGTGGCTGTTGGACTTCTGTATTGTCCCACTAGTGCAAAGATATTTGCAGCACGTCTGCCTGCATTGCACACTCAAACTCATTGTTACTAAGCCATTATACTAGCAAACACTGAGTAAACTTAGTGGCATCCTAAACGTAGCTGTTGGACTTCTGTATTGTCCCACTAGTGCAAAGATATTTGCAGCACGTCTGCCTGCATTGCACACTCAATCTCATTGTTACTGAGCCATTATACTAGCAAACACTGAGTAAACTTAGTGGCATCCTAAACGTGGCTGTTGGACGTCTGTATTGTCCCACGAGTGCAAAGATATTTGCAGCACGTCTGCCTGCATTGCACACTCAAACTCATTGTTACTAAGCCATTATACTAGCAAACACAGAGTAAACTTAGTGGCTTCCTAAACGTGGCTGTTGGACTTCTGTATTGTCCCACTAGTGCAAAGATATTTGCAGCACGTCTGCCTGCATTGCACACTCAAACTCATTGTTACTAAGCCATTATACTAGCAAACACAGAGTAAACTTAGTGGCTTCCTAAACGTGGCTGTTGGACCTCTGTATTGTCCCACTAGTGCAAAGATATTTGCATCACGTCTGCCTGCATTGCACACTCAAACTCATTGCTACTAAGCCATTATACTAGCAAACACAGAGTAAACTTAGTGGCTTCCTAAACGTGGCTGTTGGACTTCTGTATTGTCCCACTAGTGCAAAGATATTTGCAGCACGTCTGCCTGCATTGCACACTCAAACTCATTGCTACTAAGCCATTATACTAGCAAACACTGAGTAAAGTTTGTGGCATCCTAAACATGGCTGTTGGACTTCTGTATTGTCCCACTAGTGCAAAGATATTTGCAGCACGTCTGCCTGCATTGCACACTCAAACTCATTGCTACTAAGCCATTATACTAGCAAACACTGAGTAAAGTTTGTGGCATCCTAAACGTGGCTGTTGGACTTCTGTATTGTCCCACTAGTGCAAAGATATTTGCAGCACGTCTGCCTGCATTGCACACTCAAACTCATTTGTACTAAGCCATTATACTAGCAAACACTGAGTAAACTTAGTGGCATCCTAAACGTGGCTGTTGGACTTCTGTATTGTCCCACTAGTGCAAAGATATTTGCAGCACGTCTGCCTGCATTGCACACTCAAACTCATTGTTACTAAGCCATTATACTAGCAAACACTGAGTAAACTTAGTGGCATCCTAAACGTAGCTGTTGGACTTCTGTATTGTCCCACTAGTGCAAAGATATTTGCAGCACGTCTGCCTGCATTGCACAATCAAACTCATTGCTACTAAGCCATTATACTAGCAAACACTGAGTAAACTTTGTGGCATCCTAAACGTGGCTGTTGGACTTCTGTATTGTCCCACTAGTGCAAAGATATTTGCAGCACGTCTGCCTGCATTGCACACTCAAACTCATTGCTACTAAGCCATTATACAAGCAAACACTGAGTAAACTTAGTGGCATCCTATACGTGGCTGTTGGACTTCTGTATTGTCCCACTAGTGCAAAGATATTTGTAGCACGTCTGCCTGCATTGCACACTCAAACTCATTGTTACTAATCCATAATACTAGCAAACACTGAGTAAACCTAGTGGCATCCTAAAAGTGGCTGTTGGACTTCTGTATTGTCCCACTAGTACAAAGATATTTGGAGCATGTCTGCCTGCATTGCACACTCAAACTCATTGTTACTAAGCCATTATACTAGCAAACACTGAGTAAACTTAGTGGCATCCTAAACGTGGCTGTTGTACTTCTGTATTGTCCCACTAGTGCAAAGATATTTGCAGGACGTCTGCCTGCATTGCACACTCAATCTCATTGTTATTAAGCCATTATACAAGCAAACACTGAGTAAACTTAGTGGCATCCTAAACGTGGCTGTTGGACTTCTGTATTGTCCCACTAGTGCAAAGATATTTGTAGCACGTCTGCCTGCATTGCACACTCAAACTCATTGTTACTAAGCCATAATACTAGCAAACACTGAGTAAACTTAGTGGCATCCTAAAAGTGGCTGTTGGACTTCTGTATTGTCCCACTAGTGCAAAGATATTTGCAGCACGTCTGCCTGCATTGCACACTCAAACTCATTGTTACTAAGCCATTATACTAGCAAACACTGAGTAAACTTAGTGGCATCCTAAACCTGGCTGTTGGACTTCTGTATTGTCCCACTAGAGCAAAGATATTTGCATCATGTCTGCCTGCATTGCACTCTCAAACTCATTGTTACTAAGCCATTATACTAGCAAACACTGAGTAAACTTAGTGGCATCCTAAACCTGGCTGTTGGACTTCTGTATTGTCCCACTAGAGCAAAGATATTTGCAGCACGTCTGCCTGCATTGCACACTCAAACTCATTGTTACTAAGCCATTATACTAGCAAACACGAGTAAACTTAGTGGCATCCTAAAAGTGGCTGTTGGACTTCTGTATTGTCCCACTAGTGCAAAGATATTTGCAGCACGTCTGCCTGCATTGCACACTCAAACTCATTTGTACTAAGCCATTATACTAGCAAACACTGAGTAAACTTAGTGGCATCCTAAACGTGGCTGTTGGACTTCTGTATTGTCCCACTAGTGCAAAGATATTTGCAGCACGTCTGCCTGCATTGCACACTCAAACTCATTGTTACTAAGCCATAATACTAGCAAACACTGAGTAAACTTAGTGGCATCCTAAACGTAGCTGTTGGACTTCTGTATTGTCCCACTAGTGCAAAGATATTTGCAGCACGTCTGCCTGCATTGCACACTCAAACTCATTGTTACTAAGCCATTATACTAGCAAACACAGAGTAAACTTAGTGGCTTCCTAAACGTGGCTGTTGGACTTCTGTATTGTCCCACTAGTGCAAAGATATTTGCATCACGTCTGCCTGCATTGCACACTCAAACTCATTGCTACTAAGCCATTATACTAGCAAACACAGAGTAAACTTAGTGGCTTCCTAAACGTGGCTGTTGGACTTCTGTATTGTCCCACTAGTGCAAAGATATTTGCAGCACGTCTGCCTGCATTGCACACTCAAACTCATTGCTACTAAGCCATTATACTAGCAAACACTGAGTAAAGTTTGTGGCATCCTAAACATGGCTGTTGGACTTCTGTATTGTCCCACTAGTGCAAAGATATTTGCAGGACGTCTGCCTGCATTGCACACTCAATCTCATTGTTATTAAGCCATTATACTAGCAAACACTGAGTAAACTTAGTGGCATCCTAAACGTGGCTGTTGGACTTCTGTATTGTCCCACTAGTGCAAAGATATTTGTAGCACGTCTGCCTGCATTGCACACTCAAACTCATTATTACTAAGCCATAATACTAGCAAACACTGAGTAAACCTAGTGGCATCCTAAAAGTGGCTGTTGGACTTCTGTATTGTCCCACTAGTGCAAAGATATTTGGAGCACGACTGCCTGCATTGCACACTCAAACTCATTGCTACTAAGCCATTATACTAGCAAACACTGAGTAAAGTTTGTGGCATCCTAAACATGGCTGTTGGACTTCTGTATTGTCCCACTAGTGCAAAGATATTTGCAGCACGTCTGCCTGCATTGCACACTCAAACTCATTGCTACTAAGCCATTATACTAGCAAACACTGAGTAAAGTTTGTGGCATCCTAAACGTGGCTGTTGGACTTCTGTATTGTCCCACTAGTGCAAAGATATTTGCAGCACGTCTGCCTGCATTGCACACTCAAACTCATTTGTACTAAGCCATTATACTAGCAAACACTGAGTAAACTTAGTGGCATCCTAAACGTGGCTGTTGGACTTCTGTATTGTCCCACTAGTGCAAAGATATTTGCAGCACGTCTGCCTGCATTGCACACTCAAACTCATTGTTACTAAGCCATTATACTAGCAAACACTGAGTAAACTTAGTGGCATCCTAAACGTAGCTGTTGGACTTCTGTATTGTCCCACTAGTGCAAAGATATTTGCAGCACGTCTGCCTGCATTGCACACTCAAACTCATTGTTACTAAGCCATTATACTAGCAAACACAGAGTAAACTTAGTGGCTTCCTAAACGTGGCTGTTGGACTTCTGTATTGTCCCACTAGTGCAAAGATATTTGCATCACGTCTGCCTGCATTGCACAATCAAACTCATTGCTACTAAGCCATTATACTAGCAAACACTGAGTAAACTTTGTGGCATCCTAAACGTGGCTGTTGGACTTCTGTATTGTCCCACTAGTGCAAAGATATTTGCAGCACGTCTGCCTGCATTGCACACTCAAACTCATTGCTACTAAGCCATTATACAAGCAAACACTGAGTAAACTTAGTGGCATCCAATACGTGGCTGTTGGACTTCTGTATTGTCCCACTAGTGCAAAGATATTTGTAGCACGTCTGCCTGCATTGCACACTCAAACTCATTGTTACTAAGCCATAATACTAGCAAACACTGAGTAAACCTAGTGGCATCCTAAAAGTGGCTGTTGGACTTCTGTATTGTCCCACTAGTACAAAGATATTTGGAGCACGTCTGCCTGCATTGCACACTCAAACTCATTGTTACTAAGCCATTATACTAGCAAACACTGAGTAAACTTAGTGGCATCCTAACGTGGCTGTTGTACTTCTGTATTGTCCCACTAGTGCAAAGATATTTGCAGGACGTCTGCCTGCATTGCACACTCAATCTCATTGTTATTAAGCCATTATACAAGCAAACACTGAGTAAACTTAGTGGCATCCTAAACGTGGCTGTTGGACTTCTGTATTGTCCCACTAGTGCAAAGATATTTGTAGCACGTCTGCCTGCATTGCACACTCAAACTCATTGTTACTAAGCCATAATACTAGCAAACACTGAGTAAACTTAGTGGCCTCCTAAAAGTGGCTGTTGGACTTCTGTATTGTCCCACTAGTGCAAAGATATTTGCAGCACGTCTGCCTGCATTGCACACTCAAACTCATTGTTACTAAGCCATTATACTAGCAAACACTGAGTAAACTTAGTGGCATCCTAAACCTGGCTGTTGGACTTCTGTATTGTCCCACTAGAGCAAAGATATTTGCATCATGTCTGCCTGCATTGCACTCTCAAACTCATTGTTACTAAGCCATTATACTAGCAAACACTGAGTAAACTTAGTGGCATCCTAAAAGTGGCTGTTGGACTTCTGTATTGTCCCACTAGTGCAAAGATATTTGCAGCACGTCTGCCTGCATTGCACACTCAAACTCATTGTTACTAAGCTATTATACTAGCAAACACTGAGTAAACTTAGTGGCATCCTAATCGTGGCTGTTGGACTTCTGTATTGTCCCACTAGTGCAAAGATATTTGCAGCACGTCTGCCTGCATTGCACACTCAAACTCATTGTTACTAAGCCATTATACTAGCAAACACGAGTAAACTTAGTGGCATCCTAAAAGTGGCTGTTGGACTTCTGTATTGTCCCACTAGTGCAAAGATATTTGCAGCACGTCTGCCTGCATTGCACACTCAAACTCATTTGTACTAAGCCATTATACTAGCAAACACTGAGTAAACTTAGTGGCATCCTAAACGTGGCTGTTGGACTTCTGTATTGTCCCACTAGTGCAAAGATATTTGCAGCACGTCTGCCTGCATTGCACACTCAAACTCATTGTTACTAAGCCATAATACTAGCAAACACTGAGTAAACTTAGTGGCATCCTAAACGTAGCTGTTGGACTTCTGTATTGTCCCACTAGTGCAAAGATATTTGCAGCACGTCTGCCTGCATTGCACACTCAAACTCATTGTTACTAAGCCATTATACTAGCAAACACAGAGTAAACTTAGTGGCTTCCTAAACGTGGCTGTTGGACTTCTGTATTGTCCCACTAGTGCAAAGATATTTGCATCACGTCTGCCTGCATTGCACACTCAAACTCATTGCTACTAAGCCATTATACTAGCAAACACAGAGTAAACTTAGTGGCTTCCTAAACGTGGCTGTTGGACTTCTGTATTGTCCCACTAGTGCAAAGATATTTGCAGCACGTCTGCCTGCATTGCACACTCAAACTCATTGCTACTAAGCCATTATACTAGCAAACACTGAGTAAAGTTTGTGGCATCCTAAACATGGCTGTTGGACTTCTGTATTGTCCCACTAGTGCAAAGATATTTGCAGGACGTCTGCCTGCATTGCACACTCAATCTCATTGTTATTAAGCCATTATACTAGCAAACACTGAGTAAACTTAGTGGCATCCTAAACGTGGCTGTTGGACTTCTGTATTGTCCCACTAGTGCAAAGATATTTGTAGCACGTCTGCCTGCATTGCACACTCAAACTCATTATTACTAAGCCATAATACTAGCAAACACTGAGTAAACCTAGTGGCATCCTAAAAGTGGCTGTTGGACTTCTGTATTGTCCCACTAGTGCAAAGATATTTGGAGCACGACTGCCTGCATTGCACACTCAAACTCATTGTTACTAAGCCATTATACTAGCAAACACTGAGTAAACTTAGTGGCATCCTAAACGTGGCTGTTGTACTTCTGTATTGTCCCACTAGTGCAAAGATATTTGCAGGACGTCTGCCTGCATTGCACACTTAATCTCATTGTTATTAAGCCATTATACAAGCAAACACTGAGTAAACTTAGTGGCATCCTAAAAGTGGCTGTTGGACTTCTGTATTGTCCCACTAGTGCAAAGATATTTGCAGCACGTCTGCCTGCATTGCACACTCAAACTCATTGTTACTAAGCCATTATACTAGCAAACACTGAGTAAACTTAGTGGCATCCTAAACGTGGCTGTTCGACTTCTGTATTGTCCCACTAGTGCAAAGATATTTGCAGCACGTCTGCCTGCATTGCACACTCAAACTCATTGTTACTAAGCCATTATACTAGCAAACACTGAGTAAACTTAGTGGCATCCTAAACCTGGCTGTTGGACTTCTGTATTGTCCCACTAGAGCAAAGATATTTGCATCATGTCTGCCTGCATTGCACTCTCAAACTCATTGTTACTAAGCCATTATACTAGCAAACACTGAGTAAACTTAGTGGCATCCTAAAAGTGGCTGTTGGACTTCTGTATTGTCCCACTAGTGCAAAGATATTTGCAGCACGTCTGCCTGCATTGCACACTCAAACTCATTGTTACTAAGCTATTATACCAGCAAACACTGAGTAAACTTAGTGGCATCCTAAACGTGGCTGTTGGACTTCTGTATTTTCCCACTAGTGCAAAGATATTTGTAGCACGTCTGTCTGCATTGCACACTCAAACTCATTGTTACTAAGCCATAATACTAGCAAACACTGAGTAAACCTAGTGGCATCCTAAAAGTGGCTGTTGGACTTCTGTATTGTCCCACTAGTGCAAAGATATTTGGAGCACGTCTGCCTGCATTGCACACTCAAACTCATTGTTACTAAGCCATTATACTAGCAAACACTGAGTAAACTTAGTGGCATCCTAAACGTGGCTGTTGTACTTCTGTATTGTCCCACTAGTGCAAAGATATTTGCAGGACGTCTGCCTGCATTGCACACTCAATCTCATTGTTATTAAGCCATTATACAAGCAAACACTGAGTAAACTTAGTGGCATCCTAAACGTGGCTGTTGGACTTCTGTATTGTCCCACTAGTGCAAAGATATTTGCAGCACGTCTGCCTGCATTGCACACTCAAACTCATTGTTATTAAGCCATTATACTAGCAAACACTGAGTAAACTTAGTGGCATCCTAAACGTGGCTGTTGGACTTCTGTATTGTCCCACTAGTGCAAAGATATTTGTAGCACGTCTGTCTGCATTGCACACTCAAACTCACTGTTACTAAGCCATAATACTAGCAAACACTGAGTAAACTTAGTGGCATCCTAAAAGTGGCTGTTGGACTTCTGTATTGTCCCACTAGTGCAAAGATATTTGCAGGACGTCTGCCTGCATTGCACACTCAATCTCATTGTTATTAAGCCATTATACTAGCAAACACTGAGTAAACTTAGTGGCATCCTAAACGTGGCTGTTGGACTTCTGTATTGTCCCACTAGTGCAAAGATATTTGTAGCACGTCTGTCTGCATTGCACACTCAAACTCACTGTTACTAAGCCATAATACTAGCAAACACTGAGTAAACTTAGTGGCATCCTAAAAGTGGCTGTTGGACTTCTGTATTGTCCCACTAGTGCAAAGATATTTGCAGCACGTCTGCCTGCATTGCACACTCAAACTCATTGTTACTAAGCCATTATACTAGCAAACACTGAGTAAACTTAGTGGCATCCTAAACGTGGCTGTTGGACTTCTGTATTGTCCCACTAGTGCAAAGATATTTGCAGGATGTCTGCCTGCATTGCACACTTAATCTCATTGTTATTAAGCCATTATACTAGCAAACACTGAGTAAACTTAGTGGCATCCTAAAAGTGGCTGTTGGACTTCTGTATTGACCCACTAGTGCAAAGATATTTGCAGCACGTCTGCCTGCATTGCACACTCAAACTCATTGTTACTAAGCCATTATACTAGCAAACACTGAGTAAACTTAGTGGCATCCTAAACCTGGCTGTTGGACTTCTGTATTGTCCCACTAGAGCAAAGATATTTGCATCATGTCTGCCTGCATTGCACTCTCAAACTCATTGTTACTAAGCCATTATACTAGCAAACACTGAGTAAACTTAGTGGCATCCTAAAAGTGGCTGTTGGACTTCTGTATTGTCCCACTAGTGCAAAGATATTTGCAGCACGTCTGCCTGCATTGCACACTCAAACTCATTGTTACTAAGCCATTATACTAGCAAACACGAGTAAACTTAGTGGCATCCTAAAAGTGGCTGTTGGACTTCTGTATTGTCCCACTAGTGCAAAGATATTTGCAGGACGTCTGCCTGCATTGCACACTCAATCTCATTGTTATTAAGCCATTATACTAGCAAACACTGAGTAAACTTAGTGGCATCCTAAACGTGGCTGTTGGACTTCTGTATTGTCCCACTAGTGCAAAGATATTTGCAGCACGTCTGTCTGCATTGCACACTCAAACTCATTGTTACTAAGCCATTATACTAGCAAACACGAGTAAACTTAGTGGCATCCTAAAAGTGGCTGTTGGACTTCTGTATTGTCCCACTAGTGCAAAGATATTTGCAGGACGTCTGCCTGCATTGCACACTCAATCTCATTGTTATTAAGCCATTATACTAGCAAACACTGAGTAAACTTAGTGGCATCCTAAACGTGGCTGTTGGACTTCTGTATTGTCCCACTAGTGCAAAGATATTTGTAGCACGTCTGTCTGCATTGCACACTCAAACTCACTGTTACTAAGCCATAATACTAGCAAACACTGAGTAAACTTAGTGGCATCCTAAAAGTGGCTGTTGGACTTCTGTATTGTCCCACTAGTGCAAAGATATTTGCAGCACGTCTGCCTGCATTGCACACTCAAACTCATTGTTACTAAGCCATTATACTAGCAAACACTGAGTAAACTTAGAGGCATCCTAAACGTGGCTGTTGGACTTCTGTATTGTCCCACTAGTGCAAAGATATTTGCAGGATGTCTGCCTGCATTGCACACTTAATCTCATTGTTATTAAGCCATTATACTAGCAAACACTGAGTAAACTTAGTGGCATCCTAAAAGTGGCTGTTGGACTTCTGTATTGTCCCACTAGTGCAAAGATATTTGCAGGACGTCTGCCTGCATTGCACACTCAATCTTATTGTTATTAAGCCATTATACTAGCAAACACTGAGTAAACTTAGTGGCATCCTAAACGTGGCTGTTGGACTTCTGTATTGTCCCACTAGTGCAAAGATATTTGTAGCACGTCTGCCTGCATTGCACACTCAAACGCATTGTTACTAAGCCATTATACTAGCAAACACTGAGTAAACTTAGTGGCATCCTAAACGTGGCTGTTGTACTTCTGTATTGTCCCACTAGTGCAAAGATATTTGCAGGACGTCTGCCTGCATTGCACACTCAAACTCATTGTTATTAAGCCATTATACAAACAAACACTGAGTAAACTTAGTGGCATCCTAAACGTGGCTGTTGGACTTCTGTATTGTCCCACTAGTGCAAAGATATTTGTAGCACGTCTGCCTGCATTGCACACTCAAACTCATTGTTACTAAGCCATAATACTAGCAAACACTGAGTAAACTTAGTGGCATCCTAAAAGTGGCTGTTGGACTTCTGTATTGTCCCACTAGTGCAAAGATATTTGCAGCACGTCTGCCTGCATTGCACACTCAAACTCATTGTTACTAAGCTATTATACTAGCAAACAATGAGTAAACTTAGTGGCATCCTAAACGTGGCTGTTGGACTTCTGTATTGTCCCCCTAGTGCAAAGATATTTGTAGCACGTCTGCCTGCATTGCACACTCAAACTCATTGTTACTAATCCATAATACTAGCAAACACTGAGTAAACTTAGTGGCATCCTAAAAGTGGCTGTTGGACTTCTGTATTGTCCCACTAGTGCAAAGATATTTGCAGGACGTCTGCCTGCATTGCACACTCAATCTCATTGTTATTAAGCCATTATACTAGCAAACACTGAGTAAACTTAGTGGCATCCTAAACGTGGCTGTTGGACTTCTGTATTGTCCCATTAGTGCAAAGATATTTGTAGCACGTCTGCCTGCATTGCACACTCAAACTCATTGTTACTAAGCCATAATACTAGCAAACACTGAGTAAACTTAGTGGCATCCTAAAAGTGGCTGTTGGACTTCTGTATTGTCCCACTAGTGCAAAGATATTTGCAGCACGTCTGCCTGCATTGCACACTCAAACTCATTGTTACTAAGCTATTATACTAGCAAACAATGAGTAAACTTAGTGGCATCCTAATCGTGGCTGTTGGACTTCTGTATTGTCCCACTAGTGCAAAGATATTTGCAGCACGTCTGCCTGCATTGCACACTCAAACTCATTGTTACTAAGCCATTATACTGGCAAACACTGAGTAAACTTAGTGGCATCCTAAAAGTGGCTGTTGGACTGCTGTATTGTCCCACTAGTGCAAAGATATTTGCATCATGTCTGCCTGCATTGCACACTCAAACTCATTGTTACTAAGCCATTATACTAGCAAACACTGAGTAAACTTAGTGGCATCCTAAAAGTGGCTGTTGGACTTCTGTATTGTCCCACTAGTTTAAAGATATTTGCAGCACGTCTGCCTGCATTGCACACTCAAACTCATTGTTACTAAGCTATTATACTAGCAAACACTGAGTAAACTTAGTGGCATCCTAATCGTGGCTGTTGGACTTCTGTATTGTCCCACTAGTGCAAAGATATTTGCAGCACGTCTGCCTGCATTGCACACTCAAACTCATTGTTACTAAGCCATTATACTAGCAAACACTGAGTAAACTTAGTGGCATCCTAAAAGTGGCTGTTGGACTTCTGTATTGTCCCACTAGTGCAAAGATATTTGCAGGACGTCTGCCTGCATTGCACACTCAATCTCATTGTTATTAAGCCATTATACTAGCAAACACTGAGTAAACTTAGTGGCATCCTAAACGTGGCTGTTGGACTTCTGTATTGTCCCACTAGTGCAAAGATATTTGTAGCACGTCTGCCTGCATTGCACACTCAAACTCATTGTTACTAAGCCATAATACTAGCAAACACTGAGTAAACTTAGTGGCATCCTAAAAGTGGCTGTTGGACTTCTGTATTGTCCCACTAGTGCAAAGATATTTGCAGCACGTCTGCCTGCATTGCACACTCAAACTCATTGTTACTAAGCTATTATACTAGCAAACAATGAGTAAACTTAGTGGCATCCTAAACGTGGCTGTTGGACTTCTGTATTGTCCCCCTAGTGCAAAGATATTTGCAGCACGTCTGCCTGCATTGCACACTCAAACTCATTGTTACTAAGCCATTATACTAGCAAACACGAGTAAACTTAGTGGCATCCTAAAAGTGGCTGTTGGACTTCTGTATTGTCCCACTAGTGCAAAGATATTTGCAGGACGTCTGCCTGCATTGCACACTCAATCTCATTGTTATTAAGCCATTATACTAGCAAACACTGAGTAAACTTAGTGGCATCCTAAACGTGGCTGTTGGACTTCTGTATTGTCCCATTAGTGCAAAGATATTTGTAGCACGTCTGCCTGCATTGCACACTCAAACTCATTGTTACTAAGCCATAATACTAGCAAACACTGAGTAAACTTAGTGGCATCCTAAAAGTGGCTGTTGGACTTCTGTATTGTCCCACTAGTGCAAAGATATTTGCAGCACGTCTGCCTGCATTGCACACTCAAACTCATTGTTACTAAGCTATTATACTAGCAAACAATGAGTAAACTTAGTGGCATCCTAATCGTGGCTGTTGGACTTCTGTATTGTCCCACTAGTGCAAAGATATTTGCAGCACGTCTGCCTGCATTGCACACTCAAACTCATTGTTACTAAGCCATTATACTGGCAAACACTGAGTAAACTTAGTGGCATCCTAAAAGTGGCTGTTGGACTGCTGTATTGTCCCACTAGTGCAAAGATATTTGCATCATGTCTGCCTGCATTGCACACTCAAACTCATTGTTACTAAGCCATTATACTAGCAAACACTGAGTAAACTTAGTGGCATCCTAAAAGTGGCTGTTGGACTTCTGTATTGTCCCACTAGTGCAAAGATATTTGCAGCACGTCTGCCTGCATTGCACACTCAAACTCATTGTTACTAAGCTATTATACTAGCAAACACTGAGTAAACTTAGTGGCATCCTAATCGTGGCTGTTGGACTTCTGTATTGTCCCACTAGTGCAAAGATATTTGCAGCACGTCTGCCTGCATTGCACACTCAAACTCATTGTTACTAAGCCATTATACTAGCAAACACGAGTAAACTTAGTGGCATCCTAAAAGTGGCTGTTGGACTTCTGTATTGTCCCACTAGTGCAAAGATATTTGTAGCACGTCTGCCTGCATTGCACACTCAAACTCATTGTTACTAAGCTATTATACTAGCAAACAATGAGTAAACTTAGTGGCATCCTAATCGTGGCTGTTGGACTTCTGTATTGTCCCACTAGTGCAAAGATATTTGCAGCACGTCTGCCTGCATTGCACACTCAATCTCATTGTTATTAAGCCATTATACTAGCAAACACTGAGTAAACTTAGTGGCATCCTAAACGTGGCTGTTGGACTTTTGTATTGTCCCACTAGTGCAAAGATATTTGTAGCACGTCTGCCTGCATTGCACAGTCAAACTCATTGTTACTAAGCCATAATACTAGCAAACACTGAGTAAACTTAGTGGCATCCTAAAAGTGGCTGTTGGACTTCTGTATTGTCCCACTAGTGCAAAGATATTTGCAGCACGTCTGCCTGCATTGCACACTCAAACTCATTGTTACTAAGCCATTATACTAGCAAACACTGAGTAAACTTAGTGGCATCCTAAACGTGGCTGTTGGTCTTCTGTATTGTCCCACTAGTGCAAAGTTATTTGCAGCACGTCTGCCTGCATTGCACACTCAAACTCATTGTTAATAAGCCATTATACTAGCAAACACTGAGTAAACTTAGTGGCATCCTAAACGTGGCTGTTGGACTTCTGTATTGTCCCACTAGAGCAAAGATATTTGCATCATGTCTGCCTGCATTGCACACTCAAACTCATTGTTACTAAGCCATTATAATAGCAAACACTGAGTAAACTTAGTGGCATCCTAAAAGTGGCTGTTGGACTTCTGTATTGTCCCACTAGTGCAAAGATATTTGCAGCACGTCTGCCTGCATTGCACACTCAAACTCATTGTTACTAAGCTATTATACTAGCAAACACTGAGTAAACTTAGTGGCATCCTAAAAGTGGCTGTTGGACTTCTGTATTGTCCCACTAGTGCAAAGATATTTGCAGCACATCTGCCTGCATTGCACACTCAATGTCATTGTTATTAAGCCATTATACTAGCAAACACTGAGTAAACTTAGTGGCATACTAAACGTGGCTGTTGGACTTTTGTATTGTCCCACTAGTGCAAAGATATTTGCAGCATGTCTGCCTGCATTGCACACTCAAACTCATTGTTATTAAGCCATTATACTAGCAAACACTGAGTAAACTTAGTGGCATCCTAAACGTGGCTGTTGGACTTCTGTATTGTCCCACTAGTGCAAAGATATTTGTAGCACGTCTGCCTGCATTGCACACTCAAACTCATTGTTACTAAGCCATAAAACTAGCAAGCACTGAGTAAACTTAGTGGCATCCTAAAAGTGGCTGTTGGACTTCTGTATTGTCCCACTAGTGCAAAGATATTTGCAGCACGTCTGCCTGCATTGCACACTCAAACTCATTGTTACTAAGCCATTATACTAGCAAACACTGAGTAAACTTAGTGGCATCCTAAACCTGGCTGTTGGACTTCTGTATTGTCCCACTAGAGCAAAGATATTTGCATCATGTCTGCCTGCATTGCACACTCAAACTCATTGTTACTAAGCCATTATACTAGCAAACACTGAGTAAACATAGTGGCATCCTAAACGTGGCTGTTGGACTTCTGTATTGTCCCACTAGAGCAAAGATATTTGCATCATGTCTGCCTGCATTACACACTCAAACTCATTGTTACTAAGCCATTATACTAGCAAACACTGAGTAAACTTAGTGGCATCCTAAACGTGGCTGTTGGACTTCTGTATTGTCCCACTAGTGCAAAGATATTTGCAGCATGACTGCCTGCATTGCACACTCAAACTCATTGTTACTAAGCCATTATACTAGCAAACACTGAGTAAACTTAGTGGCATCCTAAAAGTGGCTGTTGGACTTCTGTATTGTCCCACTAGTGCAAAGATATTTGCAGCACGTCTGCCTGCATTGCACACTCAAACTCATAGTTACTAAGCCATTATACTAGCACACACTAAGTAAACTTAGTGGCATCCTAAACGTGGCTGTTGGTCTTCTGTATTGTCCTACTAGTGCAAAGATATTTGAAGCACGTCTGCATGCATTGCACACTCAAACTCATTGTTACTAAGCCATTATACTAGCAAACACTGAGTAAACTTAGTGGCATCCTAAACGTGGCTGTTGGACTTCTGAATTGTCCCACTAGTGCAAAGATAATTGCAGCACGTCTGCCTGCATTGCACACTCAAACTCATTGTTACTAAGCCATTATACTAGCAAACACTGAGTAAACTTAGTGGCATCCTAAAAGTGGCTGTTGGACTTCTGTATTGTCCCACTAGTTCAAAGATATTTGCAGCATGTCTGCCTGCATTGCACACTCAAACTCATTGTTTCTAAGCCATTATACTAGCAAACACTGAGTAAACTTAGTGGCATCCTAAAAGTGGCTGTTGGACTTCTGTATTGTCCCACTAGTGCAAAGATATTTGCAGCACGTCTGCCTGCATTGCACACTCAAACTCATTGTTACTAAGTCATTATACTAGCAAACACTGAGAAAACGTAGTGGCATCCTAAAAGTGGCTGTTGTACTGCTGTATTGTCCCACTAGTGCTAAGATATTTGCAGCACGTCTGCCTGCATTGCACACTCAAACTCATTGCTACTAAGCCATTATACTAGCAAACACTGAGTAAACTTTGTGGCATCCTAAACGTGGCTGTTGGACTTCTGTATTGTCCCACTAGTGCAAAGATATTTGCAGCACGTCTGCCTGCATTGCACACTCAAACTCATTGCTACTAAGCCATTATACTAGCAAACACTGAGTAAACTTAGTGGCATCCTAAACGTGGCTGTTGGACTTCTGTATTGTCCCACTAGTGCAAAGATATTTGCAGCACGTCTGCCTGCATTGCCCACTCAATCTCATTGTTACTAAGCAATTATACTAGCAAACACTGAGTAAACTTAGTGGCATCCTAAACGTGGCTGTTGGACTTCTGTATTGTCCCACTAGTGCAAAGATATTTGAAGCACGTCTGCATGCATTGCACACTCAAACTCATTGTTACTAAGCCATTATACTAGCAAACACTGAGTAAACTTAGTGGCATCCTAAACGTAGCTGTTGGAGTTCTGTATTGTCCCACTAGTGCAAAGATATTTGCAGCACGTTTGCCTGCATTGCACACTCAAACTCATTGTTACTAAGCCATTATACTAGCAAACACTGAGTAAACTTAGTGGCATCCTAAAAGTGGCTGTTGGACTTCTGTATTGTACCACTAGTGCAAAGATATTTGCAGCACGTCTGCCTGCATTGCACACTCAAACTCATTTGTACTAAGCCATTATACTAGCAAACACTGAGTAAACTTAGTGGCATCCTAAACGTGGCTGTTGGACTTCTGTATTGTCCCACTAGTGCAAAGATATTTGCAGGACGTCTGCCTGCATTGCACACTCAATCTCATTGTTATTAAGCCATTATACTTGCAAACACTGAGTAAACTTAGTGGCATCCTAAAAGTGGCTGTTGGACTTCTGTATTGTCCCACTAGTGCAAAGATATTTGCAGGACGTCTGCCTGCATTGCACACTCAATCTCATTGTTATTAAGCCATTATACTAGCAAACACTGAGTAAACTTAGTGGCATCCTAAACGTGGCTGTTGGACTTTTGTATTGTCCCACTAGTGCAAAGATATTTGCAGCACGTCTGCCTGCATTGCACACTCAAACTCATTGTTACTAAGCCATTATACTAGCAAACACTGAGTAAACTTAGTGGCATCCTAAAAGTGGCTGTTGGACTTCTGTATTGTCCCACTAGTGCAAAGATATTTGCAGCACCTCTGCCTGCATTGCACACTCAAACTCATTGTTACTAAGCCATTATACTAGCAAACACTGAGTAAACTTAGTGGCATCCTAAACGTGGCTGTTGGACTTCTGTATTGTCCCACTAGTGCAAAGATATTTTCAGCACGTCTGCCTGCATTGCACACTCAAAATCATTGTTACTAAGCCATTATACTAGCAAACACTGCGTAAACTTAGTGGCATCCTAAACGTGGCTGTTGGACTTCTGTATTGTCCCACTAGTGCAAAGATATTTGCAGCATGTCTGCCTGCATTGCACACTCAAACTCATTTGTACTAAGCCATTATACTAGCAAACACTGAGTAAACTTAGTGGCATCCTAAACGTGGCTGTTGGACTTCTGTATTGTCCCACTAGTGCAAAGATATTTGCAGCACGTCTGCCTGCATTGCACACTCAAACTCATTGTTACTAAGCCATTATACTAGCAAACACTGAGTAAACTTAGTGGCATCCTAAACGTAGCTGTTGGACTTCTGTATTGTCCCACTAGTGCAAAGATATTTGCAGCACGTCTGCCTGCATTGCATACTCAATCTCATTGTTACTGAGCCATTATACTAGCAAACACTGAGTAAACTTAGTGGCATCCTAAACGTGGCTGTTGGACGTCTGTATTGTCCCACTAGTGCAAAGATATTTGCAGCACGTCTGCCTGCATTGCACACTCAAACTCATTGTTACTAAGCCATTATACTAGCAAACACAGAGTAAACTTAGTGGCTTCCTAAACGTGGCTGTTGGACTTCTGTATTGTCCCACTAGTGCAAAGATATTTGCAGCACGTCTGCCTGCATTGCACACTCAAACTCATTGTTACTAAGCCATTATACTAGCAAACACAGAGTAAACTTAGTGGCATCCTAAAAGTGGCTGTTGGACTTCTGTATTGTCCCACTAGTGCAAAGATATTTGCAGCACGTCTGCCTGCATTGCACACTCAAACTCATAGTTACTAAGCCATAATTCTAGCAAACACTGAGTAAACTTAGTGGCATCCTAAAAGTGGCTGTTGGACTTCTGTATTGTCCCACTAGTGCAAAGATATTTGCAGCACGTCTGCCTGCATTGCACACTCAAACTCATAGTTACTAAGCCATAATACTAGCAAACACTGAGTAAACTTAGTGGCATCCTAAACGTGGCTGTTGGACTTCTGTATTGTCCCATTAGTGCAAAGATATTTGTAGCACGTCTGCCTGCATTGCACACTCAAACTCATTGTTACTAAGCCATAATACTAGCAAACACTGAGTAAACTTAGTGGCATCCTAAAAGTGGCTGTTGGACTTCTGTATTGTCCCACTAGTGCAAAGATATTTGCAGCACGTCTGCCTGCATTGCACACTCAAACTCATTGTTACTAAGCTATTATACTAGCAAACAATGAGTAAACTTAGTGGCATCCTAATCGTGGCTGTTGGACTTCTGTATTGTCCCACTAGTGCAAAGATATTTGCAGCACGTCTGCCTGCATTGCACACTCAAACTCATTGTTACTAAGCCATTATACTGGCAAACACTGAGTAAACTTAGTGGCATCCTAAAAGTGGCTGTTGGACTGCTGTATTGTCCCACTAGTGCAAAGATATTTGCATCATGTCTGCCTGCATTGCACACTCAAACTCATTGTTACTAAGCCATTATACTAGCAAACACTGAGTAAACTTAGTGGCATCCTAAAAGTGGCTGTTGGACTTCTGTATTGTCCCACTAGTGCAAAGATATTTGCAGCACGTCTGCCTGCATTGCACACTCAAACTCATTGTTACTAAGCTATTATACTAGCAAACACTGAGTAAACTTAGTGGCATCCTAATCGTGGCTGTTGGACTTCTGTATTGTCCCACTAGTGCAAAGATATTTGCAGCACCTCTGCCTGCATTGCACACTCAAAATCATTGTTACTAAGCCATTATACTAGCAAACACTGAGTAAACTTAGTGGCATCCTAAACGTGGCTGTTGGACTTCTGTATTGTCCCACTAGTGCAAAGATATTTGCAGCATGTCTGCCTGCATTGCACACTCAAACTCATTTGTACTAAGCCATTATACTAGCAAACACTGAGTAAACTTAGTGGCATCCTAAACGTGGCTGTTGGACTTCTGTATTGTCCCACTAGTGCAAAGATATTTGCAGCACGTCTGCCTGCATTGCACACTCAAACTCATTGTTACTAAGCCATTATACTAGCAAACACTGAGTAAACTTAGTGGCATCCTAAACGTAGCTGTTGGACTTCTGTATTGTCCCACTAGTGCAAAGATATTTGCAGCACGTCTGCCTGCATTGCACACTCAATCTCATTGTTACTGAGCCATTATACTAGCAAACACTGAGTAAACTTAGTGGCATCCTAAACGTGGCTGTTGGACGTCTGTATTGTCCCACTAGTGCAAAGATATTTGCAGCACGTCTGCCTGCATTGCACACTCAAACTCATTGTTACTAAGCCATTATACTAGCAAACACAGAGTAAACTTAGTGGCTTCCTAAACGTGGCTGTTGGACTTCTGTATTGTCCCACTAGTGCAAAGATATTTGCAGCACGTCTGCCTGCATTGCACACTCAAACTCATTGTTACTAAGCCATTATACTAGCAAACACAGAGTAAACTTAGTGGCATCCTAAAAGTGGCTGTTGGACTTCTGTATTGTCCCACTAGTGCAAAGATATTTGCAGCACGTCTGCCTGCATTGCACACTCAAACTCATTGTTACTAAGCTATTATACTAGCAAACAATGAGTAAACTTAGTGGCATCCTAAACGTGGCTGTTGGACTTCTGTATTGTCCCCCTAGTGCAAAGATATTTGCAGCACGTCTGCCTGCATTGCACACTCAAACTCATTGTTACTAAGCCATTATACTAGCAAACACGAGTAAACTTAGTGGCATCCTAAAAGTGGCTGTTGGACTTCTGTATTGTCCCACTAGTGCAAAGATATTTGCAGCACGTCTGCCTGCATTGCACACTCAAACTCATTGTTACTAAGCTATTATACTAGCAAACAATGAGTAAACTTAGTGGCATCCTAATCGTGGCTGTTGGACTTCTGTATTGTCCCACTAGTGCAAAGATATTTGCAGCACGTCTGCCTGCATTGCACACTCAAACTCATTGTTACTAAGCCATTATACTGGCAAACACTGAGTAAACTTAGTGGCATCCTAAAAGTGGCTGTTGGACTGCTGTATTGTCCCACTAGTGCAAAGATATTTGCATCATGTCTGCCTGCATTGCACACTCAAACTCATTGTTACTAAGCCATTATACTAGCAAACACTGAGTAAACTTAGTGGCATCCTAAAAGTGGCTGTTGGACTTCTGTATTGTCCCACTAGTGCAAAGATATTTGCAGCACGTCTGCCTGCATTGCACACTCAAACTCATTGTTACTAAGCTATTATACTAGCAAACACTGAGTAAACTTAGTGGCATCCTAATCGTGGCTGTTGGACTTCTGTATTGTCCCACTAGTGCAAAGATATTTGCAGCACGTCTGCCTGCATTGCACACTCAAACTCATTGTTACTAAGCCATTATACTAGCACACACTAAGTAAACTTAGTGGCATCCTAAAAGTGGCTGTTGGACTTCTGTATTGTCCTACTAGTGCAAAGATATTTGAAGCAAGTCTGCATGCATTGCACACTCAAACTCATTGTTACTAAGCCATTATACTAGCAAACACTGAGTAAACTTAGTGGCATCCTAAACGTGGCTGTTGGACTTCTGAATTGTCCCACTAGTGCAAAGATAATTGCAGCACGTCTGCCTGCATTGCACACTCAAACTCATTGTTACTAAGCCATTATACTAGCAAACACTGAGTAAACTTAGTGGCATCCTAAAAGTGGCTGTTGGACTTCTGTATTGTCCCACTAGTTCAAAGATATTTGCAGCATGTCTGCCTGCATTGCACACTCAAACTCATTGTTTCTAAGCCATTATACTAGCAAACACTGAGTAAACTTAGTGGCATCCTAAACGTGGCTGTTGGACTTCTGTATTGTCCCACTAGTGCAAAGATATTTGCAGCACGTCTGCCTGCATTGCACACTCAAACTCATTGTTACTAAGTCATTATACTAGCAAACACTGAGAAAACTTAGTGGCATCCTAAATGTGGCTGTTGTACTGCTGTATTGTCCCACTAGTGCTAAGATATTTGCAGCACGTCTGCCTGCATTGCACACTCAAACTCATTGCTACTAAGCCATTATACTAGCAAACACTGAGTAAACTTTGTGGCATCCTAAACGTGGCTGTTGGACTTCTGTATTGTCCCACTAGTGCAAAGATATTTGCAGCATGTCTGCCTGCATTGCACACTCAAACTCATTGTTACTAAGCCATTATACTAGCAAACACTGAGTAAACTTAGTGGCATCCTAAAAGTGGCTGTTGGACTTTTGTATTGTCCCACTAGTGCAAAGATATTTGCAGCACGTCTGCCTGCATTGCACACTCAAACTCATTGTTACTAAGCCATTATACTAGCAAACACTGAGAAAACTTAGTGGCATCCTAAACGTGGCTGTTGGACTTCTGAATTGTCCCACTAGTGCAAAGATAATTGGAGCACGTCTGCCTGCATTGCACACTCAAACTCATTGTTACTAAGCCATTATACTAGCAAACACTGAGTAAACTTAGTGGCATCCTAAAAGTGGCTGTTGGACTTCTGTATTGTCCCACTAGTGCAAAGATATTTGCAGCACGTCTGCCTGCATTGCACACTCAAACTCATTGTTACTAAGTCATTATACTAGCAAACACTGAGTAAACTTAGTGGCATCCTAAAAGTGGCTGTTGTACTGCTGTATTGTCCCACTAGTGCTAAGATATTTGCAGCACGTCTGCCTGCATTACACTCTCAAACTCATTGTTACTATGTCATTGTACTAGCAAACACTGAGTAAACTTAGTGGCATCCTAAAAGTGGCTGTTGTACTGCTGTATTGTCCCACTAGTGCTAAGATATTTGCAGCACGTCTGCCTGCATTGCACACTCAAACTCATTGTTACTAAGCCATTATACTAGCAAACACTGAGTAAACTTAGTGGCATCCTAAACGTGGCTGTTGGACTTCTGTATTGTCCCACTAGTGCAAAGATATTTGCAGCACGTCTGCCTGCATTGCACACTCAAACTCATTGTTACTAAGCCATTATACTAGCAAACACTGAGTAAACTTAGTGGCATCATAAACGTGTCTGTTGGACTTTTGTATTGTCCCACTAGTGCAAAGATATTTGCAGCACGTCTGCCTGCATTGCACACTCAAACTCATTGTTACTAAGCCATTATACTAGCAAACACTGAGGAAACTTAGTGGCATCCTAAAAGTGGCTGTTGGCCTTCTGTATTGTCCCACTAGTGCAAAGATATTTGCAGCACGTCTGCCTGCATTGCACACTCAAACTCATTGCTACTAAGCCATTATACTAGCAAACACTGAGTAAACTTTGTGGCATCCTAAACGTGGCTGTTGGACTTCTGTATTGTCCCACTAGTGCAAAGATATTTGCAGCACGTCTGCCTGCATTGCACACTCAAACTCATTGCTACTAAGCCATTATACTAGCAAACACTGAGTAAACTTAGTGGCATCCTAAACGTGGCTGTTGGACTTCTGTATTGTCCCACTAGTGCAAAGATATTTGCAGCACGTCTGCCTGCATTGCCCACTCAATCTCATTGTTACTAAGCAATTATACTAGCAAACACTGAGTAAACTTAGTGGCATCCTAAACGTGGCTGTTGGACTTCTGTATTGTCCCACTAGTGCAAAGATATTTGAAGCACGTCTGCATGCATTGCACACTCAAACTCATTGTTACTAAGCCATTATACTAGCAAACACTGAGTAAACTTAGTGGCATCCTAAACGTAGCTGTTGGACTTCTGTATTGTCCCACTAGTGCAAAGATATTTGCAGCACGTTTGCCTGCATTGCACACTCAAACTCATTGTTACTAAGCCATTATACTAGCAAACACTGAGTAAACTTAGTGGCATCCTAAAAGTGGCTGTTGGACTTCTGTATTGTACCACTAGTGCAAAGATATTTGCAGCACGTCTGCCTGCATTGCACACTCAAACTCATTTGTACTAAGCCATTATACTAGCAAACACTGAGTAAACTTAGTGGCATCCTAAACGTGGCTGTTGGACTTCTGTATTGTCCCACTAGTGCAAAGATATTTGCAGGACGTCTGCCTGCATTGCACACTCAATCTCATTGTTATTAAGCCATTATACTTGCAAACACTGAGTAAACTTAGTGGCATCCTAAAAGTGGCTGTTGGACTTCTGTATTGTCCCACTAGTGCAAAGATATTTGCAGGACGTCTGCCTGCATTGCACACTCAATCTCATTGTTATTAAGCCATTATACTAGCAAACACTGAGTAAACTTAGTGGCATCCTAAACGTGGCTGTTGGACTTCTGTATTGTCCCACTAGTGCAAAGATATTTGCAGCACGTCCTCCTGCATTGCACACTCAAACTCATTGTTACTAAGCCATTATACTAGCAAACACTGAGTAAACTTAGTGGCATCCTAAAAGTGGCTGTTGGACTTCTGTATTGTCCCACTAGTGCAAAGATATTTGCAGCACCTCTGCCTGCATTGCACACTCAAAATCATTGTTACTAAGCCATTATACTAGCAAACACTGAGTAAACTTAGTGACATCCTAAACGTGGCTGTTGGACTTCTGTATTGTCCCACTAGTGCAAAGATATTTGCAGCATGTCTGCCTGCATTGCACACTCAAACTCATTTGTACTAAGCCATTATACTAGCAAACACTGAGTAAACTTAGTGGCATCCTAAACGTGGCTGTTGGACTTCTGTATTGTCCCACTAGTGCAAAGATATTTGCAGCACGTCTGCCTGCATTGCACACTCAAACTCATTGTTACTAAGCCATTATACTAGCAAACACTGAGTAAACTTAGTGGCATCCTAAACGTAGCTGTTGGACTTCTGTATTGTCCCACTAGTGCAAAGATATTTGCAGCACGTCTGCCTGCATTGCACACTCAAACTCATTGTTACTAAGCCATTATACTAGCAAACACAGAGTAAACTTAGTGGCTTCTTAAACGTGGCTGTTGGACTTCTGTATTGTCCCACTAGTGCAAAGATATTTGCAGCACGTCTGCCTGCATTGCACACTCAAACTCATTGTTACTAAGCCATTATACTAGCAAACACAGAGTAAACTTAGTGGCTTCCTAAACGTGGCTGTTGGACTTCTGTATTGTCCCACTAGTGCAAAGATATTTGCATCACGTCTGCCTGCATTGCACACTCAAACTCATTGCTACTAAGCCATTATACTAGCAAACACAGAGTAAACTTAGTGGCTTCCTAAACGTGGCTGTTGGACTTCTGTATTGTCCCACTAGTGCAAAGATATTTGCAGCACGTCTGCCTGCATTGCACACTCAAACTCATTGTTACTAAGCCATTATACTAGCAAACACAGAGTAAACTTAGTGGCTTCCTAAACGTGGCTGTTGGACTTCTGTATTGTCCCACTAGTGCAAAGATATTTGCATCACGTCTGCCTGCATTTCACACTCAAACTCATTGCTACTAAGCCATTATACTAGCAAACACTGAGTAAAGTTTGTGGCATCCTAAACATGGCTGTTGGACTTCTGTATTGTCCCACTAGTGCAAAGATATTTGCAGCACGTCTGCCTGCATTGCACACTCAAACTCATTGTTACTAAGCCATTATACTAGCAAACACAGAGTAAACTTAGTGGCTTCTTAAACGTGGCTGTTGGACTTCTGTATTGTCCCACTAGTGCAAAGATATTTGAAGCACGTCTGCCTGCATTGCACACTCAAACTCATTGTTACTAAGCCATTATACTAGCAAACACAGAGTAAACTTAGTGGCTTCCTAAACGTGGCTGTTGGACTTCTGTATTGTCCCACTAGTGAAAAGATATTTGCATCACGTCTGCCTGCATTGCACACTCAAACTCATTGCTACTAAGCCATTATACTAGCAAACACAGAGTAAACTTAGTGGCTTCCTAAACGTGGCTGTTGGACTTCTGTATTGTCCCACTAGTGCAAAGATATTTGCAGCACGTCTGCCTGCATTGCACACTCAAACTCATTGTTACTAAGCCATTATACTAGCAAACACAGAGTAAACTTAGTGGCTTCCTAAACGTGGCTGTTGGACTTCTGTATTGTCCCACTAGTGCAAAGATATTTGCATCACGTCTGCCTGCATTTCACACTCAAACTCATTGCTACTAAGCCATTATACTAGCAAACACTGAGTAAAGTTTCTGGCATCCTAAACATGGCTGTTGGACTTCTGTATTGTCCCACTAGTGCAAAGATATTTGCAGCACGTCTGCCTGCATTGCACACTCAAACTCATTGCTACTAAGCCATTATACTAGCAAACACTGAGTAAAGTTTGTGGCATCCTAAACGTGGCTGTTGGACTTCTGTATTGTCCCACTAGTGCAAAGATATTTGCAGCACGTCTGCCTGCATTGCACACTCAAACTCATTTGTACTAAGCCATTATACTAGCAAACACTGAGTAAACTTAGTGGCATCCTAAACGTGGCTGTTGGACTTCTGTATTGTCCCACTAGTGCAAAGATATTTGCAGCACGTCTGCCTGCATTGCACACTCAAACTCATTGTTACTAAGCCATTATACTAGCAAACACTGAGTAAACTTAGTGGCATCCTAAACGTAGCTGTTGGACTTCTGTATTGTCCCACTAGTGCAAAGATATTTGCAGCACGTCTGCCTGCATTGCACACTCAAACTCATTGTTACTAAGTCATTATACTAGCAAACACAGAGTAAACTTAGTGGCTTCCTAAACGTGGCTGTTGGACTTCTGTATTGTCCCACTAGTGCAAAGATATTTGCATCACGTCTGCCTGCATTGCACACTCAAACTCATTGTTACTAAGCCATAATACTAGCAAACACTGAGTAAACCTAGTGGCATCCTAAAAGTGGCTGTTGGACTTCTGTATTGTCCCACTAGTGCAAAGATATTTGGAGCACGTCTGCCTGCATTGCACACTCAAACTCATTGTTACTAAGCCATTATGCTAGCAAACACTGAGTAAACTTAGTGGCATCCTAAACGTGGCTGTTGTACTTCTGTATTGTCCCACTAGTGCAAAGATATTTGCAGGACGTCTGCCTGCATTGCACACTCAATCTCATTGTTATTAAGCCATTATACAAGCAAACACTGAGTAAACTTAGTGGCATCCTAAACGTGGCTGTTGGACTTCTGTATTGTCCCACTAGTGCAAAGATATTTGTAGCACGTCTGCCTGCATTGCACACTCAAACTCATTGTTACTAAGCCATAATACTAGCAAACACTGAGTAAACTTAGTGGCATCCTAAAAGTGGCTGTTGGACTTCTGTATTGTCCCACTAGTGCAAAGATATTTGCAGCACGTCTGCCTGCATTGCACACTCAAACTCATTGTTACTAAGCCATTATACTAGCAAACACTGAGTAAACTTAGTGGCATCCTAAACCTGGCTGTTGGACTTCTGTATTGTCCCACTAGAGCAAAGATATTTGCATCATGTCTGCCTGCATTGCACTCTCAAACTCATTGTTACTAAGCCATTATACTAGCAAACACTGAGTAAACTTAGTGGCATCCTAAAAGTGGCTGTTGGACTTCTGTATTGTCCCACTAGTGCAAAGATATTTGCAGCACGTCTGCCTGCATTGCACACTCAAACTCATTGTTACTAAGCTATTATACTAGCAAACACTGAGTAAACTTAGTGGCATCCTAATCGTGGCTGTTGGACTTCTGTATTGTCCCACTAGTGCAAAGATATTTGCAGCACGTCTGCCTGCATTGCACACTCAAACTCATTGTTACTAAGCCATTATACTAGCAAACACGAGTAAACTTAGTGGCATCCTAAAAGTGGCTGTTGGACTTCTGTATTGTCCCACTAGTGCAAAGATATTTGCAGGACGTCTGCCTGCATTGCACACTCAATCTCATTGTTATTAAGCCATTATACTAGCAAACACTGAGTAAACTTAGTGGCATCCTAAACGTGGCTGTTGGACTTCTGTATTTTCCCACTAGTGCAAAGATATTTGTAGCACGTCTGCCTGCATTGCACACTCAAACTCATTATTACTAAGCCATAATACTAGCAAACACTGAGTAAACCTAGTGGCATCCTAAAAGTGGCTGTTGGACTTCTGTATTGTCCCACTAGTGCAAAGATATTTGGAGCACGACTGCCTGCATTGCACACTCAAACTCATTGTTACTAAGCCATTATACTAGCAAACACTGAGTAAACTTAGTGGCATCCTAAACGTGGCTGTTGTACTTCTGTATTGTCCCACTAGTGCAAAGATATTTGCAGGACGTCTGCCTGCATTGCACACTCAATCTCATTGTTATTAAGCCATTATACAAGCAAACACTGAGTAAACTTAGTGGCATCCTAAAAGTGGCTGTTGGACTTCTGTATTGTCCCACTAGTGCAAAGATATTTGCAGCACGTCTGCCTGCATTGCACACTCAAACTCATTGTTACTAAGCCATTATACTAGCAAACACTGAGTAAACTTAGTGGCATCCTAAACGTGGCTGTTGGACTTCTGTATTGTCCCACTAGTGCAAAGATATTTGCAGCACGTCTGCCTGCATTGCACACTCAAACTCATTGTTACTAAGCCATTATACTAGCAAACACTGAGTAAACTTAGTGGCATCCTAAACCTGGCTGTTGGACTTCTGTATTGTCCCACTAGAGCAAAGATATTTGCATCATGTCTGCCTGCATTGCACTCTCAAACTCATTGTTACTAAGCCATTATACTAGCAAACACTGAGTAAACTTAGTGGCATCCTAAAAGTGGCTGTTGGACTTCTGTATTGTCCCACTAGTGCAAAGATATTTGCAGCACGTCTGCCTGCATTGCACACTCAAACTCATTGTTACTAAGCTATTATACCAGCAAACACTGAGTAAACTTAGTGGCATCCTAATCGTGGCTGTTGGACTTCTGTATTGTCCCACTAGTGCAAAGATATTTGCAGCACGTCTGCCTGCATTGCACACTCAAACTCATTGTTACTAAGCCATTATACTAGCAAACACGAGTAAACTTAGTGGCATCCTAAAAGTGGCTGTTGGACTTCTGTATTGTCCCACTAGTGCAAAGATATTTGCAGGACGTCTGCCTGCATTGCACACTCAATCTCATTGTTATTAAGCCATTATACTAGCAAACACTGAGTAAACTTAGTGGCATCCTAAACGTGGCTGTTGGACTTCTGTATTGTCCCACTAGTGCAAAGATATTTGTAGCACGTCTGTCTGCATTGCACACTCAAACTCATTGTTACTAAGCCATAATACTAGCAAACACTGAGTAAACCTAGTGGCATCCTAAAAGTGGCTGTTGGACTTCTGTATTGTCCCACTAGTGCAAAGATATTTGGAGCACGTCTGCCTGCATTGCACACTCAAACTCATTGTTACTAAGCCATTATACTAGCAAACACTGAGTAAACTTAGTGGCATCCTAAACGTGGCTGTTGTACTTCTGTATTGTCCCACTAGTGCAAAGATATTTGCAGGACGTCTGCCTGCATTGCACACTCAATCTCATTGTTATTAGGCCATTATACAAGCAAACACTGAGTAAACTTAGTGGCATCCTAAACGTGGCTGTTGGACTTCTGTATTGTCCCACTAGTGCAAAGATATTTGCAGCACGTCTGCCTGCATTGCACACTCAAACTCATTGTTACTAAGCCATTATACTAGCAAACACGAGTAAACTTAGTGGCATCCTAAAAGTGGCTGTTGGACTTCTGTATTGTCCCACTAGTGCAAAGATATTTGCAGGACGTCTGCCTGCATTGCACACTCAATCTCATTGTTATTAAGCCATTATACTAGCAAACACTGAGTAAACTTAGTGGCATCCTAAACGTGGCTGTTGGACTTCTGTATTGTCCCACCAGTGCAAAGATATTTGTAGCACGTCTGTCTGCATTGCACACTCAAACTCACTGTTACTAAGCCATAATACTAGCAAACACTGAGTAAACTTAGTGGCATCCTAAAAGTGGCTGTTGGACTTCTGTATTGTCCCACTAGTGCAAAGATATTTGCAGCACGTCTGCCTGCATTGCACACTCAAACTCATTGTTACTAAGCCATTATACTAGCAAACACTGAGTAAACTTAGTGGCATCCTAAACGTGGCTGTTGGACTTCTGTATTGTCCCACTAGTTCAAAGATATTTGCAGGATGTCTGCCTGCATTGCACACTTAATCTCATTGTTATTAAGCCATTATACTAGCAAACACTGAGTAAACTTAGTGGCATCCTAAACCTGGCTGTTGGACTTCTGTATTGTCCCACTAGAGCAAAGATATTTGCATCATGTCTGCCTGCATTGCACTCTCAAACTCATTGTTACTAAGCCATTATACTAGCAAACACTGAGTAAACTTAGTGGCATCCTAAAAGTGGCTGTTGGACTTCTGTATTGTCCCACTAGTGCAAAGATATTTGCAGCACGTCTGCCTGCATTGCACACACAAACTCATTGTTACTAAGCTATTATACCAGCAAACACTGAGTAAACTTAGTGGCATCCTAATCGTGGCTGTTGGACTTCTGTATTGTCCCACTAGTGCAAAGATATTTGCAGCACGTCTGCCTGCATTGCACACTCAAACTCATTGTTACTAAGCCATTATACTAGCAAACACGAGTAAACTTAGTGGCATCCTAAAAGTGGCTGTTGGACTTCTGTATTGTCCCACTAGTGCAAAGATATTTGCAGGACGTCTGCCTGCATTGCACACTCAATCTCATTGTTATTAAGCCATTATACTAGCAAACACTGAGTAAACTTAGTGGCATCCTAAACGTGGCTGTTGGACTTCTGTATTGTCCCACTAGTGCAAAGATATTTGTAGCACGTCTGTCTGCATTGCACACTCAAACTCATTGTTACTAAGCCATAATACTAGCAAACACTGAGTAAACCTAGTGGCATCCTAAAAGTGGCTGTTGGACTTCTGTATTGTCCCACTAGTGCAAAGATATTTGGAGCACGTCTGCCTGCATTGCACACTCAAACTCATTGTTACTAAGCCATTATACTAGCAAACACTGAGTAAACTTAGTGGCATCCTAAACGTGGCTGTTGTACTTCTGTATTGTCCCACTAGTGCAAAGATATTTGCAGGACGTCTGCCTGCATTGCACACTCAATCTCATTGTTATTAAGCCATTATACAAGCAAACACTGAGTAAACTTAGTGGCATCCTAAACGTGGCTGTTGGACTTCTGTATTGTCCCACTAGTGCAAAGATATTTGCAGCACGTCTGCCTGCATTGCACACTCAAACTCATTGTTACTAAGCCATTATACTAGCAAACACGAGTAAACTTAGTGGCATCCTAAAAGTGGCTGTTGGACTTCTGTATTGTCCCACTAGTGCAAAGATATTTGCAGGACGTCTGCCTGCATTGCACACTCAATCTCATTGTTATTAAGCCATAATACTAGCAAACACTGAGTAAACTTAGTGGCATCCTAAAAGTGGCTGTTGGACTTCTGTATTGTCCCACTAGTGCAAAGATATTTGCAGCACGTCTGCCTGCATTGCACACTCAAACTCATTGTTACTAAGCCATTATACTAGCAAACACTGAGTAAACTTAGTGGCATCCTAAACGTGGCTGTTGGACTTCTGTATTGTCCCACTAGTGCAAAGATATTTGCAGGATGTCTGCCTGCATTGCACACTTAATCTCATTGTTATTAAGCCATTATACTAGCAAACACTGAGTAAACTTAGTGGCATCCTAAAAGTGGCTGTTGGACTTCTGTATTGTCCCACTAGTGCAAAGATATTTGCAGGACGTCTGCCTGCATTGCACACTCAATCTTATTGTTATTAAGCCATTATACTAGCAAACACTGAGTAAACTTAGTGGCATCCTAAACGTGGCTGTTGGACTTCTGTATTGTCCCACTAGTGCAAAGATATTTGTAGCACGTCTGCCTGCATTGCACACTCAAACTCATTGTTACTAAGCCATAATACTAGCAAACACTGAGTAAACCTAGTGGCATCCTAAAAGTGGCTGTTGGACTTCTGTATTGTCCCACTAGTGCAAAGATATTTGCAGGATGTCTGCCTGCATTGCACACTTAATCTCATTGTTATTAAGCCATTATACTAGCAAACACGAGTAAACTTAGTGGCATCCTAAAAGTGGCTGTTGGACTTCTGTATTGTCCCACTAGTGCAAAGATATTAGCAGGACGTCTGCCTGCATTGCACACTCAATCTCATTGTTATTAAGCCATTATACTAGCAAACACTGAGTAAACTTAGTGGCATCCTAAACGTGGCTGTTGGACTTCTGTATTGTCCCACTAGTGCAAAGATATTTGTAGCACGTCTGTCTGCATTGCACACTCAAACTCACTGTTACTAAGCCATAATACTAGCAAACACTGAGTAAACTTAGTGGCATCCTAAAAGTGGCTGTTGGACTTCTGTATTGTCCCACTAGTGCAAAGATATTTGCAGCACGTCTGCCTGCATTGCACACTCAAACTCATTGTTACTAAGCCATTATACTAGCAAACACTGAGTAAACTTAGTGGCATCCTAAACGTGGCTGTTGGACTTCTGTATTGTCCCACTAGTGCAAAGATATTTGCAGGATGTCTGCCTGCATTGCACACTTAATCTCATTGTTATTAAGCCATTATACTAGCAAACACTGAGTAAACTTAGTGGCATCATAAAAGTGGCTGTTGGACTTCTGTATTGTCCCACTAGTGCAAAGATATTTGCAGGACGTCTGCCTGCATTGCACACTCAATCTTATTGTTATTAAGCCATTATACTAGCAAACACTGAGTAAACTTAGTGGCATCCTAAACGTGGCTGTTGGACTTCTGTATTGTCCCACTAGTGCAAAGATATTTGTAGCACGTCTGCCTGCATTGCACACTCAAACTCATTGTTACTAAGCCATAATACTAGCAAACACTGAGTAAACCTAGTGGCATCCTAAAAGTGGCTGTTGGACTTCTGTATTGTCCCACTAGTGCAAAGATATTTGGAGCACGTCTACCTGCATTGCACACTCAAACTCATTGTTACTAAGCCATTATACTAGCAAACACTGAGTAAACTTAGTGGCATCCTAAACGTGGCTGTTGTACTTCTGTATTGTCCCACTAGTGCAAAGATATTTGCAGGACGTCTGCCTGCATTGCACACTCAAACTCATTGTTATTAAGCCATTATACAAACAAACACTGAGTAAACTTAGTGGCATCCTAAACGTGGCTGTTGGACTTCTGTATTGTCCCACTAGTGCAAAGATATTTGTAGCACGTCTGCCTGCATTGCACACTCAAACTCATTGTTACTAAGCCATAATACTAGCAAACACTGAGTAAACTTAGTGGCATCCTAAAAGTGGCTGTTGGACTTCTGTATTGTCCCACTAGTGCAAAGATATTTGCAGCACGTCTGCCTGCATTGCACACTCAAACTCATTGCTACTAAGCTATTATACTAGCAAACAATGAGTAAACTTAGTGGCATCCTAAACGTGGCTGTTGGACTTCTGTATTGTCCCCCTAGTGCAAAGATATTTGTAGCACGTCTGCCTGCATTGCACACTCAAACTCATTGTTACTAAGCCATAATACTAGCAAACACTGAGTAAACTTAGTGGCATCCTAAAAGTGGCTGTTGGACTTCTGTATTGTCCCACTAGTGCAAAGATATTTGCAGGACGTCTGCCTGCATTGCACACTCAATCTCATTGTTATTAAGCCATTATACTAGCAAACACTGAGTAAACTTAGTGGCATCCTAAACGTGGCTGTTGGACTTCTGTATTGTCCCATTAGTGCAAAGATATTTGTAGCACGTCTGCCTGCATTGCACACTCAAACTCATTGTTACTAAGCCATAATACTAGCAAACACTGAGTAAACTTAGTGGCATCCTAAAAGTGGCTGTTGGACTTCTGTATTGTCCCACTAGTGCAAAGATATTTGCAGCACATCTGCCTGCATTGCACACTCAAACTCATTGTTACTAAGCTATTATACTAGCAAACAATGAGTAAACTTAGTGGCATCCTAATCGTGGCTGTTGGACTTCTGTATTGTCCCACTAGTGCAAAGATATTTGCAGCACGTCTGCCTGCATTGCACACTCAAACTCATTGTTACTAAGCCATTATACTGGCAAACACTGAGTAAACTTAGTGGCATCCTAAAAGTGGCTGTTGGACTGCTGTATTGTCCCACTAGTGCAAAGATATTTGCATCATGTCTGCCTGCATTGCACACTCAAACTCATTGTTACTAAGCCATTATACTAGCAAACACTGAGTAAACTTAGTGGCATCCTAAAAGTGGCTGTTGGACTTCTGTATTGTCCCACTAGTGCAAAGATATTTGCAGCACGTCTGCCTGCATTGCACACTCAAACTCATTGTTACTAAGCTATTATACTAGCAAACACTGAGTAAACTTAGTGGCATCCTAATCGTGGCTGTTGGACTTCTGTATTGTCCCACTAGTGCAAAGATATTTGCAGCACGTCTGTCTGCATTGCACACTCAAACTCATTGTTACTAAGCCATTATACTAGCAAACACTGAGTAAACTTAGTGGCATCCTAAAAGTGGCTGTTGGACTTCTGTATTGTCCCACTAGTGCAAAGATATTTGCAGGACGTCTGCCTGCATTGCACACTCAATCTCATTGTTATTAAGCCATTATACTAGCAAACACTGAGTAAACTTAGTGGCATCCTAAACGTGGCTGTTGGACTTCTGTATTGTCCCACTAGTGCAAAGATATTTGTAGCACGTCTGTCTGCATTGCACACTCAAACTCACTGTTACTAAGCCATAATACTAGCAAACACTGAGTAAACTTAGTGGCATCCTAAAAGTGGCTGTTGGACTTCTGTATTGTCCCACTAGTGCAAAGATATTTGCAGCACGTCTGCCTGCATTGCACACTCAAACTCATTGTTACTAAGCCATTATACTAGCAAACACTGAGTAAACTTAGTGGCATCCTAAACGTGGCTGTTGGACTTCTGTATTGTCCCACTAGTGCAAAGATATTTGCAGGATGTCTGCCTGCATTGCACACTTAATCTCATTGTTATTAAGCCATTATACTAGCAAACACTGAGTAAACTTAGTGGCATCCTAAAAGTGGCTGTTGGACTTCTGTATTGTCCCACTAGTGCAAAGATATTTGCAGGACGTCTGCCTGCATTGCACACTCAATCTTATTGTTATTAAGCCATTATACTAGCAAACACTGAGTAAACTTAGTGGCATCCTAAACGTGGCTGTTGGACTTCTGTATTGTCCCACTAGTGCAAAGATATTTGTAGCACGTCTGCCTGCATTGCACACTCAAACTCATTGTTACTAAGCCATAATACTAGCAAACACTGAGTAAACCTAGTGGCATCCTAAAAGTGGCTGTTGGACTTCTGTATTGTCCCACTAGTGCAAAGATATTTGCAGGATGTCTGCCTGCATTGCACACTTAATCTCATTGTTATTAAGCCATTATACTAGCAAACACGAGTAAACTTAGTGGCATCCTAAAAGTGGCTGTTGGACTTCTGTATTGTCCCACTAGTGCAAAGATATTTGCAGGACGTCTGCCTGCATTGCACACTCAATCTCATTGTTATTAAGCCATTATACTAGCAAACACTGAGTAAACTTAGTGGCATCCTAAACGTGGCTGTTGGACTTCTGTATTGTCCCACTAGTGCAAAGATATTTGTAGCACGTCTGTCTGCATTGCACACTCAAACTCACTGTTACTAAGCCATAATACTAGCAAACACTGAGTAAACTTAGTGGCATCCTAAAAGTGGCTGTTGGACTTCTGTATTGTCCCACTAGTGCAAAGATATTTGCAGCACGTCTGCCTGCATTGCACACTCAAACTCATTGTTACTAAGCCATTATACTAGCAAACACTGAGTAAACTTAGTGGCATCCTAAACGTGGCTGTTGGACTTCTGTATTGTCCCACTAGTGCAAAGATATTTGCAGGATGTCTGCCTGCATTGCACACTTAATCTCATTGTTATTAAGCCATTATACTAGCAAACACTGAGTAAACTTAGTGGCATCCTAAAAGTGGCTGTTGGACTTCTGTATTGTCCCACTAGTGCAAAGATATTTGCAGGACGTCTGCCTGCATTGCACACTCAATCTTATTGTTATTAAGCCATTATACTAGCAAACACTGAGTAAACTTAGTGGCATCCTAAACGTGGCTGTTGGACTTCTGTATTGTCCCACTAGTGCAAAGATATTTGTAGCACGTCTGCCTGCATTGCACACTCAAACTCATTGTTACTAAGCCATAATACTAGCAAACACTGAGTAAACCTAGTGGCATCCTAAAAGTGGCTGTTGGACTTCTGTATTGTCCCACTAGTGCAAAGATATTTGGAGCACGTCTACCTGCATTGCACACTCAAACTCATTGTTACTAAGCCATTATACTAGCAAACACTGAGTAAACTTAGTGGCATCCTAAACGTGGCTGTTGTACTTCTGTATTGTCCCACTAGTGCAAAGATATTTGCAGGACGTCTGCCTGCATTGCACACTCAAACTCATTGTTATTAAGCCATTATACAAACAAACACTGAGTAAACTTAGTGGCATCCTAAACGTGGCTGTTGGACTTCTGTATTGTCCCACTAGTGCAAAGATATTTGTAGCACGTCTGCCTGCATTGCACACTCAAACTCATTGTTACTAAGCCATAATACTAGCAAACACTGAGTAAACTTAGTGGCATCCTAAAAGTGGCTGTTGGACTTCTGTATTGTCCCACTAGTGCAAAGATATTTGCAGCACGTCTGCCTGCATTGCACACTCAAACTCATTGCTACTAAGCTATTATACTAGCAAACAATGAGTAAACTTAGTGGCATCCTAAACGTGGCTGTTGGACTTCTGTATTGTCCCCCTAGTGCAAAGATATTTGTAGCACGTCTGCCTGCATTGCACACTCAAACTCATTGTTACTAAGCCATAATACTAGCAAACACTGAGTAAACTTAGTGGCATCCTAAAAGTGGCTGTTGGACTTCTGAATTGTCCCACTAGTGCAAAGATATTTGCAGGACGTCTGCCTGCATTGCACACTCAATCTCATTGTTATTAAGCCATTATACTAGCAAACACTGAGTAAACTTAGTGGCATCCTAAACGTGGCTGTTGGACTTCTGTATTGTCCCATTAGTGCAAAGATATTTGTAGCACGTCTGCCTGCATTGCACACTCAAACTCATTGTTACTAAGCCATAATACTAGCAAACACTGAGTAAACTTAGTGGCATCCTAAAAGTGGCTGTTGGACTTCTGTATTGTCCCACTAGTGCAAAGATATTTGCAGCACATCTGCCTGCATTGCACACTCAAACTCATTGTTACTAAGCTATTATACTAGCAAACAATGAGTAAACTTAGTGGCATCCTAATCGTGGCTGTTGGACTTCTGTATTGTCCCACTAGTGCAAAGATATTTGCAGCACGTCTGCCTGCATTGCACACTCAAACTCATTGTTACTAAGCCATTATACTGGCAAACACTGAGTAAACTTAGTGGCATCCTAAAAGTGGCTGTTGGACTGCTGTATTGTCCCACTAGTGCAAAGATATTTGCATCATGTCTGCCTGCATTGCACACTCAAACTCATTGTTACTAAGCCATTATACTAGCAAACACTGAGTAAACTTAGTGGCATCCTAAAAGTGGCTGTTGGACTTCTGTATTGTCCCACTAGTGCAAAGATATTTGCAGCACGTCTGCCTGCATTGCACACTCAAACTCATTGTTACTAAGCTATTATACTAGCAAACACTGAGTAAACTTAGTGGCATCCTAATCGTGGCTGTTGGACTTCTGTATTGTCCCACTAGTGCAAAGATATTTGCAGCACGTCTGCCTGCATTGCACACTCAAACTCATTGTTACTAAGCCATTATACTAGCAAACACTGAGTAAACTTAGTGGCATCCTAAAAGTGGCTGTTGGACTTCTGTATTGTCCCACTAGTGCAAAGATATTTGCAGGACGTCTGCCTGCATTGCACACTCAATCTCATTGTTATTAAGCCATTATACTAGCAAACACTGAGTAAACTTAGTGGCATCCTAAACGTGACTGTTGGACTTCTGTATTGTCCCACTAGTGCAAAGATATTTGTAGCACGTCTGCCTGCATTGCACACTCAAACTCATTGTTACTAAGCCGTAATACTAGCAAACACTGAGTAAACTTAGTGGCATCCTAAAAGTGGCTGTTGGACTTCTGTATTGTCCCACTAGTGCAAAGATATTTGCAGCACGTCTGCCTGCATTGCACACTCAAACTCATTGTTACTAAGCTATTATACTAGCCAACAATGAGTAAACTTAGTGGCATCCTAAACGTGGCTGTTGGACTTCTGTATTGTCCCCCTAGTGCAAAGATATTTGCAGCACGTCTGCCTGCATTGCACACTCAAACTCATTGTTACTAAGCCATTATACTAGCAAACACGAGTAAACTTAGTGGCATCCTAAAAGTGGCTGTTGGACTTCTGTATTGTCCCACTAGTGCAAAGATATTTGCAGGACGTCTGCCTGCATTGCACACTCAATCTCATTGTTATTAAGCCATTATACTAGCAAACACTGAGTAAACTTAGTGGCATCCTAAACGTGGCTGTTGGACTTCTGTATTGTCCCATTAGTGCAAAGATATTTGTAGCACGTCTGCCTGCATTGCACACTCAAACTCATTGTTACTAAGCCATAATACTAGCAAACACTGAGTAAACTTAGTGGCATCCTAAAAGTGGCTGTTGGACTTCTGTATTGTCCCACTAGTGCAAAGATATTTGCAGCACGTCTGCCTGCATTGCACACTCAAACTCATTGTTACTAAGCTATTATACTAGCAAACAATGAGTAAACTTAGTGGCATCCTAATCGTGGCTGTTGGACTTCTGTATTGTCCCACTAGTGCAAAGATATTTGCAGCACGTCTGCCTGCATTGCACACTCAAACTCATTGTTACTAAGCCATTATACTGGCAAACACTGAGTAAACTTAGTGGCATCATAAAAGTGGCTGTTGGACTGCTGTATTGTCCCACTAGTGCAAAGATATTTGCATCATGTCTGCCTGCATTGCACACTCAAACTCATTGTTACTAAGCCATTATACTAGCAAACACTGAGTAAACTTAGTGGCATCCTAAAAGTGGCTGTTGGACTTCTGTATTGTCCCACTAGTGCAAAGATATTTGCAGCACGTCTGCCTGCATTGCACACTCAAACTCATTGTTACTAAGCTATTATACTAGCAAACACTGAGTAAACTTAGTGGCATCCTAATCGTGGCTGTTGGACTTCTGTATTGTCCCACTAGTGCAAAGATATTTGCAGCACGTCTGCCTGCATTGCACACTCAAACTCATTGTTACTAAGCCATTATACTAGCAAACACGAGTAAACTTAGTGGCATCCTAAAAGTGGCTGTTGGACTTCTGTATTGTCCCACTAGTGCAAAGATATTTGTAGCACGTCTGCCTGCATTGCACACTCAAACTCATTGTTACTAAGCTATTATACTAGCAAACAATGAGTAAACTTAGTGGCATCCTAATCGTGGCTGTTGGACTTCTGTATTGTCCCACTAGTGCAAAGATATTTGCAGCACGTCTGCCTGCATTGCACACTCAATCTCATTGTTATTAAGCCATTATACTAGCAAACACTGAGTAAACTTAGTGGCATCCTAAACGTGGCTGTTGGACTTTTGTATTGTCCCACTAGTGCAAAGATATTTGTAGCACGTCTGCCTGCATTGCACAGTCAAACTCATTGTTACTAAGCCATAATACTAGCAAACACTGAGTAAACTTAGTGGCATCCTAAAAGTGGCTGTTGGACTTCTGTATTGTCCCACTAGTGCAAAGATATTTGCAGCACGTCTGCCTGCATTGCACACTCAAACTCATTGTTACTAAGCCATTATACTAGCAAACACTGAGTAAACTTAGTGGCATCCTAAACGTGGCTGTTGGTCTTCTGTATTGTCCCACTAGTGCAAAGATATTTGCAGCACGTCTGCCTGCATTGCACACTCAAACTCATTGTTAATAAGCCATTATACTAGCAAACACTGAGTAAACTTAGTGGCATCGTAAACGTGGCTGTTGGACTTCTGTATTGTCCCACTAGAGCAAAGATATTTGCATCATGTCTGCCTGCATTGCACACTCAAACTCATTGTTACTAAGCCATTATAATAGCAAACACTGAGTAAACTTAGTGGCATCCTAAAAGTGGCTGTTGGACTTCTGTATTGTCCCACTAGTGCAAAGATATTTGCAGCACGTCTGCCTGCATTGCACACTCAAACTCATTGTTACTAAGCTATTATACTAGCAAACACTGAGTAAACTTAGTGGCATCCTAAAAGTGGCTGTTGGACTTCTGTATTGTCCCACTAGTGCAAAGATATTTGCAGCACATCTGCCTGCATTGCACACTCAATCTCATTGTTATTAAGCCATTATACTAGCAAACACTGAGTAAACTTAGTGGCATACTAAACGTGGCTGTTGGACTTTTGTATTGTCCCACTAGTGCAAAGATATTTGCAGCATGTCTGCCTGCATTGCACACTCAAACTCATTGTTATTAAGCCATTATACTAGCAAACACTGAGTAAACTTAGTGGCATCCTAAACGTGGCTGTTGGACTTCTGTATTGTCCCACTAGTGCAAAGATATTTGTAGCACGTCTGCCTGCATTGCACACTCAAACTCATTGTTACTAAGCCATAAAACTAGCAAGCACTGAGTAAACTTAGTGGCATCCTAAAAGTGGCTGTTGGACTTCTGTATTGTCCCACTAGTGCAAAGATATTTGCAGCACGTCTGCCTGCATTGCACACTTAAACTCATTGTTACTAAGCCATTATACTAGCAAACACTGAGTAAACTTAGTGGCATCCTAAACCTGGCTGTTGGACTTCTGTATTGTCCCACTAGAGCAAAGATATTTGCATCATGTCTGCCTGCATTGCACACTCAAACTCATTGTTACTAAGCCATTATACTAGCAAACACTGAGTAAACTTAGTGGCATCCTAAAAGTGGCTGTTGGACTTCTGTATTGTCCCACTAGTGCAAAGATATTTGCAGCACGTCTGCCTGCATTGCACACTCAAACTCATTGTTACTAAGCCATTATACTAGCAAACACGAGTAAACTTAGTGGCATCCTAAAAGTGGCTGTTGGACTTCTGTATTGTCCCACTAGTGCAAAGATATTTGCAGGACGTCTGCCTGCATTGCACACTCAATCTCATTGTTATTAAGCCATTATACTAGCAAACACTGAGTAAACTTAGTGGCATCCTAAACGTGGCTGTTGGACTTCTGTATTGTCCCACTAGTGCAAAGATATTTGTAGCACGTCTGCCTGCATTGCACACTCAAACTCATTGTTACTAAGCTATTATACTAGCAAACAATGAGTAAACTTAGTGGCATCCTAATCGTGGCTGTTGGACTTCTGTATTGTCCCACTAGTGCAAAGATATTTGCAGCACGTCTGCCTGCATTGCACACTCAAACTCATTGTTACTAAGCCATTATACTGGCAAACACTGAGTAAACTTAGTGGCATCCTAAAAGTGGCTGTTGGACTGCTGTATTGTCCCACTAGTGCAAAGATATTTGCAGGACGTCTGCCTGCATTGCACACTCAATCTCATTGTTATTAAGCCATTATACTAGCAAACACTGAGTAAACTTAGTGGCATCCTAAACGTGGCTGTTGGACTTTTGTATTGTCCCACTAGTGCAAAGATATTTGTAGCACGTCTGCCTGCATTGCACAGTCAAACTCATTGTTACTAAGCCATAATACTAGCAAACACTGAGTAAACTTAGTGGCATCCTAAAAGTGGCTGTTGGACTTCTGTATTGTCCCACTAGTGCAAAGATATTTGCAGCACGTCTGCCTGCATTGCACACTCAAACTCATTGTTACTAAGCCATTATACTAGCAAACACTGAGTAAACTTAGTGGCATCCTAAACGTGGCTGTTGGTCTTCTGTATTGTCCCACTAGTGCAAAGATATTTGCAGCACGTCTGCCTGCATTGCACACTCAAACTCATTGTTAATAAGCCATTATAGTAGCAAACACTGAGTAAACTTAGTGGCATCCTAAACGTTGCTTTTGGACTTCTGTATTGTCCCACTAGAGCAAAGATATTTGCATCATGTCTGCCTGCATTGCACACTCAAACTCATTGTTACTAAGCCATTATAATAGCAAACACTGAGTAAACTTAGTGGCATCCTAAAAGTGGCTGTTGGACTTCTGTATTGTCCCACTAGTGCAAAGATATTTGCAGCACGTCTGCCTGCATTGCACACTCAAACTCATTGTTACTAAGCTATTATACTAGCAAACACTGAGTAAACTTAGTGGCATCCTAAAAGTGGCTGTTGGACTTCTGTATTGTCCCACTGGTGCAAAGATATTTGCAGGACGTCTGCCTGCATTGCACACTCAATCTCATTGTTATTAAGCCATTATACTAGCAAACACTGAGTAAACTTACTGGCATCCTAAACGTGGCTGTTGGACTTCTGTATTGTCCCACTAGTGCAAAGATATTTGTAGCACGTCTGCCTGCATTGCACACTCAAACTCATTGTTACTAAGCCATAATACTAGCAAACACTGAGTAAACTTAGTGGCATCCTAAAAGTGGCTGTTGGACTTTTGTATTGTCCCACTAGTGCAAAGATATTTGCAGCACGTCTGCCTGCATTGCACACTCAAACTCATTGTTACTAAGCCATTATACTAGCAAACACTGAGTAAACTTAGTGGCATCCTAATCGTGGCTGTTGGACTTCTGTATTGTCCCACTAGTGCAAAGATATTTGCAGCACGTCTGCCTGCATTGCACACTCAAACTCATTGTTACTAAGCCATTATACTAGCAAACACTGAGTAAACTTAGTGGCATCCTAAAAGTGGCTGTTGGACTTCTGTATTGTCCCACTAGTGCAAAGATATTTGCAGGACGTCTGCCTGCATTGCACACTCAATCTCATTGTTATTAAGCCATTATACTAGCAAACACTGAGTAAACTTAGTGGCATCCTAAACGTGGCTGTTGGACTTCTGTATTGTCCCACTAGTGCAAAGATATTTGTAGCACGTCTGCCTGCATTGCACACTCAAACTCATTGTTACTAAGCCATAATACTAGCAAGCACTGAGTAAACTTAGTGGCATCCTAAAAGTGGCTGTTGGACTTCTGTATTGTCCCACTAGTGCAAAGATATTTGCAGCACGTCTGCCTGCATTGCACACTCAATCTCATTGTTATTAAGCCATTATACTAGCAAACACTGAGTAAACTTAGTGGCATACTAAACGTGGCTGTTGGACTTTTGTATTGTCCCACTAGTGCAAAGATATTTGCAGCATGTCTGCCTGCATTGCACACTCAAACTCATTGTTACTAAGCCATAATACTAGCAAACACTGAGTAAACTTAGTGGCATCCTAAAAGTGGCTGTTGGACTTCTGTATTGTCCCACTAGTGCAAAGATATTTGCAGGACGTCTGCCTGCATTGTACACTCAATCTCATTGTTATTAAGCCATTATACTAGCAAACACTGAGTAAACTTAGTGGCATACTAAACGTGGCTGTTGGACTTTTGTATTGTCCCACTAGTGCAAAGATATTTGCAGCATGTCTGCCTGCATTGCACACTCAAACTCATTGTTACTAAGCCATAATACTAGCAAACACTGAGTAAACTTAGTGGCATCCTAAAAGTGGCTGTTGGACTTCTGTATTGTCCCACTAGTGCAGAGATATTTGCAGCACGTCTGCCTGCATTGCACACTCAAACTCATTGTTACTAAGCCATTATACTAGCAAACACTGAGTAAACTTAGTGGCATCCTAAACGTGGCTGTTGGACTTCTGTATTGTCCCACTAGTGCAAAGATATTTGCAGCACGTCTGCCTGCATTGCACACTCAAACTCATTGTTACTAATCCATTATACTAGCAAACACTGAGTAAACTTAGTGGCATCCTAAACGTGGCTGTTGGACTTCTGTATTGTCCCACTAGTGCAAAGATATTTGCAGCACGTCTGCCTGCATTGCACACTCAAACTCATTGTTACTAAGCCATTATACTAGCAAACACTGAGTAAACTTAGTGGCATCCTAAACGTGGCTGTTGGACTTCTTTATTGTCCCACTTGTGCAAAGATATTTGCAGCACGTCTGCCTGCATTGCACACTCAAACTCATTGTTACTAAGCCATTATACTAGCAATCACTGATTAAACTTAGTGGCATCCTAAACGTGGCTGTTGGACTTCTGTATTGTCCCACTAGTGCAAAGATATTTGCAGCACGTCTGCCTGCATTGCACACTCAAACTCATTGTTACTAAGCCATTAGACTAGCAAACACTGAGTAAACTTAGTGGCATCCTAAACGTGGCTATTGGACTTCTGTATTGTCCCACTAGTGCAAAGATATTTGCAGCACGTCTGCCTGCATTGCACACTCAAAATCATTGTTACTAAGCCATTGTACTAGCAAACACTGCTGCCAGTTTAAGGGCCGTAGTTGCATTGTCAGGGATAATTATTGTTGTTTATTCTGCTGTTAATAAAGCTAGACCACCGCTGAAATCTACACCACCTCTCAATTTTTACTACCACATTTTAAGTGCACAATCTTGTCGCAATCAAAATGAGTGGCAAAATGACAGATGCTGGTGGAAAGGGGAAGAGGCGTGTTGGAAAAGGAAAAAAAGGGTTTGTCCGTGGGGAAGGTGGCAAAGCTCCATTAACATCTGCTGAAGATAGACCAACTTCCAGCAAAAGTAAGATGTCTACTACTTACCGTGGACAATCCGATGTGCTCCTTTTTTTACGGACACGAACAACTGGAACAAAGATAGATGATGGCCAAAAAAGAAAATGCTTAAATGGATCTCAAGTGGTCCAACAAGTGCCCTCTCCGCCACCTCAACTACCGCATCCAAAAAACACCAGTCCTCTGAGTTGTCAGCCCAATCACACTTGCATTCTCACAGCTCTGAAGTCTCCATCAGCCCTGCACAGTATGGTGGAACTGAGATGGCTGAGTCTGCAGAGCTGTTCAGTCACACTATAGCCTGGGAATCAGAGGTCTGCTCCCAAGCTAGAGTGAGTACAGACCAGGAAATGGTCTGCAGTGATGCCCAGAACCTTGGTAACTCTGATTCAGGCCGTGATGACCAAGTTTCTGAGCATAATGTTGACCCTTATTCACAAACTGAATTACCTGTGGTAATAGACAATGAGGAACATACTGATGACGATGAGACGCAGATACCAGATTGGGATGACAACTTAAATATTCGGTCAGGGCAAGAAGAGGCTCGGTCTGTGAGGGTGAGGGGAGTGCAAACACAACAATTGATGAGGAAGTTCTAGATCCCTCCTTCTGTCAACCCACAGTCAGGCCCTCGAGGAGGTCAACAGAGATGGTGGAGGAGGATGCAACTGACGACGAAGTTACCTTGCGCCTTTCTGGACAGAGTCGGAGTACTGGTAGCACGTCTACAACTGCATCCACCGCCACCACTGTGCCTCTGAGCACTAGTCGGGGTGGATCAGCAGGTCGCATGCCCTCTAAGCCTTGCCTAGCCTGGTCCTTTTTTGACATAGCAAAAGATCGCCCAAAATATGTGATCTGTGAAATTTGTCGTGATTCTGTTAGTAGAGGGCAAAACCTCAACAGTTTGACAACTTCTTCCATGAATCGTCACATGAATAAATATCATATGTCCCAGTGGGAAGCTCACCGTGCTGCAATGTGGCCTAGCGGAGCGAACCATCCACCGCCTGCCCCTTCCAGTGCATTCGTGCGCTCTTCATCTTCTAGGACTGTGGGGACAGCTGTCACACCTGGTTTTCCACGCACAACTACCACCACTGTAACCGCAACAGGCAGTTTGCTTGGTAGGTCATCAGTTGGTTTGGAAGGGGAAACAAATACGTGTGTACAGCTCTCTCAGATATCGATAGCACCAACGTTGGATGAAGGCGACATCATGTCTACGCATGCACTTTCCTCACAAAGCTGCATTTTTCCAGGGACACCCTACTCAACACCGTCTCCACACAGCAGCCAGATCTCTGTCCCTCAGATGTGGACAATTAAAAGGCCATTTCCTGCGACCCATGACAAAGCTAAGAGGTTGACTTTATCCCTCTGTAAGCTCTTGGCTACCGAAATGCTGCCTTTGCGCCTGGTGGACACACAGGATTTTAGAGACCTTATGTCTGTCGCTGTGCCCCAGTACCAGATGCCCAGTCGCCACTACTTCTCTAAGAAAGGTGTGCCCGCGCTACACCAGCATGTCGCACACAACATCACCGCTTCCTTGAGAAACTCTGTGTGTCAATGGGTGCATTTCACCACCGATACTTGGACCAGTAAGCATGGACAGGGACGTTACATGTCGCTGACTGGGCACTGCTTAACTATGGTGATAGATGGTGAAGGGTCTGCTGCACAAGTCTTGCTGTCCCCACAACTTGTGTGTCAATCCTCTGTCTGTCTAAGTTCCGCCACTGCTTCTGCCTCCTCCACCTCATCTGGGTCCTCCACCTCCGCCCCAATCCTGCCTGGTCAGGCCACCAGCGTTCGCACTGCGTAGAAGTAATCACGCACCCCTCATTACTATGCTGGCAGCAGAGCGCAACGGCATCAGGCGGTCTTTAGCTTGACATGTCTTGGAAATAGGAGTCACACAGCGGCTGAGTTGTGGGCAGCTCTGCAGACTGAGTTTAATAAATGGTTGTCTCCACTCAACCTGCAGCCTGGTAAGGCCGTGTGCGACAATGCTGCAAACCTGGGTGCGGCCCTTCGCCTGGGCAAGGTGACACACGTGCCTTGTATGGCTCACGTGTTGAACCTTGTTGTCCAGCAATTTTTAACACACTATCCCGGCCTAGATGGCCTTCTGACCAGGGCACGAAAACTGTTTGCTCACTTCCGCCGTTCAACCGCCGAAGCTGAGCGACTTGCATCGCTCCAGAAGTCTTTCGGCCTGCCGGTTCATCGCCTGAAATGCGATGTGGCGACACGCTGGAATTCGACTCTCCACATGTTGCAGCGACTGTGGCAGCACCGCCGAGCCCTGGTGCAATACGTCATGACGTATAGCCTGGGCCATGGAGATGCAGAGGTGGGGCAGACCACCCTGATAAAGTGGTCTCAGATCAAGGACCTATGCACCCTTCTGCACAGTTTCGACATGGCGACGAATATGTTTAGCGCTGACAATGCCATTATCAGCATGATAATTCCAGTCATTTACATGCTGGAGCAAACGCTAAACACTATTCGGAGTCAGGGGGTGAGACAACAGGAAGGGGAGGAACTACAGGAGGATTCATATGCACAAGACACAACAACATCACCAAGGTCCAGACGTTCATCATCACCAACGCGGCAGGCATGGAACCATGGGGGACAGGGATCAACAAGGGCGCATGGTAGCAGGCGAAATGTTGAGTAAGGTGCAGGAGAACATGAAGAAATGGAGGACGAACTGTCCATGGACATGGAAGACTCAGCGGATGAGGGAGACCTTGGTCAAATTTCAGTTGAAAGAGGTTGGGGGGAGATGTCAGAGGAAGAAAGAACGGTTAGAACCTCTATGCCACAAACACAGCGTGGACTTGGTTCGCATGGCTGTGCAAGACACATGAGCGCCTTCTTGCTGCACTACCTCATCATGACCCTTGTATTGTCAAAATTAGAAGTGATGATGACTACTGGCTTGCCACACTAATAAATCCCTGGTAGAAGTCCAAATTTTGTGACATAATTCCAGCCGTAGAAAGGGACGCACATATGCAGGAGTATCAGCAAAAGCTATTAGTCGATCTTAGCTCGGCTTTTCCACCAAACAACCGTGGTGCAGGGAGTGAATATCCCAGTTGTAACTTGACAAACATGGGACGGTCTCGTCATCTTCAACAGTCTACCCGTACCAGCAGCACCGTATCTGGTGCTGGTAACAGCAATTTTATTGAATCTTTTCATAATTTTTTTAGACCATTCTTTGCAAGGCCACCAGAGACAACAAGTCTGACACATAGTCAACGGCTGGAGAGGATGATACAGGAGTATCTCCAAATGAACATCGATGCCATGACTTTGCAAATGGAGCCTTGCTCAATTTGGGCTTCAAATCTTGAAAAATGGCCAGAGCTCTCCACTTACGCCTTGGAGATTTTGTCGTGTCCAGCTGCCAGCGTTGTCTCTGAACGTGTCTTCAGTGCTGCTGGGTGTGTGCTGACAGATAAGCGAACGCGTCTGTCCAGTGACAATGTGGACACACCAACGTTCATCAAAATGAACAAGTCATGGATCCACAAGGAAGTTACTACTCCTGTGTCATCCTGGGAAGAGTAAATGCTTGTGGATTTGGAATGTGCTTGATGCAAATCAAAACATCCTGTTTGCAACTGGGGCACAAGTGCTGCCACTGATGGGGTGTCTGTGTGGCCCAATTTTTGGAAAAAAGAGAGACTCTGCTTGGAGTAACCCTTGCTTACATTGTTTTAAAAATGATCCAAGATGCACAGAGCTGGGATCAGGAAAGACTTAGCTACCTATTCCGGTGTCATCCTGGGGACGGTTAAGTATGGCGTATTTTTGAATGTGCTTGCTGCAAATCTACCTGTGAAATGTACAACTGGGGCACAAGTGCTGCCATTGAAGGGGTGGGTGTGTGTGGGGCCCAATTTTTGGAAAAAAGGGAGACTCCGCTTGGAGTAACCCTTGCTTGCTGTGTTTTTTAAAAGGAGCCAAGATGAACAAGTCATGGTTCAGCAAAGACTTTGCTACCTACCCCGGGTGTCATGCTGGGGACGGTTAATTATGGCGTATTTTTGAATGTGCTTGATGCAAATCTAGCTGTGAAGTGTACAACTGGGGCACAAGTGCTGCCACTGATGGGATGTCTGTGTGGCCCAATATTTGGAAAAAAGGGAGACTCCACTTGGAGTAACCCTTGCTTACATTGTTTTTAAAAATGATCCAAGATGAACAAAGCTGGGATCAGGAAAGACTTAGCTACCTACCCCGGTGTCATCCTGGGGACGGTTAAGGATGGCGTATTTTTGAATGTGCTTGATGCAAATTAGCTGTGAAGTGTACGACTAGGGCACAAGTGCTGCCACTGATGGGGTGTCTGTGTGGCCCACTTTTTTGAAAAAAGGGAGACTCCGCTTGGAGTAACCCTTGCTTACATTGTTTTTAAAAATGATCCAAGATGCACAGAGCTGGGATCAGGAAAGACTTTGCTACCTACCCCGGTGTCATGCTGGGGACGGTTAATTATGGCGTATTTTTGAATGTGCTTGATGCAAATCTAGCTGTGAAGTGTACAACTGGGGCACAACTGCTGCCACTGAAGGGGTGGGGGTGTGTGTGGCCCAATTTTTGGAACAAAAGGGAGACTCCACTTGCAGTAACCCTTACTTACATTGTTTTTAAAAATGATCCAAGATGAATAGAGCTGGGATCAGGAAAGACTTAGCTACCTACCCCGGTGTCATGCTGGGGACGGTTAATTATGGCGTATTTTTGAATGTGCTTGATGCAAATCTACCTGTGAAGTGTACAACTGGGACACAACTGCTGCCACTGAAGGGGTGAGTGTGTGTGGCCCAATTTTTGGAAAAAAGGGAGACTCCGCTTGGAGTCACCTTGCGGTGTTTTACATGATTTTAGAAGGGCGTGCCATGCCTATATCTGTGTCTCCTCCTCTTTTTCCTTGTCCAGCTCTTTTGTTTTCGCATGAGTATATGTCCTTGTCACTTTCCCATGTGTTTGTGTTGTGTTGTGAGTTGTTTGTCACCTTTTGGACAACTTTGAGGGTGTTTTCTAGGTGTTTTTATGTGTTTGTGATTGCCTGCCATTGTTTCCTATGCGGTTCGAGTTTGGTTCGTTGAACGTTCGCCGAACTGAACTTGAACGAGACCTCCGTTCGACGAACCGAACTCGAGCCGAACCACGACCGGTTCGCTCATCTCTAATGTCAATAACACCTTTAGAAATACATTTACTTAAAAGAATATTGATGTGCTTAATAAGGTTTGTGAATTACAACTGGAGGAGATTTACTAAGCAAAAGGTGCTAAAATTAAGTTGTGCATGTACTAATCTTAAAATTTTTTCCCCAGATAATGAATACTTGTGAATTGTCTGACTAAAAATAAGCCCACAAAAGTTCTTGAAGAAAAGCAAGACTCCTTGTTCTTGGAATGCTGAAACAAAAAAAACCCATTTTTGCTGTTTTTATTATGAAAAACATGTAAAATATATATGAATAAGTACACTAATCCACAGAATAAAGTTAACTTGAACAGTAAATAATGACCAAATTTCTGGGGGTTTTTTCACTCCAGCAAAAATAAAAACCTTGCTCAAAATTGTGCCATTTAAAAATGCATCTATAGTGCATTAAATGTAGTTGATAAATAGATTAAAAATGTATGCAATGATGAAAAAATATAAATAAAAATAGCTTCAACATTAATGGGTTAAAGATTTAATGTTGCTGCTGGAGCTGCTGTTTCAGAGCACATCTATATATATAATTGCCTTATTCTGTCTGTCTGTCTGTCTGTCTGTCTTGCTCCAAAATTGTGTCCTTACGGTGACAACCAGCGGATTGGCTGCTGGCCTCGGCATGGCCCCGCCCCCCAGCACGGATTGGCCGCTCGGCTTGCCCTGGCCCCACCCCCCCATGGATTGGCCGCTCGCCCAGGCACCCTGCACGCATTGGAAGCTTGGCCAGGCCCCGCCCCCTCACGCATTGGATGCTCGCCCTGGCCCCGTCCCCCCGCACGCATTCCCCGAACCCATACGGAGACGCCCGACACCCAGGTGACTGCTGCAGCACTGGAAGCCGGATGTGTGAAACCACTAGCTTACCCCGGCTCCCGGCACACGTGTGCCGGAGCCGGCATATGCTGGTAACCATGGTACACATCGGGTAACTATAGAATCCGCTTTGCTTAGTTACCCAATGTGTAACATGGTTACTAGCTTACCCCGACTCTCGGCACACGTGTGCCGGAGCCAGTGTACGCTGTTAACCAGTGTACACATTGGGTAACTATGGAAACCACTTTGCATAGTTACCCGATGTGTACCATGGTTACTAGCTTACCCCGGCTCTCTGCCCATTCAGATCATTGGTCTCCCACTGTCAAACACGCCGATGCGTGCTGCACAGCAGGAGACCAACAAGCAAAAAATAAACCAGCACTGTTGCTTTGCATAGTTACCCAATGTGTACCATGATTATCAGCTTACCGACGTACGCTGGTAACAAATGGTACACAATCCTGTAACTATGGAAAGCGCTTTCGTTAGTTACCCAATGTGTACCATGGTTACTACCTTACCCCCGGCTCCCGGCACATGTGTGCTTGAGCCGGCGTATGCTGGTAACCATGGTACACATCGGGTAACTAAGCAAAGCGCTTTGCATAGTTACCCAATTGTGTAACATGGTTACCAGTGTATGCCGGCTCCCTGCCCATTCAGATCGTTGGTCTCTCACTGTCAAATACGCCGATGCGTGCTGCACAGCGGGAGACCAACGAGCAAGAAATGAACCATCATTATTCAAGACTTGCTGATTATATTATTATTCAATCTGCTACCCTACATACACATTCTAGACTACCCGATACGTTAGAATCGGGCAACCTTCTAGTAGTATATAAATACATAAAAGCGGGAATCCTTCATGTTTGTCAACACTGTACATGAAAGACTTATCAATGGCTAGATTACTAGTGCAAAGAGAATAGAAAACTAGAGATACAACATTCAGAATGCAAGCCATCTACTGTCCAGAAGTGTTATTTCTCATATACTGTGCATATATAGCAGCTTCTTCTGAAAAATCACCTGAAATGAAAGGAACACTGTAAATTACTACCATACTATAATGCTTTAATACTTTACTGCTCAGCCGCGAGTAATGATTGTAGCTGCTCGTGATTGCTGCGCCGCTGACATCTAGTACAAGGGGTATACAAAACAATTAGAGCTATTGATGAAAATACTAATCAAGCTGTTCAGTCTTTACAAGGAAAATCTCATTTATCAAAAAAATTTGGAAGGAAAAAAAATGATCGTTTTTCATATAGTGCCAAATAAAAAAAATAAATTCTCATTTTCGAAGCTGCTTTGGAAAAAAATTTGAAATTACATTTTAAAAACACACAGCCTTTAAATAATAGTATTATATAATTTGGAAATCTAATGAGGTTTATCACATTTTACACTGAATTAATTGCTCTTTCAATGAAATACTTTTTCTGTATATTCATATCTCTAAAACCAGCTTGAAAAAGTAATACAAATGTATAATTTTGAAAGAATGTGGACCTGGATCGATGCCTTATGTATGCAGATGGGACTAGAGCCTGTTCCAGTCAGAATCTTAGCGCACTGCAAGAGCTCCCTCATTGTTCGGCGTTCTCCCGGACAGATTTACCGAGTGAAAACAATGCAATGATAATTCATTGTTTGTTACATGGCCGCCCAGTTTTCTGCTGACATCAGAGATGACTTGTGCAGTCATTGTCACCACTTCCTTATGATCATTACTGTAATGGGTGACAGATTCTTATCATTACTGCAACATTGCCAACATGTAGAGTGCTCTAAATAAATGTAAAAAAATAATCATACAATCTATGCCAAGACATGTAATATACAGTGGCAGGTGACAACCACAATACACAATCATAGCTACGGTAGGTCCAGCATTTGACCTTCCACCATGATCCTTGCCTCATGTTTGATTACCTACTTAGGCCTCATTCACACGTCATTATTTATGCATCAGTGTTTGTATGCCAAAGCCAGGAGTGGAACGTACAGAGAAAAACAGTAAGGCCACAATCACATCGAGTTTTGGTGAGTTTTTACCTCAGTATTTATAAACCAAAACCAGGAGTTGAACAATCAGAGGTAAAGTATAAGGCCACATTAACACTTTCAGTATTTGGTCAGTATTTTACCCCAGTATTTGTACGCCAAAATCAGGAGAGAATAAAAATTGCAAAAGTTGCACATGTTCCGTATCTGGTGAGTTTTTGTACCTCAGTATTTGTAGCTAAAACCAGGAGTGGGTGATAAATACAGAAGTGGTGCCAATGTTTCTATTGTACTTTTCCTCTGATTGTTCCACTCATGGTTTTGGCTACAAATACTGAGGTAAAAAAACTCACCAAGTACGGAACATGTGAACAAGGCCTATGACATACACAAGCACCACTTCTGCAATTTTTTACCCATTTCTGATTTTGGCTTACAAATGCTGAGGTAAAATACTAACCAAATACTGAACATGTGAACGTGGCCTAATAGACACGCTGAACCACTTCTGGATTTATTACCCACTCCTGGTTTTGACTAACATATACGGTACTGAGGTAAAAAAACCCTCAAAAAAATACTCAACGATTGACACCTGTTCTGTGTTTTGGAGACACTCCTGGATTTGGCATACAAATACTGATGAAATACTGATCAAAAATTCTGCTGTGTTAATGAGGCCTAAGTTAAAGGCCACAACTTGGAAGGGTACATTCCTTCCCAGATACACTATTGAATA